>NC_064641.1:663069322-663443489 GCF_023864345.2 Schistocerca serialis cubense | reverse complement strand
TGCGCCTAAGTCGTACCCTACCAAACGAAATCTGGGCTCGTATGAACGGGCCACGTTTCCGCAATAGCCTAGCGTCCAAACGATGTGGTCAGCGTCCAGAAGAGGCGCTGCAGGTAGTGTTGTGCTATTCGCGTCGGTCGTCTGCCGCCATAGCCCATTGATGCCAAATTTCGCCGCACGGTCCTAATGGATAGGTTCGCCGTCCATCCCAAATTCATTTCTGTGGTTATTTCCTCCATTTCTGCTTATCTATTAGCACTGAGAACTCTACGCAAACGCTGCTGCTCTCGTCTTTAAGGAAAGGAGGTCGGCCATTGCGTTGTTCGTGGTGAGAGGTAATGCCTGAAATCTGGTATTCTCGGGACTCTCTTGGCACTGTGGATCTGTGAATACTGAATTCCCTAACGGTTTCCAAAATGGAATGCCCATGCTTCTAACTCGAAGTACTACTCCGCGTTCAAAATCTGTTAATTACCCCACAATCACGTAAAAAATATTTTCGCCCGAGTCAGCAGAGTACAAATGACAGCTTCGCCAATGTACTGTCCTCCCATACCTTGTACATGCGATATTACCGCCATTTATGTATGTGCATATCGCTATCCCATCATTTTTGTCACCTCAGTGTATATCGTATATCTGTTTCTAGCTAACAAAATAACCTCCTTCCCTCCAGTATAATCTACAATTTTTCACATTTAAACGTATTGAATAATTTCGCCTAATTTGTAGTGGAAGATATCGCTCCAGTGTTTTCCGTGTTTGAAGACGTTTTGGCTATTGGTAAATGTTAATGATTACTGTCATCAAAGAAAACAAAAAGTACAATGATTAGTCCTACTCTTCCTGCATGTTGAGTCAAAAACTTATTAATCAAACGTAATAATACCTTGTTTTTCAGTTGAGGATTTTTGTTGAGTTATGGATTTAGTCCGTATCAGTAAAGGTGAATACATGTTCTTCTACAACGACATGTCATGAGAAGTAAAAGATATATGTCGTAACAATGTGAACTGCTAATGAGGTGTCGTTGTACAAAATATACGTTCTACTTTATTGATCCTATAATTTAGTATCTACAAATGCTTGTCTGCAACTATCGTAACATTACAAAAATGTTTTATTTAAATATTTATTTCACCTATTGATATAACGACTATTGTAAAAGCAGTAGCTGCACTTCTGATGCGTATGTCCATAATTTATCTGTGCAATGCCAGGCTACTCTCCATGGCTCGTTATTCAGTTTGAATAGCGACGGCACCTAGCAGCACAAATGTGCTTTTGCATTGTTCAGCATGAAATAACCATCGATGTTTTGTTAGTTGATGTGTTGGTTCTCCTGTTTTCACTTCATGCATAGGCTCTTAATATAGCTGATGAGAATTTTCACAACTCCAAAGTTGATTGTTCTACGAATTCATGTGGCCTGATAAATGCAGCCACGCTTCATCAGAGAAAAAAGAGCATTTCAGGATCACCCCCACCATCATACACAGACTGCAGTAGCCATTTACAGTATTGACTTCTAACTTCAGTTTATGATTTGGTAAGTCTGTGCACTACCGTTAATTTGTAAGGTTTCAGTCTGAGATTGTGCGCTGAAGACTAGCTAGATGGCGGCTCGACATTTCACCACCGAAACAACAGAAGATGAAAAGGATCGAGAACTACATCGGCCGGGCCCTTTGAGTGGAACCATCCCAATATTTGCATTATGCGATTGAGGGAAAACACAGAAAACGTACATCTGGATTACAGCCACTGTCCTCCCAAATGCCATTCGAGAGTTTTTGTACCGCATCACTCTGTGGGTCTTGAGGTTAGACTCTCCCACCAAGGTCTAGGGCTGATAGATCGTGTCGCGGGGAACAACTGTTGTCAGGACATACCTTCTCGGCGACGTTAGATGTCTTTTTACTATTAATTATGCTCCTGAGAGACGGAATGATGTAGGCACTCTGCAGCATGTCTGCGCCATTGTGTTGCCTATAACCTAATTATCTGCCCCCTGTTAAAGACAGCGCCGAGCAAATGATATATCTTTCTCCCTTTACAGACTATTACACTTCAGATTTTCTTGTTGAAAATCAGTTCATCAATTTAGTGGGGTATGTAATACGCAGATTCACCACAGCTGATTATTGGATCCTGTAAAATTCGTGAACTCCCATCTTCCCAGGGCCGTAAAATTCAATAAAAAGACGCTTATCGTCACCAGGAAGTGCCTATGAATATCGTGTCTCTAACAAAAGTTGTTCCTCATGATATAATTTATCAGCTCTAGATGTATGACGCAAACACCTTGTATCATCCATTTTCAGATCCTGTGGCAGATATCATGCAGCAACAGTGTCACACTCCATTCATTTTCAGGTCCATTTGAAAATGGCTTATCTATTCCCCTGGGCCGATCCCAACTAAATTTGGTGCAGAAATAGCAGGCCTCAAGAGTATCAGCACTGTGCAGTGTTGGGTCATAACACGCTAGCTCTAATGGGAGCGCATATGTGGTTAAAAACAAGTTTTTTTTTCAGCCCCTGACGTATTGCCTTCCCTGTTCAAAAATGGTTCAAATGGCTCTGAGCACTATGGGATTTAACATCTACGGTCATCAGTCACCTAGAACTTAGAATTACTTAAACCTAACTAACCTAAGGACATCACACAACACCCAGTCATCACGAGGCAGAGAAAATGCCTGACCCCGCCGGGAATCGAACCCGGGAACCCGGGCAGGGAAGCGAGAACGCTACCGCACGACCACGAGCTGCGGACTTGCCTTCCCTGTACGACAGGTATGCACATCAGAAGCATGTGTGAACGGTAGTGGCCGGCAAAATCAACCTGCATTGCAGGGCAGCATACATTTCAGGGCATAGAAACCTTTTTCAAGTCCCTGGATTCTGTACAGGAGACATGGCGTAGAAATAGTATCAGCCAAATATTCTTTGCAGGAGCTATACATGTGGATGGGAATTCCTGATTCCTGGAGGAGGGTTGAGGTGGATAGAAGAGAGGAGGATGAGATGGACAGAGTCTTGGGAAGGAGGATATGGACAGGGAGAAAGGTCAAGGAGGAGATGGACAGGGAGAGAGGGGGAGGAGCAGATGGACAGGAAGAAAGGTGAAGAAGATGGGAAGAGAGATGGGGAGGAGGAGATGTAAAGAAAGAGGGAGTAGGAGGAGATAGAGAGAGGGGGGAGGATGTGGACAGAGGGAGGGAGGAGTACAAGATGGACAGACAGAGGTGGGAGGATGAGGTGAACAGAGAGACAGGGACATGGACACAGCGAGGAGGGTGCAGAAGATGTGTGCAATACATGTGTCTAGCAAGAACTCGTATGTGAGCAAAGCTGCAGGGAAAAGCCTAGTTCATTAATAAATGTCTTGTTAACTGCCATGTAATAGACTCCAGGAATATAACAAAGTGTCATAGGTAACCTTTACTGTATGTACATAAGTAGCCTTGTGTAGGGTCTGTTGGAGGACTGCTTATGACAGTGCAGTTTCACAGGCTGCGACGTGGTAGCGAATAAAATTCTTTTACTTCAAGTCTATTGTCACTTTTCTTTTGTCATCCGACTACCAGTTTCGGTCTATAATGATCATCTTCAGATCTGTTTTATAAAAACATGTCATAATACACTATGGCTCCGATATATTAGGACATGTTTTTACAAAACAGATCTGAAGATGGTTCTCTTATGGACCGAAACCAGTAGTCTGATGACTATTTTGCGACAATAGACATGAAGTAAAGGAAATTTATCGTGCAGTTTCTGTCTGATGGCGGTGTACATGGCATAGAAACCGATCATATGTTAATAAAAATTCGTATCTTAAGGGGAAGACCACTTTAATTTAAAATGCAATAACTTAAGACTTAGACCGAAAGCAGAATTTCTAAAAGGCTAAAGGCGTTATCTTAAACCAGTCCTTTAATTAGGCTGAAGGCCAAATCAATCTTACGCCTTAAGGGCAAAACAACCTTAATTTAAAAATCGGCTAGAACCATACAAATATAAACAACAAGAACCAATAAGAAAAGGCAGTACACCCAACGGCGATCAGAAGTTTCCGAGGGTCGGCCTGTAATTCAAACACCAACGCTCGCTTAGGTGGGACAGGTAGTCGTCCCAACCATTTTCGATCCGACGAAAACCCAACTGACAGACAGTCAGCGGACCCACCGACAAAATACTTCGCTCCACCCGACCAGCACACAAAAGGGAGTTCAATAGAACAACGTAGAAAGTATTGGCGCCCACAACCAGTTATACACTGAGCTGTCAAACTACACACCGTGCTGGAGAGCGACAACACGTTGAGGAAAATACACTGCCTGAATTTACGTCAACCGCCAGGGCGGGTAACCGGAACGATAACGGCCACAAGGCAGAAGATTCCGCTGGTGCACTTCAATTCAAAATAACCAAGCACAGTTAAACTTCACCGGAGTGTGGCTAAAATTTCCCAACTTGAAAACACACGTTGTCGCTCGCGGGGATGTCCCAAAGGCCGACAACGATGTGAACAGTCGTGACTTGCTGGCAGATTAAGTCAAAACTCAACTTTCGTGTCCAGGATTGGATAGTCACAGACGTCGTAGTAATGGGAACAGCACCACACACTCCGACCGCGCGTAGACGCCCCAGCGGCCCCTGCCAAACTACGCGCCGCGGAGATTTCCTCGCTGCTCCACGCCAACCGACCAACTCACTGCACACAGCACAGCCGGAAACTATAAGCGCCAGGCCAAAGATAGTACCAGGTGCGAATATCGATACACACCGCTGCTGCGACTCGCGGAGAGAGAGGATAATAGCATAATCGCGGTAACCGCGGGAGACTAAACACAGAATAGCAACCAGGGTTAACTCCAACGCATATCATGAGCCAGCCACGGCTCAAAAATACTTTGTGACAGAGATAAAAAGCTTTACATTGCCGCTGGCCGGAGTGGCCGAGCGGTTCTAGGCGCTTCAGTCTGGAACCGCGCGACCGCTACGGTCGCAGGTTCGAATCCTGCCTCGGGCATGGATGTGTGTGATGTCCTTAGGTTAAGTTAGGTTTAAGTAGTTCCAAGTTCTAGGGGACTGATGGCCTCATGCTAAGTTAAGTCCCATAGCGCTCAGAGCCATTTGAACCATTTTACATTGCCCTTACTGACTTTTACAGGTAAGGATTTCGATCCACGTCTACTTACTCAAATGTTCAAATGTGTGTGAAATCTTATGGGACTTAACTGCTAAGGTCGTCAGTCCCTAAGCTTACACACTACTTAACCTAAATTATCCTAACACACACACCCATGCCCGAGGGAGGACTCGAACCTCCACCGTGACCAGCCGCACAGTCTATGACTGCAGCGCCCTAGACCGCTCGGCTAATACCGCGCGGAGTCTACGTGCTAGGAGTTCTGGATCCAGTCACAAAGGTGGACCGATATACTGCAGACTCATATTTTCCTTAACAAAAGGGAGTGTGGGACTGTACTGAATGCCTTTCCGACTGTCGAGGAACACAGCATCACTGTAGAAGAGATAGGTACTTCAGCAAGTACAACTTCGCTCTTGTTAGCTGCCATGCGACCGAAGCTACAGCAGTGTGACAAACTGTCATATGTAACCTCTACCGTCTGTCAGCGCGTGTGTAGCCGTGAGTAGGGTCTGTTGGCGGGCTGTACACTCTGGTGGTGTCACAACGACGGACGGATCCCGGCGGCTATTATTCAATTGCGCAGGCCCGCCTCAACGCCGCGAAGAGAGAATTAGAGGCGGAGACGGGCGGGACGGAGTGTGTTTTTAGAGTTGCGTGGCGCCAGCGGCGGTCACACGCACAAACAAAACACGAGCGTGACAACGCTCTAAAGGGCGGCGTGTCCGGACGCCGGCGCGGATGTGTATACGACCCGTGGGCCGAGGCAGCACGTGCGCTGCGGGATTTGTGTGGAAGACGCGGGGAATACCGAACGGCATTCCCACTGTCCGCAGCATAGGCTGCGGTGGTTTTAGGCGCTTTTGACTGGAAAGGTGGAGGGGTGAGGAGGGGAGGGGAGGGGGATGCGGGGGAGGGCTGTGTGACGGCAGGCGCCGCGCGCGGAAGCCAGGATGCCAGCACGCGTCGACGCCTCCGCACGTGTTCCCTCGCGGCAGCGCGCCACGCTTGCTAGGCGACGAGCGGCCTGAAGGCGTGTCACACGAACAATGCGTACAGCGCAGCGGCAGACACCTGTAGCCTGAGCGTCGCGCTCCACTCACTTGCCAAAAAGGCACTCGCCGGAAAGATCAGCTGCTATTTATTCTCTCCCGCACACGGGCTGGCGCAAACTGCTTTGAGCGACAGCGGGTGAGGCGCCGCGAATAAACATGCAGGGCTATTCTTGTACTTTGAATCATGCGCTGGGTAAAAGATCAGTAGCGGACGAGAAGTCCCCGTGACCCAGTAACTCACGTTTAAAACAAATAACATACAGGTTGGTAGCTATGTTACTTCTTATCACTTCTTCAAATCAATGGTTGGAATACACGTTTACGTGTTTTCGCAGTCGCAGTTGCGGTCGAATTTTAATTTTTAGTCATGATAGATGTAATACTTAGGGATTACAATTACAAATGACCTAAATTGGAACGATCACATAGATAATATTGTGGGTAGAGCAAACCAAAGACTGCGATTCATTGGCAGAACACTTAGAAGGTGGAACAGGTCTATCAAAGATACTGCTTACACTACGATTGTCCGCCCTATTCTGGAGTATTGCTGTGCGATGTGGGATCCGCACCAGGTGGGACTGACGGATGACATCGAAAAAGTACAACGAAGAGCAGCTCGTTTTGTATTATCGCGAAATAGGGGTGATAGTGTCACACGACATGATACATGGATTGGAGTGGCAAACGTTAAAACAAAGGCTCTTTTCGTTGCTACAGGATCTTCTCACGAAATTTTAATCACCAGTTTTCTCCTTCGATTGCGAAAACATTCTGTTGGCACCCACCTACCTAGGGAGAAATGATCATGACGATAAAATAAGAGAAATCAGGGCTCGCAAATAAAAATTTAAGTGCTCGTTTTTGCCGTGTGTCGTTCGAGAGTGGAACGGTAGAGAGACAGCATGAAGGTGGCCAGGCACTTTATTGTGAATAGCAGAGTAATCACGTAGATGTAGATGTAGAAGCGGTCATAATTACTTTTCTGAGGAGCGTTCAGTGACAAGTGTGTGGATGCACGAATGACAACGCACAAGGCAGAAAGTGAGACAGATTATGGGAGCATTCCACGAAAGATTTAATAAGGCTCCACCGCGAAAGGCAACACTTCTGGATTGGGGAAGAAGTGCTTTTGCTTTTGGCAGTCTTAAAGGTAGGCCGCGGAGTGGGAGGAAGAAGACACGAGAAGTAACATGCGTCGGAATTTCCTATACAATCGACACGTAAACATGCTTCGGCACTCGGTTTACAGAGGACAACAATGCAAGATAACTTGGAAAAAGACCTTAAAGTCTGAACTTTTTCGACGACGTTCGCTAACGAGTTACACTATATCGGCCGGAATGAGCACATTTTAGCATGTCGTGCTTTGTTAAGTCAGTTTCCAAATGCGGTAAACCTTACCAAGGTTATGTTTTCAGACGTATGTGCCATTTATCGCAGCTAACGTACTAGATATACTATCGCTGGGGCTACAGGGAATCATCATTACACAGTAGAGTCAGAAAGGAACCCACATCACGTCATCACATGAGTAAAGATGACACCTACATCTACATCTACATGGATACTCTGCAAATCACATTTAAGTGCCTGACAGAGGTTTCATCGAACCACCTTCACAATTCTCTATTATTCCAATCTCGTATAGCGCGCGGAAAGAACGAACACCTATATCTTTCCGAACGAACTCTTATTTCCCTTACTTTAACGTGGTTAAGGTTTCTCCCTGTGTAGGTCGGTGTCAACAAAATATTTTCGCATTCGGAGGAGAAAGTTGGTGATTGGGATTTCGTGAGAAGATTCCGTCGCAACGAAAAACGCCTTTCTTTTAATGATGTCCTGCCGAAATCATGTATCATTTCAATGACACTCTCTCCCATATTTCGCGATAATAAAAAACGTGTTGTCCTTTTTTGAACTTTTTCGATGTACTCCGTCAGTCCTATCTGGTAAGGATCCCACACCGTCTAAAAGAGGACGAACCTGTTGGCAGAACTGTTAACAGAAAAATTTTGGAAGGGGAAAAATATGAATTAAGGAAATTACGGAAAATTCAATCACACAGTATTCAGCGGAACAGAAAGGCGGTAAGGTGTGACAGCTCATCCAACGAGTGAAATCCTGACAGGTCTCAAACCACGTCACCCATGATGATATTATACGCTGAAGCGCCAAAGAAACTGGTATAGATAGGTATATTCAAATACAGAGATATGTAAACAGGCGGAAACTGCGCTGCGGTCGGCAACGTCTACATAACACTTGTTGTCTGGTGCAGTTGTTAAATCGGTTACTGCTGCCGCAATGGCAAGTTATCAAGATTTAAGTAAGTTTGAACGTGGTGTTATAGTTGGCGCACGAGCGATGAGACACAGCATCTCCGAAGTAGCAATGAAGTGGGGATTTTCCCATACGACCATTTCACGAGTGTACCGTGAATATCAGGAATTCGGTAAAATATCAGATCTCCGACATGACTGCGGCCGGAAAAAGATCCTGCAAGAACAGGACCAACGACAACTGAAGAGAAGCGTTCAACGTAACAGAAGTGCAACCCTTCCGCAAATTCCTGCATATTTCAATTCTGGGCCAACAGCAAGTGTCATCGTGCAAATGATTCAACGAAGCACCATCGGTATGAGCTTTCGGAGCAGACTCGTGTGTCCTTGATGACTGTACGACACAAAGCTTTACGCCTCGGCTGCGCCCGTCAACACAGGCGATGGACTGTTGATGACTGGAAACATGTTGCCCAGTCGGACGAGTCTCGTTTCAGATTTTATCGAACGGATGAACGTGTACAGATATGGAGACAACCTCATGAATCCGTGGACGCTACATGTCAACAGGTGACTGTTAAAGCTGGTGTTGGCGTGTGTATTGGGAGTGATATGGGACGAGTGATAAGTCTAGATATGACTCTGACAGGTGACACGTGCGCAAGCGTCTTATCTGATGAACTGCAGCCATTCATGACTATTGTGCATTCCGACGCACTTGGGTACTTCCAGCAGGACAATGCGACACCCCATACGTCCAGAAATACTCTTCTGAGTTTAAACACTTCCGCTGGTCACCAAACTCCCCAAACATGAACATTACTGAGCATATCTGGAATGCCTTGCAACGTGCTGTTCACAAGAGATCTCCACCCCCTCGTACTCTTACGGATTTATGGACAGCCCTGCGGGATTCATGGCGTCAGTTACCTCCAGCACTACTTGAGACATTATTCGAGTCCATACCACGTCGTGTTGCAGCACTTCTGCATGCTCGGGGAGCCGTATACGTTATTAAACAAGTGTAATAGTTTCTTTGGCTCTTCAGCGTAAATGGGAAAGTGTATCTGTCATCTTTTCACAGTTAAAGCGCTGAACCGATTTTGATGACATTTGGTATGGAGATAGCTTGAACGCTGAGGAAAAAGTCAGGCTACTTTGGAAAGAAAAAACGTCGACCCCCGAAGAAGTTAAACTAGGGAACGGAACATCGCTTCTTTACAATAGTGATCATAAACCACGATAAAAATTACAAGCTACAGGTTGTACAACGATAGTTACTTGAAGAGCACAGTATACAGTTGCGCGCTCCTACTATGTTCTTTTAGACGCACTGCTCGGAAGCGACGCTGTGTGTGCCGCGCAATCATACGTTAGGGTGCACTTAACGAACTATGCTTACTCCAACAGGCACTCATACGAGAGCAATTGATGGTATCGCAGCTCGCTCACCCACTCAACATCACTCACCATAACACAACTACTGATATGCAAGCGCAGCCACAGATTGCAGCTGGTCTTGAATAAAATCCTCGAGCTTTCGAAAGTTGTCTCCAATATCGCCATCAAGAATAAAAATACTGATTATCGAGGTTGGCACTGTGCTCTCTATCATTCCCGCGTCTCTGGAAGGTTCTGGACGTTGAGCTGCTTCCTCACCTATTTACACAAAACACGTCGCCAGCCCTAGCAATCAGTCCTGATAAAGATGGCGGATACAGCTGACAAAGCTCGAGGATTTTATTGGGAAATACGCGACTTGAAAACTAAAAATATTTTATTTGGGCATACCGCCGCCAAAGACTCCGGAACCACTTCACAAGGCCCATTTTTTTTATCATTCTGGCTGTAGGTGCTATTGTTCCTTACGGATAGGCAGAAATTGCCAAGTGGTCGATAAGTAGGAGTGTGCAAGCCACGCCAGTCATGACGCACGCTGCACTGACTTAGTGGCGCAGGAGAAATGGGTGTTGCGAAATGCCCAACAAAGACCAGTCTGTGCCAAGGTCGTACTGCCGACATTCCGGCTGAAAGCTGCAGCCTATATGCAGGCCGTTCCAAAGGCGTGCGTTGAGATTATCAGCAAATATCTCTCATCAGAGAATCTCGTGCGAAAGAAACAAGGTATGAGGTGCACGCAGTTGTGATAACTGTCCTCGGAACGTACGCCAAATACCCTTTGGAAAATTTAGAATTAGAGAAAGGTTTACCGTGGTTTCTCTAAATCACTCTAACGAATGGACAAACGTCATCTAGTGACATGGGATGTGAAGTCGTTCGTCGGTCGCTAAAGCCTCTACGGTGCATTTATGTCGGTCATGGCCTGGTATCAACGGGTTCCTAAAGTCCCGCAGTCAAATGGGCGGCGGGCTGAACCACAGTAAGCCCTGTATGGCTCTTTGGAGCCGTTCGTCAAATACTTGTGGTCGTCCAACGCGGCGATTTACACGTATGAACGCATTGTCTATGCGATACTGAAGATTCAACCTAGATAATGTTGACCTCGAAAATCCCAAAATATTGTGTAATCGCTGGTGTGCTGTGACGCATGCATCTTGCCCCGATTGTCGTGCGGTGTTCAAAGTCCATCAACTAGTGACGCCCTGCCATATTGACTACACACCCTGCTGTAACAGACAGCTCAGACATAGTGTCTAGACTCACGCCATATGCCGCATGTAGCCATAACGTTCTGGTCCCATATATATCCGTATCTTCAAATGTGACAATCCATTCCGCCATGTGCCGACACACCATTTAGTTTCTTTTATTTATTTGTTTATTTATTTATTGTTCATAATTACAGATTGGTGGAAAACTACAACTACTTTTACTACAACAAAACTGCATTAAAATCCAGAACTAATTACCCAGGAACTAATCTACTATAAACACTACAGAATTTGTTTTTCGTTCATTTTGGTGCATTTAACATGTAGATGGCTATTTATTTCTAATTTCTCCTACCAGTCCCTTTTTTATTTTATGTTTAATCAAACATAATACAACGCGTTTCGAACATGTTCTGTTCATTTTCAGGCGTTTATACATACATACATACATACATACATAGAAAAGTTACTTAAAACTAAACAGTCTTAAACTAGATTAATCTAGACCTCTTTGTCCATTGTTTGTTACTGTAGCGGCTGGTGTGGCATTTGAGGGGAAGTAGTGAGGCAGTGGATGGGTAGAAATCGAAATCAGTGATCTCTTCTGCTGGTTTTCTTCTTTGTGGTTGATTGTGTATGATATCACAGCCTGTATAGGATGTAGATAAATTTGCATCAGTTATGTTTACGAAAATAGTGTGAAAGGCTTTTATATGACAGCTGATCACTTAGATATCATCATCTTGCTGCTTCACTTGCATCACTGCTGTAATGGCAAGTGAAGCAGCAAGATGATGAAATCGTAAGTGATCAACTTCATACACTCCTGGAAATGGAAAAAAGAACACATTGACACCGGTGTGTCAGACCCACCATACTTGCTCCGGACACTGCGAGAGGGCTGTACAAGCAATGATCACACGCACGGCACAGCGGACACACCAGGAACCGCGGTGTTGGCCGTCGAATGGCGCTAGCTGCGCAGCATTTGTGCACCGCCGCCGTCAGTGTCAGCCAGTTTGCCGTGGCATACGGAGCTCCATCGCAGTCTTTAACACTGGTAGCATGCCGCGACAGCGTGGACGTGAACCGTATGTGCAGTTGACGGACTTTGAGCGAGGGCGTATAGTGGGCATGCGGGAGGCCGGGTGGACGTACCGCCGAATTGCTCAACACGTGGGGCGTGAGGTCTCCACAGTAACATCGATGTTGTCGCCAGTGGTCGGCGGAAGGTGCACGTGCCCGTCGACTTGGGACCGGACCGCAGCGACGCACGGATGCACGCCAAGACCGTAGGATCCTACGCAGTGCCGTAGGGGACCGCACAGCCACTTCCCAGCAAATTAGGGACACTGTTGCTCCTGGGGTATCGGCGAGGACCATTCGCAACCGTCTCCATAAAGCTGGGCTACGGTCCCGCACACCGTTAGGCCGTCTTCCGCTCACGCCCCAACATCGTGCAGCCCGCCTCCAGTGGTGTCGCGACAGGCGTGAATGGAGGGACGAATGGAGACGTGTCGTCTTCAGCGATGAGAGTCACTTCTGCCTTGGTGCCAATGATGGTCGTATGCGTGTTTGGCGCCGTGCAGGTGAGCGCCACAATCAGGACTGCATACGACCGAGGCACACAGGGCCAACACCCGGCATCATGGTGTGGGGAGCGATCTCCTACACTGGCCGTACACCACTGGTGATCGTCGAGGGAACACTGAATAGTGCACGGTACATCCAAACCGTCATCGAACCCATCGTTCTACCATTCCTAGACCGGCAAGGGAACTTGCTGTTCCAACAGGACAATGCACATCCGCATGTATCCCGTGCCACCCAACGTGCTCTAGAAGGTGTAAGTCAACTACCCTGGCCAGCAAGATCTCCGGATCTGTCCCCCATTGAGCATGTTTGGGACTGGATGAAGCGTCGTCTCACGTGGTCTGCACGTCCAGCACGAACGCTGGTCCAACTGAGGCGCCAGGTGGAAATGGCATGGCAAGCCGTTCCACAGGACTACATCCAGCATCTCTACGATCGTCTCCATGGGAGAATAGCAGCCTGCATTGCTGCGAAAGGTGGATATACACTGTACTAGTGCCGACATTGTGCATGCTCTATTGCCTGTGTCTATGTGCCTGTGGTTCTGTCAGTGTGATCATGTGATGTATCTGACCCCAGGAATGTGTCAATAAAGTTTCCCCTTCCTGGAACAATGAATTCACGGTGTTCTTATTTCAATTTCCAGGAGTGTATAAAAGCCTCTCACATTATTTTCGTAACACATAACTGATGCAAATTCATCTGCATCCTATACAGGCTGTGATATCATAATCAACCACAAGGAAGAAAACCAGCAGAAGACATCACTGATTTCGATTTCCAGCCATCCAGTGCCCCCCCTCCCCCTCCACCTACCGAAATGCCACACCAGCCGCTACAGTAACAAACAATGGACAAAGAGGTCTAGATTAATATAGTTTAAGACTGTTTATTTTTAAGTAGCATTTCTCTGTATGTATGTATTTAAGAACCTTCAGCATCGCAGCGCGTCAGCAATCGTTGGTTAATATATTAAAAACTAAAAACCCGCGATCGAGGCGGGTTTTTATTTTTTAGTATGTCTGAATGTATAAACGCCTGAAGATGAACAGAACGAGTTCGAAACGCGTTGTATTACGTTAGATTAAACATAAAAAAGTGACAGGTAGCAGAAATTAGAAATAAATAACTATCCCACACAGTCACGGTTCACAAACATAGCCATTATGGCCGAGAATAATGTAGATGGTTGTTTCCGCTACTGCATCAGCCCTCATACCTCCGAGCAAATTTTGTAAATTTGTGGTAATGTCTTATAGGACCAAACTGCTGAGGTCATCGGTCAATAAGCTTGCACACTACTTAATCTAACTTAAACTAACTTACTCTAACGACAACACACACCCATGCCCGAGGGAGGAGCCGCACTAACCGTGACAAGGCTCCGTAGACCGCACGGCTACCCCACGCGGCTCACACCACCGAGTATGAGTTTCTTAACTAACGTTACAGTATTGCTCCTAGACTTTGTCCGAGTAAAAGTCACGCGGAACGGACAAATAAATGTCACGAGTGGCGGGCCCGCTAGTATAAAAGGAGACGGGGAGTGCTGTGCTGTTGGTAAAGAAGCACACCAGCAGAAAGGGTCAGTGAGGAGAGAGAGCTCCGTTACGTCGAACGTGGACTGGTCGTTAGACGCCCATACAAAGTGTGACACATAGTATCGTAAGAGGTATACTCCCATTTTATGAATTAAAATGGAGAAACAGCGCTGATATCGAGGGTGAATAAAAATTTTTGTTTTTGTAAGGGACTGGATGGAGGCGAATGGTTCATTGACGTGTTTCAATTACAATCCTCACAAGAAAATCAACGCATGGAGAAGAACTACATATCTACAGTATGAGAAGTATGAGATTAAGTGAATGTGACATTCCAAAACGATGAGTAACGTTTGGAATGTGTCACATTTACATGATCTCATACCGTAGATATGAGGTTGTTCTCGCTGCACTTATTTTCTGATGATGACTGCAATTGAAACGCGTCGATAATCAGTCGCCTCACTTATATTCACTAACCAAAAGAAAAAATTTTATTCAGGTCGAAATCAGCACTGTTTCTTTTTCATTTTAATTCATTGGACGTCACCTAATAAATCCATCAGGGAAATGTCAATTCATAGAAAGCTGTCCAAATCGGCTGTTGGTGATGTGACTGTAAAGCTGAAAAGCGAAGGAACAACCAGAGTTAAACGAAGGCCAGGGCGACATCGTGTGCTGGCGGAAAGGGAGCTTGAGCATTACGGAGGGCGGTCGTTAAAAATCTCATCAAATCAGCTGATGAATGCACTCATGCGTTCCAGAGT
Organism: Schistocerca serialis cubense; assembly: GCF_023864345.2. Lineage (NCBI taxonomy): Eukaryota > Metazoa > Arthropoda > Insecta > Orthoptera > Acrididae > Schistocerca > Schistocerca serialis. The sequence goes on along the minus strand of NC_064641.1, from coordinate 663,428,479 downwards.
GGTACCAGCAGTCCAACTAGCCACTGACTGGACGTGTGAAGTTAGAAAAGAATGGGTACGTTGATCGAGAAGTTCCTCATGATCCATAAGTTTCTGTAGTCGGTGCTAAGCGACGCTCAGGTGATGTAAAAAGAGGCGCCAATGGACGCTGGAGATGAGTAATTTGGAGTGAGCAATCAAGCTGTCCTTGGTGGCAATCCGATACAAGCGTTTGGATCTGGGGAATATCTGAAGAGTTACCTGTCAACGTGTGTAGTACCAACAGTGAATTAAGAGCCGGTGAACACTGGAAAAGTGATTTGGAGTAAGTAATCACGCTGTACTTGGAAACAATCCGATACAAGGGTCTGGATTTGGGGAATACCTGGAGAACGTTACCTCTCTTGATGTGTAGTATCAACAGTGAAGTAAGAAGGAGGTGGTATTGGGTTAGGTGAGCGTTCTTCGTAGTTATGCTGTGGTTCCCTTTTTGTGCTGAAGAAAACGCTAAATGCGGCATGATGCGATGATTACTCGTATCAGCTTTTCAGTGCACACTGCCATAAAGCAGCATCTGTGAGGAAATACTCTGAGAACAGAGACATTGCAGAAATGTACTGGCCTGAAGAGAGTCCCAGCCTGAAACTTTCGGATGCCTTGAAGCGTCCAACATTTCTACTTTCTCTGGCTTCAGCTCTTGACAAAGAGTGGGCTGCCATTCCTCCACAGACATTCAGACATCTCACTGAATGTGTATGCAGCAGAGTTCGTCTTGAAAGCGAAGGGTGGATACACCCCACATTAATAGGTGTCCCAATACTTCTGATTACATAGTGTATATCCTTGCCCATCTGCACTACTGCTCCGACTCTGATGGTGATGTCAGCGAAGTGTGCGCTGTTCTGAAACATACTGACAGATTAAAAGTTTTCTGGGCCAGACCCTTGCATCTCGCCGGCAGTCGTACCGATGAGACAGCAAAACACGACGTACGACACGCCTTAATAGCTCCAATTGAACTAAAACGGTACCTCTACTTTCCAAACTTCACAGAAGCTTTCCTGCGTACTCTGCTGCAACTAACTTCTCAGAGAAAGGATATCGCTGGCAAGTGGCTTAGCCCCTCCAAGAGCGCTAGCCCAACAGGCTACACAGAAGAGCTACAGTGACGTTTGGAAAGTGGGAGAGAGGTACCTGCAGATTTGTATCAGAGGGCTGGTCGTGACTCGAGCCTGAATAGCGCAGTGGGTAAGAGCACTGCCAGCAAAGGCAAGGTTCTCAGCTCGCGTCTCAGTAGGGCGCACAGTTTTACTGTCAGAAAGGTACATGTCTACGGGGCGTTTGACTTCAACGACTTCCCCTCGTTTCGCGTCTAGAAAAAACGAAAACATGTTTCAAAAAATATAAGATCTTAAAATTATTTGCGCTATGCGGACGAGCTGTTGGTCACGAATTCTTATTCTTTGACATAGTCAATGGGGAGATGCGCGATCTGTTGATTTAAAGCGTGTGGATAAAAATCCTACGTCAAGATCGCAAATTTTCTTTATTGATTACCGGTTTGGGCTCATCACTGATCCACCTTCGTATCAGTCTAAAATGTTGTTCAGTTTGTGACATTCATTACGCATCGTAGTATTTTTAGAGCTAAGTCACCCCAGTCAAATAAAAGATTCTAAAGCGAAAATCGTAGTTGGTTATGTAAATTGACAACGTTAATCACTCATCACTGTAACAATATTTGATTAGTGATTAACGTTTCCATTCACATAACCAACAACGATTTTCACTTTAGGATTTTTTATTTAACTAATGGACGTAGCTCCAAAACTACTACGGTGCTTAATGAATGGCACACAAAAAAAATGGTTCAAATGGCTCTGAGCACTATGGGACTCAACATCGGAGGTCATTATGAAACGTCCCCTTTTTGAAAAATTATACAAGACTGTGCTTTAACTGACACACAATATTTTTTAGCGCAACGCAATCTGACTTTCAATAATCCCTACAAAATAATGGCCCTGTCTAATATTAACCTATACGTTTCACAAATCACTTACCTCACAAAAATCTTCGTTATTCGAACTACTGCAATACAGCGAGCGCCACTACTGCCAGCTAAATAAAAGATTCAAACTAAGGAAGGCACTAACTACTGATAGGCATAGTTAGCAAATGAAAGATTTTAATAGAGAACAAACACTGTATTTACCTTAATAGTCATATTATACATAGCAGTTCATGACAGTCTTACAAATTTCAAAACTCCGCCATCTCTCTCCCCACATCCATCACTGCCGCCGGCTCACCTCCAACTGCGCAGCGCTACGCGCTGTGAACATCCAGCTACCGCTGCCCAACACTACAATGGCAGACAACAATGCAAACTAGCCACAGACTGCACACAGCACAGCCAGTGATTTTCATACAGAGCGCTATGTAACGTTGCCAATAAGAAAACAAACAGCCTACTTACAATTAGTCCCCAAGAACTTAGAACTACTTAAACCTAACTAACCTAAGGACATCACACACATCCATGCCCGAGGCAGGATTCGAACCTGCGACGTAGCAGTCGCGCGGTTCCTAACTGCGCGCCTAGAACCGCTAGACCACCGCGGCCGGCGAATGGCACACACTGAACAACATTTTACACTGATACTAAGATGGCTCAGTAATGAGCCGAAACCGGTAATCAACAATGAAAATTTGCGATCTTGACGTAGGATTTTTATCCACACATGTTTAAAAACTGAACTGCTCTTTTTGAATACATGCAGCTGTCAATGTTCAAGGAACTGTGTGTGTACCCAAGTTTGCGCTGCGACAGTCTATCCATTGCTTGTTCTGCAGCCAATTTTTATCATAATAGGCGCTCCTTTGTAAGTGCCGTCTCCTGGAAAGAGATATCTTGGAATTGTTTCGAAAAGTCCTATGGAGGACGTGTAAGGTACGAGAACATAGGAAAAGAATTACATATAAACAGTGCTATGGATCAAATGAGAAATAGCGCTGGACCTACGATCTAACAAGTATTCGTTAAGCCAGCTCCCCATAAAACATTGGAAGTGTAAATCTACCGGCAGGAAAGATCTGAAAACCGCGGAATACGATATTTATCATAACAAGGCCATTTAGTCTAATATTTGAATGAAAATGAAGAAAAGGGTTTGCAAGCTGTGGTCTTGGAGAAGTGTCCATAAACTGAAACATGAACAGAAGAAGAAATCAGAGCGCATACACTACATGGCGCCTTCTGATATCCATATTAATTATTTCTCACATTAATCAATTACAAATTTTTTCCAAGCATCTGCCAAGTCTAGGTAAAGCAGAGACCGGACGCATAGTCTGTCGTGGCATACAGACTGATAGATTCAGGGGCGTAAGTTTCTCTTCGGAAAGTTTGAGCCTTGTGTCTTATGTTTAGTGTACGTATCTGTGATGTCTGTGTGTATGAGAAGAGTGAGTGTTTTGTTGATGTTCATGAAATAGCAGAAATTGGGTGAAACCTAGCCTACTAGTCTAATAGCATCATAGAGGCTACCGAACGTAAAGCCCTCAACCGATTGAAGGATCACCATTAACAGCGCCACATCAGTCACACCCCATGTGAGAGGTTTCGCGGTCACCGCATGGCTGTTGATGAGACTCAGCACCTTTCCCCGGTTAGCAGCCAAATACAGGTACTGAAGAGTCTTAATCTACCGGGATTTTTGAACCACCTACCTTCGACTCGAATATTACCGAACTAGTGTGTGTTAGGACCTTGGGCAAAGAAGGTAGAGTATAAGGTTTGGTGCAAGCACAATGTACGTACTTCCTTTAAAACACTGACAATAACTTTTTTTGAAAAAAAGCTTGTCACTGTTCCAAAATATTTTTTAAGCAAGACCCTTAGAATGAGACTGTTTACGCATACGGTATACGCATAGTTACTTTCGTTATGTATTTTGTAAGGTTTCCACTTTCAGTAAATACCGAGACCATTATAAAAAAGGAAAGTTTGAATTAGTAAGAAACTGGCAGCAGTTTAGCTGGAGGAAGTGTCCTAGCATTCATCTGATGAGATTGAATGAACTTATAGAAAACTTTTAACTTGGCAGCAAATGTAGGATTTGAACGACGCTCTTCCCAAATGGGAATTCAGTGTCTTAAACCCCTGCGCTATCTGGCTTTGTCGTGGTCATTAGCGATAGAAAACCAGTTCTACAAAACAGCAGCGAATGACAAATTTTCCGCCATAAAGGATATCACCATCTCGTTCTATTGAAATGGAAAATTTGGAACGATTAGGCTGTTTCAGAACTGGAATCGGGCTTATCAAAATGTCCGTTGTCTTCAAGGCCCGACCTATAGGCAGAGTATCTAAGATTCTCATCAGCCACGTACGCAGATGGAATGCAATGTACGGGGGTACACTGGTGACTGACAGCTTCATCACCAAGCAACTCCATGGAGGAAGGGAATAAAAACCCTTGCCTTTAATAAGCACTCAGCAGAGCAACAACATTTTTTTATATTTCAAGCAAAACCAAGACAGTAGCAGTTTGGGGGTATTTAGAGTGGCGGCGGTAATTTCGTTTCATCCTGCCTCGCACGAGACTGAAAAAAAAAGTCCCTTAGAAATTTTTGCTATAATGCTAATATCTCCCTGCGAAGCAGTTCGAGATGGTCCATTTGCATTCGTGGTGATTATCGCTGGGCGACACGATGATTAAAGTAAATTGCAGGCAAAGGGAAGTGACTGCTATTATGGAGGTAACCGGTTTCGCGAAGAGCTGATAGCAGAGCCAGCGGATGAAGACTCTCCGTGGTCGCTCGCTTTGTCACATCAAAGCAGTAAACACGTAGCCCGTACGACGCCTGAACATCGCATTCTTCCTTTCGCTGCCAGCATTTCTTCAGTACGTTCTCTCTCGCTGAGTTTTAGGTGGAACGGTAACACTCGATACATATCCGTGGACGATTAGTCGAAACGTGACATTAGGTCGAGCACAGTCAAGGAAAATCGTTATTTCAGAAGCCAAGACTTCCAGCTAAAAGATGTATGAGAATTTAAGATCATTTCTGACTTCTTCCATCTACACGGAACATCTGATGGATGAATTACGCGTATACAAGGTGTATCAAAAATGTACGGTACAAATTGCAGAACACATTCCTCACACGTAGACGGAGAACGTTGCATGAGCATGGGTCTGGAAACACAACTCATTAATCGTGGGAAACACACAAGAATAGAAAGTTAGAATTATGGAAAACACGCACTCTTGGTCAGTCTGCTTACGTTGTGCACCGCCAGTGTTTTGTTTTGCCTGGACTTCTCGTCAAGCAACGTACGTCATTGCTTGTTTGCAGGTAACATCATCTGTTTCAGCGACCAGTATGACCGCTGCAAGCACTCGTATTACTACGTAGAGCTAATCACAGAATTTGCTCGTCCAATGATAGTGGACACAAATGCAGAGAAGGCAGATGGGTTGGAGTGTTTTGGGGGAAGAGACCAAACAGCAAGGTCATCGGTCTCATCGGATTAGGGAAGGAAGTCGGCCGTGCCCTGTCAAAGGAACCATCCCGGCATTTGCCTGAAGCGATTTAGGGAAATCACGGACAACCTAAATCAGGATGGGCGGACGCGGGATTGAACCGTCGTCCTCCCGAATGCGAGTCCAGTGTGAAGGCAGATGCTCATTTGATGTATGGATTAGCTGGCGGCTACGGGGCTCGCGCACAACGTTTGTACCGGGAGAGATTTCCGGAACGAAGGTGCCCCGACAGGAAACGTTTGATGCCACTGACCGTCGACTTAGGGAACGTGAGACATTTAAGCCTGATACTAGCGACCAAGAAAGGCCTAGAATGACAAGGCCACTGCAACGGGAGGCGGCGATTCTTCATGCAGTTGACGACGACCCTAGTGTCAATACAAGACATGTAGATGCAACACTGTATGAGACCACACGACTGTTTTGTGAGTGCTACACGAGGACCAGCTGTATACATACCATTTACAGCGTGAGTGTACAGGCACTATCAGAAGCCGCTTTTCCTGCACGGCTACTCCTCTGCAAATGGTTTATTCAACAGAGTGTCAACCCTAATGTAGTGCAACGGTGCTGTTCACAGATAAGGCATTGTTTCGGGAAGATCAGATTGTAAATTTTTACTATCGGCATGCTTGGGCGGACATCAATTCTCACGCAAGTGTTGAATCAAGTCATCATCAAAGATTTGGGCCGGCATTGTTGGTGGCTGTTTGGAAGGGCTTCACTTTCTGCCACCCAGACTCAACGGACAAAGTTATCAAAATTTCGTAGAGAATGTTCTGCCTGTGCTGTTAGAAGATGGCTGGCGGTGTGGCCGAGCGGTTCTAGGTACTTCAGCCTGAAACTGCGCGACCGCTACGGTTGCAGGTTCGAATCCTGCCTCGGGCATGGATGTGTGTGATGTCCTTAGGTTAGTTAGGTTTAAGTAGTTCTAAGTTCTAGGGGACTGATGACCTCAGATGTTAAGTCCCATAGTGCTCAGAGCCATTTGAACCATTTGTTAGAAGATGTGCCTTTTGCTATGCGACAAAACATATACTTCACGCACGATGGAGCACCTCCTCGTTTTAGAGTTAATGTCCGTCGACTTCTAAATAACAGATTCAGTGACAAATGGATTTTGAGATGGACGAATTGCCTGGCCTCCACGCTCTCCAGACCTAAACCCACTCGACTTTTATTTTTGTGGGGGCATTTGGAAGCTCTTGTGTATGGAATACAGTACACGATGCTCAGAGTCTCCGTACCCGTATTATGGAAGGCTGCGAAAACATACCCAATATTACAAGGATACATTAGTGCATCCTCGATTCTTTACGACGGCGGGTTGTACAAATGCCCACGGAAGGCATATTGAACATCTGTGAGAGAGCGTTGCATGTGGTTTGCTGATGCGTTCTGTTTGTGTGTGTTTCCCGCGATTAATGAGTTGGAAAAATGTGTAGTAACATAAAAACGAAGAGTTTTCAGAGCCATGTTCATATAACATAATTTCTTCGTCTGCGTGTGAGGAATGTGTCCTCCAATTTGTGCCGTACATTTTTTGTTACACTCTTTATTTACTGGTAACATGTAGTCCTGCTGCCAAAATAGAGCGTGGTGTTGCAATAGTTAAGACACTGGATTTGCATTGGAGAGGAGCAAGGTTTGACTCCTCGTACGTTTGTGTAGATATAGTCATTCAGTATTTGCCTCGAATCGTTTAAGGTAAACGCCGAGATGATGTCTTTGAAAAAGGACTTGGACACTTTCCTTCACCATCTGAGCTTGTGCTCCGTCTCAAGGATCTCGCTGTCGACGGGACGTATAAATCTCTTCTTTCTGGTATATTCATCATTCTGATGCAACGTATAGAAGAGTTTCATTTAGTCATATTCTGTCGAAGTCTAACAATAGCAGAAGGTGACGAGCCGAACAGTCACCTAAGAATTGGGTCGATACGATGACGTTATTCCACAGATTATCAAAGAAAACTTGGGCGTTCACATACATTCATATCTTATTCGAAATAAAACGGAAAACTGGTGCTAATTATTTCGAATCCTGGATCAGCCTGAAACTTCAATAAATGCAAGATACTTTATTCAGATTTTAATGTTTTTATTTACCTGTCTAATATGCACTGTTTCAGCTTCTGCTACGTTTCCCTAGCATGGTAAATGATTTTATAAAATAGTGTTTAAATACGGGAAAAGATATGCCACAACCATGTGGATGGTCGTTATGAAATAATAGCGAAAGTCGTCCATTACGTACGGGAAAAGGAAAAAAAATTGCGGAAAGGTGTAAGGTACATATAATTTGACTGTTTAGGATAAAAATTAAGAAATGTTGCAGAAGGAACAAGAACATGACCGTTGCAGGTACAGCTATGTCTTTTCTTTTCGGATCTCTAAAGCGCAAGGATATTCAAAACTTCATTACGTATTGTAACGAGTGGCAGAGCGAAGTGAACAACATTTTACAGTAACGTCAAATTGTCGATTGTATAAATCAGATGAAACATTGGTTAACAAGCAAATATGCGTGAAATAACGCAAGAACTACGGTCATCATCTTGCTTCCCTCCTGTTAAGCTCAAATTTTGTAATATGAAGACTAGAATCCACGAATTGTGGCGTAGATTTGTTGCTAGATGACCTGCTCAAGGTCTGTCATGGCTAACAATAAGTAGGCGACGTTCCACTCAGCTTCTAATTGCCTCACGCAGGAATCGAGTTCGATATCCCGCACTGCCAAGGATCATTAGTTGGTAGAAGTACTGGAAAATCTCCTCTCAAATACCGAACATCGGCGGCTATGCTTGAAGCCGAAGTAGAGGCTCCGGTTTCACAAACTGGCACTGGCCAAACACAACTTGCCCTCCAGGTAAAAGAGCGCGTGCATGACAGGCAAGTCCTCTGCACTCAGGAGAACAATAAATGCGAGCGACAGTTTTCATTCTCATTCTAATTCACACTCGACTAAAAAATCGGCTCTCGTTCCTTGCCGAAAACTGACAAGAAAACCCAAAGACAAAAAGCATTCATCTAGAACGAAATTGTTCAATGGCAAAATAGTGAAATGAACAAACTGCTCATTTAGAAGTGTGCTTCGCACAAAGCTTAAATGTTACCGTTAGCTTAAAAATATCTTCTGTTTTGTAAACCCTCGTCGCCAGTTCTGTGAAGGCCTCCCCGCTACTGCGGTGGAGGCAGAGTTGCCACTAATGTTACAGGAGGCCGAGTTTGTGAGTTCGTGAAACGGCTTCTGGTGCCGTACACCGCTAAGACAATTCCTCTCTGCCACCTTTACACAGCTATGCCCCAGGGTCAGGTAACAGGGAAGGAGAACAAAGGTTCTACAACACTCCAACAATTTAGTAACGAAGTCACTCAAATGAATATTTTCAACATTTCGCGGCCCTGTCAGCAACTGTATAAATATTAATTTTAATAACCAACAGCCTCAGTTGCGCCGTTTACCTAGAATCTACCTAGGTTTCAGGCGGGATAACCTGAAGAAGGTTGGGTCACTCAAATGAGTTTAAAACGTTTACTTATCTTTGTGATTAGTTGAATAATGAAGTCTGCAACACTGCTTGTAATATAATAAAATGGCTAAGTGGAAATAATCGTAGTTTAACTTCACAGTACATAGCAAAAGTAACTTATAACAACTGTCTCTTCGCTTCAAAAAGTTCACTAAACGACGTTCCCTGTCTGACTCAGTCCTGGAAGATGATCTATAACCAAGTGGGCGAGAGCTGCTCTATCTTCCGAGTAGGCTTCTGTCCGTCGTTGTCCGGTCATTGGCGGATTGTACTAGGCCGGCAATTGGCCGAGGCGAAGTCGATATCTTCATCCTCAGCGACGCCCGTGGCTCTGGGGGAACTCGCGCAATTGGCGAGTCTCTATGGCACTGGCCCCAGATCGCATTTTTGCGCCTGTGGTGCCTTTGCCCTGGCTGCGTCTTGTTCGGACAACTGATGCTTGCTATTATATCCTGTCTTTCCTTTAAACAATTCTTCGTCATCCCTCTTTCTGGGTACTTGGGTTACTAATTCACCTTCTTTTAAGTTTTGTTTTTAAAATGTAATATTACTCTTTAATTTAACATTGCGACACACCTGCCATGTGAGTCATTGACGTATTGCAGCGAGTGGCCTAGAGAAAATCACACGTTGCAGAGTTGAAATACTGGCGTGACAGCAGTTTTGGGCGCGTTGCAGAGCTCGGATTTTAAGGAAATAAATGGTGCGGAGTTCGTGTTAGCTACAGATATTAACGGACGGGAGAGTGGTTTTCTGATAATAAGAGACCCTTTCCAATAGAACCGTTCTTTGCCATTTTAGGCAGTCGGTGAAACAGAGATGGGGTTTTGGGTATAAGAACAGAGACAGTTGTCGTAACAGCTGCCTTCGCTTTTTTTATTTATGCGTGAAAAACAGTTTTGTCACGCTGTAGAGATGAGGTGAAGACAAACTGCGTATTTACATTGATTACTGCTTGCATGTAGGTTGCTTGAAGATTGAGCATTTGGCTCTGCAAGCGACATGTCATCCTGACCCGCAAGGCATGCAGGACAGCTTCTGTGTAAGTTTGGAAGGTAGGAGATGAGGCATTGGCATCGTAAACCTTTCTTGGAGAGCTCATCTGTACAGTACTTGTCCGCGAAAGGCATAGGCCCCAGGTTCGAGTTCCGATACGGCACACAGCTTTAATTTGCCAGGACTTTATACCTAGTGTATATCGGAATCTCCATGAGGCTGTTCGCCAACGAAGAAGAGACAAAGCTAGAAAACTGTAGCAAAAAGCAGAAATATCTTCAAGGGGTCGATGCTTGATACAGGGATAGATAGCTGACCCTCAAGATTTAAAAAAAATGTAAAATACAGGCGGAAATACCAATTATTGTGTTATTACACGATTGCCGAACAATCATTAGAACCAGGCACATTCGTGAAATAGCTGGGAGGGCGCTTACGGAGCGTCTTAAAGTGGAACGACAGAGTAATAGCAGGAGAAGATCGTGCCACACTGAAAGTCATTGGAAGAAACCTTAGGAAATGTAGTCCATTCACGGAGGAGGCACCTTACAAAATCCTTGTTCGACCGGTACTTGGATATTGCTCGTCATCAGGGACCTGTATGTACCAGATTGGTAGATGAAATAGAGAAAATCCAAATGTCGAGCAGCGCATTTCGTCACGGGTCCGTTTAGAAAGTGCGAAAGTATCACGGAGGTGCTCATCCGTCTCTAGTGGCAGACGTTGCGATCTGCAGCACCGTATGTATTACTGTTAAAATTATGAAAGTGTACGTCCCTAGAAGAGTCAACCAGTATATTGCGTACTCCTACGTATATCTCCAGAAAAGATCATCGAGACAAAATTATCGAGAGCTGACACGGAGGCTTTTACAGCAATCGCTCTTCCTGTGGACCATTCGTGACTGGAACATGAGAGGGGGCAAGTGACACTGCTACACGGGCTAACGTCCGCCACACACAATAAGATGGCTTGCGGAGTATACAGGGTGGTCCATTGATCGTGACCGGGCCAAATATCTCACGAAATAAGCGTCAAACGAAAAAACTACAAAGAACGAAACTTGTCTAGCTTGAAGGGGGAAACCAGATGGCGCTATGGTTGGCCCGCTAGCTGGAGCTGCCATAGGTCAAACAGATATCAACTGCGATTTTTAAATAGGAACCCCCATGTTTTATTACATATTCATGTAGTACGTAAAGAAATATGAATGTTTTTGTTGGACCTCTTTTTTCGCTTTGTGATAGATGGCGTTGTAATAGTTACAAACATATGGCTCACAATTTTAGACGAACAGTTGATAACAGGTAGGTTTTTAAAATTAAAATACAGAACGTAGGTACGTTCGAACATTTTATTTCGGTTGTTCCAATGTGATACATGTACCTTTGTGAACTTATCATTTCTGAGAACGCATGCTGTTACAGCATGATTACCTGTAAATACCACATTAATGCAATAAATGCTCAAAATGATGTCCGTCAACCTCAATGCATTTGGCAATACGTGTAACGAAATTCCTCTCAACAGCGAGTAGTTCAAACGTACCTACGTTCTGTATTTTAGTTTAAAAAACCTACCTGTTATCAACTGTTTGTCTAAAATTGTGAGCCGTGAGCCATATGCTTGTGACTATTACAGCGCCATCTATCACAAAGCGAAAAAAGTGGTCCAACTAAAACATTCATATTTCTTTACGTATTACACGAATATGTAATAAAAATGGGGGTTCCTATTTAAAAAAAACGCAGTTGATATCCGTTTGACCTATGGCAGCGCCTTCTAGCGGGCCAACCATAGCGCCATCTGGTTTCCCCCTTCAAGCTAGACGAGTTTTGTTCTTTGTAGTTTTTCGTTTGATGCTTATTTCGTGAGATATTTGGCCCGGTCACTATCAATGGACCACCCTGGTAGATATAGAAACACTGGTGAGCGAATAAGGACCTTTATTTCGGAAACAACATACCCCATAAACTGAATTAGTTATACCTTCTTTAAATGACTCAAAGCCTAAAAATGCAAGCTGTAAGCTCCTAGAAAGAAACATGATGATAATTTAAAAAGAGATCATGAATCTACTTATGTTAACCCTTTCATAGTTAAAATTTATTTAGCATATATTTGAAAAATAAAACTCTAAAAACTATCTTCCTTTGTGATAAATAATACGCTTCCAATACGACACACGTGTCTCACTACGAACCTATGTAGATCTATGTTTTCAAGTGAACCTAGAATTTTGAAAGCTAAATTTTTAATCTTAGACTGATTTTATCACGATAGAAATTATGGAAAAAAGTATAAAAATCAGTAGGGAAAAAAGTACAACAAATCAGTACAAAGACATATTTACTGTTCGGACACCGAAAAACGTGAAATACCACACACAAACTTTCTACGTGAAGATGGCTTTGACAAACGTCACAACCTATCTTTTCTACATTCCACGAAGTTTTCTGGGACATATACGTCATACTACACATAAATTATGTGCAAATCAGCAAAATTACTGAGGTGTGTAGAAATGTTTCAAAACTATGTCTATGATTACACTGTAGGAAATACTGCAACCAGCCACAAGTTTTCTTGAAATTATTTTATTATACCAGTACTAGCTTCGGGCCTGAGCCCATGGTCAGATGGTAGCGTTGACTTCTTGCAAGTTTTACATTTGTGTCTTCCTGAAAAGCCCTCCTTTATATATTTTTCTTTTACAATCAGTACCGGTCCATGAACTACTTCAGTTCATGGATCAGATTCTTTTACAATCAATACTGATCCACGAACTTGTCCAGGATGCTTTTCAGGAATACAAATGTAAAACTTGCAAGAAGTCTACGCTACCATCTGACGGTGGGCGCATACCCCGAAACTAGTAGTGGTATAATAAAATCATTTCAAGAAAACTTGCAGTGTCTTCTATAGTATAATTTACGAAAACAACTGCAGTGTTCTCCAAACATAATGGATAAAATAGTATCTATGACGCATACGAAAACACAATTAGTTACTTTAGACATTCTTGGAACGGAGAGGATGGTGATTTGATCTAGTTTTCGGGAAACAGACTCAATGTGCCACCTATAAACACATGTAGTCCCATTTGATCACTCACAGCGTTCTGTGTATCCATCCTGTGGTCAGCAGTATTTTTCTCCAAGTTCCGAAAGCATTAGACAGATGAGAGATAGAGACGCACCAACGCTCAGAACTGCGACATATATGTACCTCGTCAACGTCGAAAGAGTTAATTGCTCTTCCATAATCAACACAATCGTTATCATCAAGCCCAGACACAAATGAGCTCAGACCGAGCATATATGGTGAACTTGAACTCCACAGACAACGTTTCGGAGTTGTTGGGGCACATTTTCTGATTATTTTGGTGCAAGAGACCCGTGGTTTCCGATGACTCCGTGGTTTCGGATGACTCGTTACAAAAAAACTGTATTTCATTTGATTTCTTACTCCCCATTTATCTTTGTATCTGTATGGCATTAAAAATACCTGCTGGACTGTGTGAAAGTCGACGGTGTACGGTGTGTGCCTTGGTCGGAAACAAACTTCTTCCTTTCGCTCTCGATACTTGCTGTTGAAAACAGCGATGCGTATTCTACTCTTCACCTTTTTTTATTTTATTTGACGTTCAGCAGTATAATATTAATTACCCACTGACAGGTGCAATAACTATAATACAAGTCTATCTTCTACATAGAATTTTTAGTAAACACAAAATTTTAGAAAATACACATATTATAGGAAAAATTGTAATTACACTGTTTTTATACATCGTTGGTCAAAGCTCTTCGCCTTGAAGTCTGTTCCGTCTCGGGGTGTATTTCCGGCAGTGTTAGTTGTACACAGCGATACACAGCTGTGTCGATAGGTCTATTGACGAAGCTCTGGCCGATATGCACCTCGTCTACTGGTTCGCTGAACGCAATTGGGGAGCGGTAGAACGATGTTATCCGACGGCAACCACCTCACAGTACATTTCTATTTGGGTTTGCGGTGTACGTTATATTGAGTACATATTACAGGCAATTTCTCTATTTTGGGCGTATTTTCAGAGAAATAAAAGTAACTGGAATAACAAACCAAATAAATCTCAACTACATTAATTCTCCAACGAGCCACCGGAGAGAACGGGTTTGTTATACAAAAATGCTCAGGAAATATCCCTCAACAACCTCCGAATTTTTATTGTGGCTTTCGGGTTCATGCTGTACAACAATCCAATGCAATGCTCCTTAGCTAAGCAGACACACCACAGAGGCTATGCGAAGCTGGTTACGCGGAGGAGAGGCGCAATGCCAGGTATTACAACATTGTCCGATGCCGCAGCTAAATATTACGATGACGGCGGCGAGCGGTACTCGGCTCCTACGGTGCTGTACCAAGGACGTTCGTCGACTGCTTGCGATCCGGCGTCCCGCTGCTATCTCGTGCAGCAGCGTGTAAACACGGGCTTACTACACGTGCAGCGGCGCAAGTCATGTTGCCAACAACTCGTCAGTGTTGCCTCCGTACACTGTTTGTTATTTGCCGGACTGCCCCATTAACGATACAAGCGTGGCTTGTCATCCTGACACTAACAAGATACAAGCTCTTTAAGTACATCTAAATAACGATGCCATATCACAAGTTGCAGCCACGCGGAAACTAGCCTAACACTACACTTCATCTGCTCTGTTCGGCTCACTACAATCAGGATAAAAGATAAATCAACAGCCGAGAGGTAATATTCGCATCTCATTAATTATATGAAGCAAACACAAATATCATGTAACAAACTTCTCCAGGAAATCTGCAAGTCATACTCATGAACTCGTAGGTTCCTCAAGCCTTGCACCAAAATCACGCAGCCAACACAAAAATCACATGCAACTTTCCACAAAATGTCACAGACTTATTGCTTCATTTAACATTTATTGGCGAAATAGTGTTACAGTTACGTTTCGGCAGCATGCCGGCATCCTCAAGTGCCTGCACACACCAGGACAAACATGCGTCCAGTGAAAGACGATAAAACTACGCTGTATATAAGCCGAAGAGGTAGTTTGAGTATTATAAAATACGTGCCCTGGTTAAATGCAATAAATGCCATTTTGTATTGCTGAAGATTTCGGCTGCTGTAGAAACGCATCGCTCCGAACAACTTATCAAACAATAGCAGAGAATGTGTCATGGATTTCACGAACGAACTGGGATAGCGATAGTCTAAACAAGGGCGTAATCGTCTCCCAAAAATTGTCAATAGTATTCTTGTCACATTGTCAAAATATTTTGTTGTAGTCCACTGACAGAGATGATTGAGCATTGCTATAAAGCAGGAGAAACAGAAACGCTCATGGAAAGATTTAATTGTGTTTATTTCCAGAGCGTTATTTCAAAGTGGCACTGTAAAAATATAGTTTTAAAGTGTCTTGCATCATCTGCCAAGTGAATAAAAAGTGACTGTATATCACAATCGAAATTGCAGAATATATGTCACTAACGTCAGAAAAACAATAAACTTGATCAATACATTGCAGGATACGTTAGCGCACTTCTTTATAACGCAAATAATTTCACGACTTTGGAAACTTCCTTGATGCCGGCAGGCAAGGATATATGTTGCCCGACCATAATTCGCATCCAACGATGAGGTTTACAGAAGTAAACACTCTTTCTAGCGCATCTGCTTCGAAGATTCTTTCGACGAGACCATTCGGCATGCTACTCCCCCAAATATAGGACTGTTTCCGTTCCATTACTCTTTTCATTGTGCACCCCTCACGGAATGGATAACTCGTCATTCCACGCGTTCGACAAAATAACATGCAATTTCACAGTCTATGCAGAGTTGCGTGCTAGAGATGGGTTCCTGAAGCAGGAGGTACTCACCAGTTTCCCTGGCGGTCTCGGTGCTCGGCGACGCTGAAGCCGAACATGGAGCCCCTGGTACCTCGGAAGCGCACCATGTGCTCCGTATCCACGTTGAAGCCGGCGACGCCGGTCGCCGCTGTCAGCAGCCACGCGACGGCCGTCAGCCAGCGTCCGCGTCCAGCGCACTCTGTCATTGTCGTACGCAATAAACGTAACGGTGTCAGGAAAAAAAAGAGCGCGGCTATATCCGTTCGATTAAAAAGACGAAAGGTTCTGTGTGACGAGATGAGCGACGCCGTCTAGGATGCGGGTGGTCGTCAAGTCGAGCGAGCGAGAGACGCGTGTCTGTGACAGGCGGTGTACACTGCAGGCCGCGCCGCCGCCTCCAGGAGCGGCTGAGGACGCAGTCAAACTGAGCGCCTTCGCCGCCGCCGCGTCGCTCTAGCGCCGCCGCGCGCGCCTCCTTGCGGGCGACTCCGTAACCAGCACAGCCAGCGGCCACAGGTCCATAACGTCTCCGGTCGCTTCGCGGTAGAAGGCTAGGTGACCGTGGTTAGAGGTCTGCTCGCATGAGGATGTCTACAGTAGTACACTGACGCGCCAAAGACACTGGTATACGCATGCGTATTCGAATACAGAGATATGTAAACAGGTACAACACAGCGCTGAGCTCGGCAACGCCTCTATGAGACAAGTGTCTGGCGCAGTTGTTAGATCGTTTACTGCTGCTACAGTGGCAGGCTATCAAGATTTAAGTGAGTTTGAACGTGGTGTTATAGTCGGCGCACGAGCGATGGGACAAAGCATCTCCGAGGCAGCGATGAAGTGGGGATTTTGCTGCACGACCACTTCGCGAATGTACCGTGAATATCAGGAATCCGGTAAAACTTCAAATTTCTCACATCGATGCGGGCAGAAAGAGGTCCTGCAAGAACGGGACCAACGACGACTGAAGAGAACCGTTCAACATGACAGAAGTGCAACCCTTCCGTAAATTGCTACAGATTTTAATGCTGGGTCATCAACAAGTGAGCGAACCATTCAACGAAACATCATAGATATGGGTTTTCGGACCCGAAGGCCCACTCGTTTACCCTTGATGACTGCACGACACAAAGCCTAACGACTGACCTGGGCCCGTCAACACCGATATTGGACTGTTGATGACTGGAAACATGTTGGCTGGTTGGAAGAGTCTCGTTTCAAATTCTATCGAGTGGATGGACGTGTACGAGTATGGAGACAACCTCATGAATCCGTGGACCGTGCGTGTCAGCAGGGGACTGTTGAAACTGGTGGAGGCTCTGTAATGGTGTGGGGCGCATGCGGTTGGAGTGATATTGGACTCCTGGTACGTCTAGATATGACTCAGACAGATGACACGTTTGGTCTGATCACCTGCATCCATTCATGTTCATTGTGCATTCCGACGGACTAGGGCAATTCCAGGAGGACAATCCGACACCCCACACTTTCAGAATTGCTACAGAGTCGCTCCAGGAATACTCTTCTGAACTTAAACGCCTCCGCCAGACATGAACATTATTGAACACATCTGGGATGCCTTGCAATGTGCTGTTCAGAAGACATCTCCTCCCCTTCGTTCTCTTACGGATTTCTGGACAGTCCTGCAGGATTCACGGTATCAATTCCCTCCAGTACTACTGAGACATTGGTCGAGTCCATGCTAAGTCGTGTTGCGGCACTTCTGCGTATTCACAGGGGCCCTACACAATATTAGGCAGGTGTACCAGTTTCTTTGGCTCTTCAGTGTAATTGCGTTTCGCATAAACGCCGATGCCGATGTGGATATCTGCAAAGGTCTACATCTACGTACGGGGGTAAGTCAAAAACTGTCCGCAATGTTCACGTAACACTCCTTACATTGTTCATACTGACCTTTACTGTCGTTTATTTTTTGTTATACTGCTGTGGTTCTGCTATGAAAATTTGATCCTATGTCCTACATTTCTCTTCCTTTTACTGTACGTAGACTATGGCATGTCCATTAGAAGTTAGCACCAAACAGGAACAACGAGCGGTGATCCGGTTTTTGTAGTCAGGAGGTGTATCGAGGGCCGCAATCCATCAAAGACTTCCGGTACAATACCGGAACAGCATCTTACCGCATCGGAATGTCTACGAATGGATTTCAAAAATAAAAAATGGTCACTTGAATGTTATCCAAGAGGAAAGAGCTGGACGACTATCCACCATTACAAATGATGGCAACAGTGAGCGTGCACGTAACGTGGTTCTGGTGCATGCCCGAGAGACTATTGATGAAGTATCAAATCGTCTACAAATTAGTCATCGTTCTGCCTACGAAATCATCCACAAAGTCTCTGCAAGATGGGTCCAGAAACAATTCAGTGGTGAATAAACAAACGCACTTGAACATCTGCTAAAAACATTTGGATCGCTAACGTGGCTTCTTAGACAGAATCGTCACTCGTGACGAAACATGGTTCCACCATTAAGAGCCGGAGAGCAAACAGCGGAGTATGGAATGGAAACAGCCACAATTGCCCAGCAGGAAAAAGTTGAAAACCCCGCCATCATCAAGAAAACTGAGTCTTGCCGCTTTGTGGGACGCACAAGTCCCAGAACCTGAACTTTATGAGGAGAGTGGTTCAAATGGCTCTGAGCACTATGAGACTTAACATCGGAGGTCATCAGTCCCCTAGAACTTAGAACTACTTAAACATAACTAACCTAAGGACATCACACACATCCATGCCCGAGGCAGGATTCGAACCTGCGACGGTAGCGGTCGCGCGGATCCAGACTGAGGCGCCTAGAACCGCTCGGCCACACTGGAAACGCTCCGGAAACTCAAGTTTAATGAAACTGCTGATCCTCCGTATAGCCCTGATCTTGCCCCTTCCGACTATCACTTTTTTGGTCCATTCAGAGTGGTATTAAAGATCCGTCGATTCACCTCGGACCAAGAGGTGAACGACCCGGTGCATGCGTGGCTCGCTGCTCAGCCACAAACCTTCTTTTCTGAGGGCTTCAGGAAGCTTGTGCAACGCTGGATGAAGTGCGTTGAAAAGGAAGGAGACTATATTCTAAAATTATGCTAACGTACTTGTCCTATTTGTATTGCAAATAATTTTTGACTTAACTCCGTATCCACTCCACAAGCCAATGTGGTGGAGGGTACGTCGTATGAATTTTATCAAGTTTCTTTCCTACTCCATTCGCGTACCGAGCACGCGAAATGTGACTGTCTAAATGCCTCTGTTACCATCACCATCATCATTTACATTCCTGGATTAGGTCCGAGGAATCTAGTTCCAGCTGCAGCTCCTTAGCTCCATCGTTTCCTGGGCCGATCTACGTCCCTTTTCCATTTGGATATACGAGGGTTGGAACTTTAATAGTGGCAACTATTTATTTACAGCTCGTACAAAATAGATACGTGTTTCAAAGTTTTACTGACCTTCGAAGTAGTAACCATCATTGTGTGTAACCAGTTGCCAGCGATGTGGAAGTCGTAGGTCGCAGTCGTAGGTTGTGTTCCAAAAATGAACAGCATAGAGGCAGAAGTGTTGAGACTTTCTGCAGGACCTGACCATCATTTTGCAGGACAATGCACAAGCACGTACAGTGCAAGCTGTTACTGATTTGTTTGACTGATGTGGCTGCTAAGTGCTATACCACCTACTGCACTCCCCTAACTTAAGCCCTCACTAGTTCAACTCGATTTCTAAACTGAAGGAAACACTTCACGGCATTCGCTTCAGAACTGCTACAAATTCGTCGGGCAGTAGACCGCACCGCTCGAACTGTCAACACAACTGGAATTGTAAGAGTATCCTGCCACATCGCTGGCAACGGGTTATACGCAATGCTGGTGACTACTTTGAAGGTCAGTAAAACTTTGAAACACCTATCTATTTTGTACGAGCTGTAACTAAATAGTTGCGCCTATTAAAGTTACAGCCCTCGTATATTGCAAAACATTTTTACGATATCAGCCTTGTTGCATTCTCTTCACTTGATCCTGCCATTCTACATCCACTCAGAAATTCACACGTAAGTCTCCGCCAAAGTGTTTATCGAACCAATTTCACAGTATTTCTCTACCGTTCCATTCTCTAACAACGCATGGGAAAAACGAACACTTAAATCTTTTGCATACGAGCTCTCTTTTTTTACTACTGTGATTATTTCTCCCTATATAGCTTGGCATTAGAAAAACACTTTCAGATGAGAAAGTTGGTGATTCAAATTTCGTGAAAAGATCATTGTCTTAAAGATAATCATCCCAGCATGCATGTCATGTCTGTAACATTCTCTCCCCTACTTCGTGATGACACAAAACGAGCTGCCCTTCTTTGAACTTTGTCGATGTTCTCCGTCAATCCTATCTTATACGGATCCCACACTGCGCAGCAGTATTCCAAAGAGGATGGACAAGCTTAGTGTAGGCAATCTCTTTAGTAGGCCCGTTGCATCTTCTACGGAATCTGCCAATAAAACCCAGTCTTTGGTTCGCCTTCCGCACAAGATTCTCTATGTGATCGTTCCAATTTAAGCTGTTCCTAATTGTAATACCTAGATATTTAGTTGAACTGACAGCCTTTAGATTTATGTGATTTGTCGTGTAACCGACATTTAATGAATTCCTTTTTGCATTCACGTGGATGAGTTCACACCTCTGTCTATTTACAGTCAATTGCCACTTTTCGCACCGTACAGATACCTTGTCTATATCATTTTGCAATTGCTTTTGAGCATTGATGACATTATGAGACGATATGTGGCAGCATCATCAGCGAACAATCTAAGAGGGCGGCTCAGATTGTCTCGATTGTACGAATCAGGAACACTAGATATCACTTCTGTTTTATCAGATGCCTCTCCGTAGTGCTAAATTCAGCCTAGACATCAAATATGGGCTGTCTAGGAAACCTGCTTCCTCGGATCGCTACGCAACATTCAAACAAATCGTGTTAATGAGTTTTGTTAGAAAAGGAAAAGATTACAATACTTAACTTTGTCAGTTATACAGATGTGTCACAAGCAAAGGGCGACATGCAAAATAAGCAACGTTCTTCAGTATAAAAAACTCTCAAGTCCGTGTTACATAGACTGTACAAACAAAGTAACTGGTGTCGATGCTGCTATAGAACTCGCTGATCTTCAAGCTACTCTTCAACTGTTCCGCGACCAGTCGGCCGCGGCGCGTATGTCCTCTTCGCATAGGGGCCGCTGCTGTCGCGTTGTCGTCCTGGAGAGGGGTCTGCCGGTGCGTTCGGCTGACGTCTTCTCACAGCCCACTCTTCTCTATCGTTCCCGACTGGCGTGCCGGCACTTGACTTGATGCCCTGAAAATGTTGATTACAATGAACTGTAACCTTTCCACGGAAAATCACGGATCCAGTTGCATAACGTAGACGACACTCCATAGACAAGCAATCTGACTAGTAACGGGTTGTGAAGATGAACCTTCTGGAAATCTAGGAAGACATGGAATTAGTTTGAGAACCCTTGTCGATAGCACTCATTACTACGTGTGAATAAAGAGCTGCCGGCCAGGGTGGCCGAGCGGTTCTAGGCGCTACAGTCTGGAACCGCGCGACCGCTACGGTCGCAGGTTCGAATTCTGCGTCGGGCATGGATGTGTGTGATGTCCTTAGGTTAGTTACGTTTAAGTAGTTCTAAGTTCTAGGGGACTGATGACCTCAGATGTTAAGTCCCATAGTGCTCAGAGCCATTTTAGCCAATAAAGAGCTAGTTGTGTTTCCTGACTGTGCTACGTGTCAGTAATATTCCTGCTTACATGTGTCGAATTTTTCGGTTACTGCAAATGTTTTGAGTACATTTCTAATATCTTCTTTCCTTAATCAGCCTACTAGTTCAAACCGTTTAATTGATCTCAGGTATTCCGTTCCTGACGACACTATTCGATTTATGTCTTTCTTGCCCCAAGCGTCAGATCCGTAAAGTAGCAACGGAACGGCTAGTGTTTTATAGAATTTCTGTTTCGTTTCGTTAGCCATCTTTTCATTTAATGTTCTTTTTGTGATCCCACGAACATCCTGAAATTTTTCTGTCTTATTCTTTATTTCTTTACCATAATCAAAAGAAATGTTGCATTGTAGCTAGTTAGATCAGCTTAAAATGAGTTACTTGCTCGTTTACGTTGTTTTCTACTATCTGTTTTTGATCTCACCTATTGTGTTCCTCGGAATGACACTACTTTTGTCTTTTCTATAGATATTTTGAGCAATTTCTTTGTAATTCTTCTGAATTGGGTATTATAGTCTGGTCGTCAGGACACATTAATATTTTTATACAATAGTTCTAATCTAGTTTTATTCCTTTGTTGTTTTTCTTTTCCTCATTCTATTTTTTAATCATATCATTTACGTATATACTGAATAAAATTGGGGAAAAGCTGCAACCTTTTGTACTTCTTGGTTATAATGCCATTCTTTCATATTTTGTGCTTGTTTTTATTACAAACTAGCGAACCTGCCAACTCTTTGCAATTTCTAAATATGCACTGGAATTGTACATCCTTCTTAATCTCCTCCTACCCCCCTTTCCCTGTCCCTCTCCTCCTCTTTCCCCCTCTCTTCGTCCATCTCCCCCTCCCCCTCTCACTCTCCTACCTCTCTCAGTTTCTCTTCTCCTTATACCGCTCTCTGTCCATCTTCTCCCTACCCCCCCCCCCCCTCTTTGTCCATTTTCTCCTTCCCCTTCTGTCCATTTCTCCCCCCCCCCCCCCTTCTAGCTCTCTGTCCATCTCCTCCTCCGCTCGACTGAGAAATAAAGTCATTTGTAATGAATGGGTAAAGCGGTTAGGATAGTTAATATAAGGGGAACAGGGGAGACCTATCCAGGTTCTAGATCTATAAGGATAGAAGCTTTGATGACAGAACTTCTCGTAGTTTTAATTTGTGAACGGGTAGGATCACAAACTTTCAAATAATTCAGATTCCAAAGTAGTATTGTCATCATAAGTCTGTAAGACACAAATACAACATTCTTCTGTCCTCTTAAAACTAACTGCGACGAAGAAAATAAAAAACACACTCTTGCGTATACGATTTTTGTCTAAAATGACGTACAAGTAGGAAGAATATTTGTGGAAGAAACAATTTGTCAGATGGTTTAAATGCCCTGTTTCTACATTAAAACCGACTGCAACGAAGAAAATGAAATCATACATTTTCACAGCACAGTATTTTCTTTCTTGCAGTTGTACACCGTTGCTTAAAAAATATATAGCTCATGTCCGTCTTGATGTCAGCAAGTATTGTGTGACATTTTAAAGCAAATAGGTCATGAACTTTTCGAGATTTTTCTAACAAAGTTTCCCCTTTATATTTTAAATACATATTCATATATTAAATATGCTTAAAGAACAATCAGCGAATATCTGTCCGAATGTTTATTAGATCGTCGTGTAAAAATTTGAAATAAAGTGGTTAAAGAACTTTTCGAAATTTTTGCTAACAACGTTTCCCCTTCACATATTAAATACATATTTATTTACCATATATATTTTAAAATATTTATCTTATGTCCGTTTGAAACTTCATGAGAACATCATGTAAAAATAAACCGGTCAAAAACTTCTTGAGTTTTTTTTCTAACAATGCTTCCCCTCAAGTACTATGTGCATTTATATATCACTTACATTACAAATTTGTGGCCTATGTTCATCCGAACGTATATTAGAGCATCATGTTAAAATCTGAACTAAATCAGTAAATAACATTTCGAGACTTTTCCTAACAATCTTTCCTCTTTATGTTTCACGTACATGTATTTATATACCTAACACATTGAAAAATATGTAGACTATGTCCGTCAGAGCAGTTATTACAGTGTTGTTTAATAATCTGAAGTAAATCGTCCAAAGACTTTTCGAGATTTTTGGTAACAATATTAACTAACGACTTGTTTTTATACAGTAAGTATAGATAGATAAGTTATATGTTACATATACTTAAAGATATATAGCCTGTGTCCGTCCAAATATGTATTAGAGCATTGTGTGGAAATGTGGAGCAAACAGATCAACAAGTTTTCAGACTTTTTGTGACAACGTTACCCCCTTTGTTGTTGTTGTTGTTGTTGTTGTGGTCTTCAGTCCTGAGACTGGTTTGATGCAGCTCTCCATGCTACTCTATCCTGTGCAAGCTTCTTCATCTCCCAGTACCTACTGCAATCTACATCCTTCTGAATCTGCTTAGTGCATTCATCTCTTGGTCTCCCTCTACGATTTTTACCCTCCACGCTGCCCTCCAATACTAAATTGGTGATCCCTTGATGCCTCAGAACATGTCCTACCAACCGATCCCGTCTTCTGGTCAAGTTGTGCCACAAACTTCTCTTCTCCCCAATCCTGTTCAATACTTCCTCATCAGACTTTTTGTGACAACGTTACCCCCTAATATACAGTATTTAGTGTCATTTCATAAGCTTTTTAGGGCCATATCGGGTATTGCTGAGCTCTATTTTCTTGTAATACTGACCAGAGTTTTGTCACGTTTAATATGTCTAACACCTTGACATAGTCGATAAAAGCTATGTGTGTCTCATTAGTAAATGCTCATCTTTTATCTGTTACTATCTTCAAAGTGAATATATTTTCAATTATTGTCATTCTGATGTAAATCCAGTCTGGTGTTCAGTTCGACTTGCTCTGTATTGTTTTATCCTCATTGTCCGTAAGCGAGACGCGGTGGCATCATAATGGTACTACAGCATTCCTCGAATATAAGTTTCCTAATTTTATTGAGCAGGGTTCCGCGAGACTATATCGCCTGTCTTCCAAAGCTGGAGCGAGGTGGCGCAGTGGCTAGCACATGGGACTTCCATTAGAGAGAACGACGGTTCACATCCGCATCTGGCCATCCAGAATTAGGTTTTTCGTGATTTCCGTAAATCGCTGCCGGTGTAGTTCCATTGAAAAATCACGACCGATTTCCTTCTCCATCCTTGCAACATTCCCAGAGCGTGGTCCGTCTCTTATGACCTCGTTGTCTTCTCCCCTCCCCCCTATCGAAGATTCCCATGGCAGTTACCGAACGTTTCCGTTACACGTTACTATGGCCTACGCCGATCTGTTACGATTCTAGCAGCAGATCTCTGAATTCCTTCAATGTACGTCGTCATGCGCAACGGTACTTAATAAAGACTGCAAATACTGGAACAGTATCCTAGAATTGGTCGCACTGACCTCTTGTATGCGATTTCCTATAAGGAGCCATCGCACTTCTCCAGAACCCTTCCAACAATCCAACCGGCCTCCGTAAAATTGATTTCGTGGGATCATTTCTTTTCATATAGCTTTCTACCATTGCCACTAAACACTTATACAACAGGATGTGCTCAATTGGTTCCTCCCTAATCACATATTTTCGTATTATTCCTCTTTGCTATAGGTATTATATTACATTTATCCAAATTTAAAGAGAATTTCTATTCATCACACCAAGTGGAAATAAAGTCAAACTCTTTCTGCAATTCCTCACGCTCTACATCTATACTCTGCAAGCCACCGTGAGGTGCGTGGCAGAGAGTACGTCCCATTGTAGCAATTATTAGTATTTCTTCGCGTTCCATTCATGTATCGAGCTCGGGAACAACGACTGTTGGAATGCCTCTGTGAGTGCAGTAATTATTCTAATCTTATCCTCACTATTCATATGTGTGCTATAGGTAGGGGTTGCAGTATATCTCTAGAGCAACCATTTAAAGCCAATTCTTGGAACTTTGTTAATAGAGTTTCTCGGTGTAGTTTACGTCTCTTTCAAGAGCCAGTCGGTTCAGTTCCTTCAGGATCTCTGCGACACTCTACCACGGATTAAACAAACCTCAAACCTGTGGCTTCGTGCTTTCTCTTCTCTGTATACGTTCAATATCCCCTATTAGTCCTAGCTGGTACGGGTCCCACAAACTTGAGCAGTATTCTAGGATGGGTCGCACTAGTGATTTTTAAGCAATCTCCTTTGTAGACTGATTGCACTTCCCCAGTACTCTACCAATAAACCGAAGTCTGTCCCCTGCTTTACCCACGACTGAACCTATGTAATCATTCCATTTCATATCCCTACCAAGAGTTACATCCGGCTACTTGTATGAGTTGGCCGATTACAACGATAACTCATTGATATTACAGTCATAGGATTCTACGTTTTTAGGTTTTGTGAAGCGCAAAGTTTTACATTTCTGAAAATCTAGAGCAGGTTGGAAATCTCTGGACCACGTTGAAATCTTATCACGATCTGACTGAATATTATTGAGCTTCTCTCAGATAGTACTTCATTGTAGATAACTGTATCTGCAGTATCGTCCAGTGTCGATACTTTCCCGTACACTACAGCATCGTCAGCGAACAATGTGATAGCGCTGCTGATCCTGTTCCGCGTTCTAATCCTAGACGGACCACTCGCGCTCGACTGACCGCCGCGTCATCTTCTGCTAATGGCATCACTGGATGCATTATGGATGGCGAGTGGTCAGACACCGTTTTCCCAGTCGCTATCGGGTTTCTTGACCTTGTAACTGCTACTGCCGTCCGGTGTGGCCGAGCGGTTCTAGACGCTACAGTCCGAAACTTGGCGCCTGCTACGGTCGCAGGTTCGAATCCTGCTTCGGGCATGGATGTTTGTGATGTCCTTAGGTTAGTTAGGTTTAAGTAGTTCTAAGTTCTAGGGAACTGATGACCTCAGATGTTAAGTCTCATAGTGCTCAGAGCCATTTGAACCATTTTTAACTGCTACTAATCTGTCGAGTAGCTGCTCAGTTGGCCTCACGAGGTTGGCTGTACCCCGTACCAGTCCTCCCACGAAGGAAAAATCCTTGGCGGTACCGGGAATCGAACCCGGCACCACCCCCCACGGCAGTCAGCTTCGCTGACCAATCAGATACGGAAGCGAACTGATCAAGCGTCTGTATACTGAACACATTCCGTGGAGCACAACCGTAGTTACTTTCGTTTCTCTGGAGGCTTAACCGCTAGTATAACGTGCTGGGTTATATTAGTCAAATATTCATCGAGACAATCTCATAATCACTTTGCTGTTAAAAGTTAAAGGATAGCGTCAGTATCACGATTTTCGTCGGCTTCTTTTTTACGCACAATCGATAGTAGTAGTAATTATCATTTGTAGTCTCTCTTTTTACCCGTTCGACATGTATTACCACTATGCTGGCTGGAATGCATTGTTCTGAAAAAGTATAGACGTCTTCTTGCCTCTTGTAAGGGCTAAAGATCACAACACGCCTTCCTCCTGGCTTTCCGCACTATTGCGCGTACATCCTGTTTCCGTCGTACCAGCAGCTGTGTTACTTCTTAGTCATTCCCGTTTCGTTTCCATTAGCAGCTGTCACCTATGCAATTACCACGACGTGACATGAAGATCAATCTAGCACACTCCATCGTTTCAAACTTTCACTGCACAAACAACATAAATAAACAACGGTGAAAAGTCAGTCAATCTCTGAACGTTTCTAGATAACTATACTTTGAAACGCTTTGTCCACGAGAAATGTAGCACGTTATCATCATTTAATATTGGAGTCCTCGCCAGACAGACTTGACAGAAGAGATCGAAAAAGCCCAAAGAAGGACAGCTGATTTTATGTTGTCACTATATAGCAGAGGACGTGTCAAGAATATGTTAAGCGCGTGCGGATGGAAATAATTATTAAAACAAGGCGTTTTCACTGCGGGGAAGCAAATACTCCCACATCTTTCTCCTCCAAACTCTTAAATATTTCGTCGCTTTCTGCTTACGTAGGGAGAATGAAACATCGCTATAAAATGACAGAAATCAGAGCTCGCACGGAAATACGTGCGCTGCTCCAGAGAGGAGCGCATAAGATATGATTTGAAAGTTCTGTCTTGCACCCTCTGCCATTTACGTAAGTATCATTTTCAATCATATAGATGCAGGTGCAGGTAAATGAGGGGCTATTATCATTCTATTTTATTTATTTGTTGCACGTTACAGTGTTTGCCAACAGAAAGTCTTTTCTCTAACAATTCTATTTCTACACTCACATTAGTTTAAATGACAACAATATCGTGATTAAACCAAAAGCAGAATATTACTCTCACAAGTATTCTTACCGTTATTATTACCAATATCGCTATTACTACCACAACGCATGTGGATGTCCACCATTAGTATAGTAGACGACTATCAGTAGCTTCATTACCCGTCAGTTCAGTAATTATTTTTCATCACTGCATTGCCACTGCAAGCATTGCTTGTAGTAGCACAGAATAGATACAGTTTTTCTTTTCTCTTCCCAGCACTTTATTTTTTTAAATTTTATTAGACTTTGGTACCATTAACCAACCTGAAATTCTAACAAAAAAGGACAGATTGTTATGACCCAGTACCTGCCAATGGACATATCAGAAAAGGCAAAGCTTGCCTGCTGTCCACGTCCTACTGTTGTGAACGTTTGTAGAAAGTGGCTGCAGGACGGTGAAATAAAGAGAAGGCGGCAAGGTGTTGGACATCCACATTTCGTCAAAGAATGTGCTGGTCGGTGGTGCAGAAGAGGTGTGTAATGTACTCTTTGGATCAAATTTGACCTTTGACCATAGGGTTGCCAACAAGCAGGGCCAAATGCACGATGTCACCATGCTCCATCCCTCTCCTAAGTCACCCCCCCCCCCTTCCTAAGCCATAGCCCTTCCACTACTTCCTCTTCCTCCTCCTCCTCCTCCTCCTCCACCACCTGCCTTGCCCCCGACTCCCCTCCCCCTCTAACTACAACACCCCCTCCCTCCCCCTTCTTCCCATTCTCCCTTCATCCTCCTCTCATCATCCATCTCCCAAATCCATACACCTTGCGTGTAGATAGTTCCTTACCCGATGGTGTTACACATATTTAGCTCTCTCAATAACTGCCGTATCAACCACTACAATCACGTTAACCCCTTCTTAAGCCACGACCCTTCCTCCCTTTTCTACTTTACTTCTTAGAAACAGGTCAGTCAGATGGTTCGAATGGCTCTAAGCACTATGGGACAACATCTGAGGTCACCAGTCCCCTAGAATTTAGAACTACTTAAACATAACTAACCTAAGGACATCACACACATCCATGCCCGAGGCAGGATTCGAACCTGTGTCCGTAGCAGCAGCGCGATTCCGGACTGGAGCAGGTCAGTCAGAGGGCTTCCTACGTCAAGAATGGGCGGGACATAACATCATTCTCATTCAGTTGTGATGGCCGTTGCGTAATATATGCATGGTGTCACCAATGTTAGTTTCCTTCCCGTAACCCAGGGGCCTAAAACGTTGAAACATTATACTATGAGTAGTTTGTAAGGATATTATTGGCTTATTTTGATAGATTTTCTGCTTTCGATACAGCTATTGTGGGCAGTACGTGCCTAAACGGTTGCCATGTGTGTTGCCCTCGTGGGGGTCATAAACGGATGCTACTATACACTGAGGCGACAAAAGTCTTGGCATACGTCGTAATATTATGTCTGACCTCCTTTTGCCCGGCGTAGTGCAACCACTCGACGTGGCATGTACTCAAGAAGTCGTTGGAAGACCCATGTAGAAATACTGAACCATGCAGCCTCTGTAGCCGTCCATAATTACGAAAGTGTTGCCGGTGCAGGATTTTGTGCACGAACTGACTTCTCGATTATATTCCATAAATATTCGATGGGATTCATATTGGGCTATCTGAGTGGCCAAATCATTTGTTCCAAATGTCCACAATGTACTTCAAACCAGTCGCAAACAATTGTGGCCTGGTGACATGGCGCATTGTCACTCACAAAAAGTCCATCGTTTGGGAAAATGAAGTCCAGGAATGGTTGCAAATGGTCTCCAGGTAGCTGAACGTAACCATTTGCAGTCAATGACCAACTGGACCACAGGACCCAGCCCCAATCCATGTAAACACAGCGAACACTGTTATGATGCCAACTTCAGCTTGCACACTGCTTTGTTGACAACTTGGGTCCATGGCGTTGTGGGATCTGCACCACACTCGAACCATACCATCAGCTCTTATTAACTTAAATCAGGTGTCATCTGACCAGGTCACGGTTTTCCAATCGTCTAGGGTTCAACCGACACGTTCACGAGCCCAGGAGAAGCTCTGGAGGCGACGTCGTGCTGTTCGCAAAGACATTCGCTTCGTCGTCTGGTGCCATAGCCCATTAACGTCAAATTTCGCCGTACTGTCGTGAAGGATCCGTTCGTCGTTCGTGAAATTGATTTCTGCGGTTATTTCACGCAGTGTTTCTTGTTGTTAGAACTAACAACTCTACACAAACGCCGCTGCTCTTGGTCGTTAAGTGAAGGCCGTCGGTCACTGCACTGTCCGTGGTGAGAGGTAATGTTCGAATTTTGGTATTCGAAGCACAATCTAGAAACTTTGGATCTCGGAATACTGAATTCCCTAACGATATGTGAAATGGAATGTCCCAAGCGTCTAGCTCCGCGTTCAAAGTCTGATAATTCCAATCTTGCTTTGCGGCTATAATCACGTCGCACAACTTTCACATGGATCACCCCAGTACAAATGACAGCTTCACCAAAGCACTGACCTTAATAGCTTGTGTACGTCTTAATACTGCCATCTGTATCTGTGGGTATCCCTATCCCACGACTTTTGTCACCTCACTATAAAGCTGTAGTTGACTTTATTCCGCATTTTGAGATTTTTGAGAATAAAAGATTTGAAGTTATTGTCGTCTCCACAGCTACCTAAATTACGTATTTCTTGTTTGTTGATAGGTTGCCACATTTGAAAATAAGTTTTAAATATTTGTAAGCAACATGTAAAACAAATTGTTTAGTTACTATACGCTACAGTTTTGCGCTATTAAACCACTATTATCCAAGTAAACTGCGCTGCATTTCGATAATAGTGGCCGCGCGGAGTGGCCGCGCGGTTTGAGGCTCCACGTCACGTACTGCGCGGCTCCTCCCGCCGGAGGTTCGAGTCCTCCCTCGGACATGGGTGTGTGTGTTGTTCTTAACATAAGTTAGCTTAATAAGTGTGTAAGTCTAGGGACCGATTAACTCAGCAGTCTGGTTCCTTAGGAATTCACTCACATTTGATCATTTGATAATAGTGTTGCTACAGTGTAGGAGCAGCATCTGTTATTGCAAATAATGTACAAGATGATGATGATGTTTGGTTTGTGGAGCGCTCAAAATAATGTTCAAGGAAAGGTAGGTACGAAAATCGAAAGTTTTTAGAATTTTTTCAGTCGTGGTTTCCTTCACCAACCACCGTTTCAGATGAGATATCAATTCATCGAATCATGTTTTACACTCCTATTAGTATTGTTGTCTGACTAATATAACTTTTTATTCTACTTTCATTAGTTTCAGTTTAAGTCCTAGTTCCACTGACGGTTCGAAAATCGAGCTGTAATTACTTGTCACTGTTAGAAGTTTTTCAGCAATGTTTCACTTCGTCAACCGCCATTTTAGGGGAGAAGATGATAATGCAATACGCTCTATAATAGAAAACTGTAATTGTTGTTGTTCTCTGGCAAATATCGGTTGTTACCCCCCTTTTGTTGGTTTAGATTATAGCAGGAGGGCTGAAAAGATGAAACATTATACTATGAGCAGTTTGAGAGGATATTATTATTCTATTTCGCTAGATTTGCTGTTTTTAATGTAACTATAGTGAACGGTACATGCTCCAACATGAATAACAAGTTACCTGTATTGGCGATTTTCGTAGTAGCTGTATATAAATTACAATACTTGGAAAGAGAAGCGCCATTTGCATGCCACACATGAAGTTTCTTAAACTATCTTTTGCAC
Source organism: Schistocerca serialis cubense (assembly GCF_023864345.2). Classification (NCBI taxonomy): domain Eukaryota; kingdom Metazoa; phylum Arthropoda; class Insecta; order Orthoptera; family Acrididae; genus Schistocerca; species Schistocerca serialis. The sequence goes on along the minus strand of NC_064641.1, from coordinate 663,396,755 downwards.
TCAGATGCGTTTCACTTTAGTTACAAGGCATCATCAGTGCGTGTTAGAGCAGCGTCTAATTCATTATATGTAAGCCAAACAGCTTTCTCTCAGATGGCAAATTGGTTGAAAGTTTCCAGGTCCTTTTTGGTCACTGTTTTTAACATACAGCACTTTAACTGACATTGTACGTATAGCGAATGTCAGTTAAAGTGCTGTATGTTGAAAATTAAGATCAAAAACAAACTGCAAACTTTCAATCAATTTGCCACCTGAAGAAAGCTGTATGGCTAAAAAATAATGAATTAAACGCTGATATGACACCCACTGAAGAGGTTTCGTAACTAAGGCAAAGCGCGTCTGGATGCACAAGATAAACAAAAGAACATGCAAAAGGCGTTTTTCTTTTGAAATACTGTAATTTACTCAACATAAATGTTGACTTTGTAGGCATTACGCGTTACAAACAGATGGTAGCTTTATTTCGTATTTTGACTATTGCCAGAAGAAATATCTGAAGTTACAGTCATTTCCACATCTAAATCAATAATCTAATTTTGTTTGATGAATGCGATGCTGTATTTGAAAGTCTGTATTACGCGTTGTTGTTGCGGTATTCAGTTCGAAGGCCGGTTTGCTGCAGCTCTCCATGATATTCTATCCTGTGCAAGCCTCTTCGAAAAACTAAGCAACCCTCCTCCATCTGCTTACTGTATTCACTTCTTGGTCTCCTTCAATGATTTTTACCCCCATATTTCCCTCCAACGGTAAACTGGTGATCCTTTGATTTCTCAGAATATGTCTAATCAACTGGTCCCCTCATCTACTCAGGTTATGCCACAGATTCCTTTTCTCCCAAATTCTGTTCAGTGCCTCCTCATTAGTCACGTGGCGTACTCATCTAATCTTCATAGCGCCATGTCACGTTTTGCGCGACCCCCTCCCGCCGGAGGTTCGAATCCTCCCTCGCTCTTGGGTTTGTGTATCGTTTCTAGCGTAAGTTAGTTTAAGTAACGTGTAAGTATAGGGACCGATAACCTTAGCAGTTTGGTCTCTTAGGAATTCAAACACATTTGAACATTTTGAACATTCTGCACTCCCCACAAACACACATAAAAAAAATTTTTGCTTCACCTCGGTAGCGAGAGTTCCGGAACCTGTACAGAAAATTGGAATAGAGATCAACATAAACATCATTTCCGCCCTTTCTATTGCTCGTGAAAACCACACATTGCCTGTTGTACTATCATACAGCGAGACCTTCAGAGGTGGTGGTCCAGAGTGCTGTACACTCCGGTACCTTTAATACCCAGTAGCACGTCCTCTTGCATTGATGCATGCCCGTATTCGTCGTGGCATACTATCCATACGTTCTTCAAGGTACTGTTGGTCCATATTGTCCAACTCCTCAACGGCGATTCGGCATAGATCCCTCAGAGTGGTAAAGTGGATCACATTTTCCATAAACAGCCCTTTTCGATCTACCTCAGGCATATTCGATAGGGTTAATGTCTGGAGAACGTTCTGGCCACTCTAGTCGAGCGATGCCGTTATCCTGAAAGAAGTCATTCACAAGATGTGCACGATGGGGGCGCGAACTGTCGTCCATGAACACGAATGCCTCGCCAATACACTGCCGATATGGTTGCACTATCGGTCGGAGGATGCCATTCATGTATCGTACAGCCGTTACAGCGCCTTCCATGACCACCAGCGGCGTACGTCGGCCCCACATAATGCCACCCCAAAACAACAGGGAACCTCCACCTTGCTGCACTCGCTGGACAGTGTGTGTAAGGCGTTCAGCCTGACCGGGTTGCTTCCAAACACGTTTCCGACGATTGTCTGGTTGAAGGCATATGCGACACTAATCGGTGAAAAGAACGTGATGCCAATGCTGAGCGGTCCATTCGGCATGTTGTTGGCCTATCTGTACCGCGCTGCATGGTGTAGTGATTGCAAAGATGGACCTCGCCATGGACGTCGAGAGTGAAGTTGCGCATCATGCAGCCTATTGCGCACAGTTTGAGTAGTAACACTACGTCCTGTGGGTGCACGAAAAGCATTATTCAACATGGTGGCGTTGCTGTCAGGGTTCCTCCGAGCCATAATCCGTAGGTAGCGGTCATCCACTGCAGTAGTAAGTAGCCCTTGGGTGGCCTGAACGAGACATGTCATCGATGACAGTTCCTGTCTCTCTGTATCTCCTCCATGTCCGAACTACATCGCTTTGGTTAACTGCGAGACGCTCTGACACTTCCCTTGTTGAGAGCCCTTCCTGGCACAAAGTAAGAATGCGGAAGCTATCGAACCGCGGTATTGACCGTCTAGGCATGGTTGAACTACAGACAACAAGAGCCGTTTACCTCCTTCCTGGTGAGTGACTGGAACTGATCGATTGTCGGACCCCCCGCCGTCTAATAGGCGCTGCTCATGCATGGTTCTTTACATCTTTGGGCGGGTTTAGTGACATATCTGGACAGTCAAAGGGACTGTGTCTCTAGTACAATATTCACAGGCAACGTCTTTCTTCAGGCGTTCTGGGAACCGGGGCGATGCAAAACTTTTGTTGATGTGTGTACTTTCAGAAAAGACTTCCTAACACTTAAATCTGTATTCGATGTTAAAAATTTCTTTTCTTCAGAAACTCTTTTCTTGCCATTGCCAGCCTGCATTTTATGCCCTCTCTACTTCACCGATAATCAGTTCTCTTGCTGCCCAAACAGCAAAACTCATCTAGTACTTTAAATGTCTTCCGTCACATAATCCTGTCACCATCATCTGATTTAGTACAACTACAATTCATTATCCTCGTTTTGCTTTTGTCGATGTTCATCTTATTTCCATCTTTCAAGAAACTGTCCACTCCGTTCAACTGCTCTTCCAAGTTCTTTGTTGTTTCTGATAGAATTACAATGTTCTCGGCAAACCTCAAAATTTTTATTTCTTCTCCCTGGACTTTAATTCCTACTCCAAATTTTTCTTGTTTCCTTTACGGCTTGCTCATTGTTCAGATTGAATAACATTGGCGAAGGGCCAGAACCCTGTCTCACTCCCTTCTTTACCACTGCTCTTCCCTTTCATGCATCTCGACCTTTATAACTGCCGTCTGGTTATTGTACAAGCTATAAATAGCTTTTCACTCACTGTATTTTACCCCTGCTGTCTTCAGAACTTCAAAGAGAGTATTGCAGTCAACATTGTCAGATGCTTTCTCTCATTCTAAAAACGCTATAAACTACGTGTGCCTTTCTTTAATCTGTTTTCTACGATAAGCCATAGGGTAGTTATTGCCTTGCGTGTTCCAGTATTTCTCCGGAACCTAAACTGATCTATGAAGTCGGCTTCTACCAGTTTCTCCATTCTCCTGTAAATAATTAGTGTCCGTGGTTTGCAACCATGATTTATTAAACTGATAGCGCGGTAATATTCACACATATCTGCACTGCTTTCTTCTGGTTATTACATTCTTCTTGAAGTATGGGAGTAAATTGCCGTGTCTTGTATATCTTGCGCACCAGGTGGAGTAGATTTGTAATGGCTGGCTCTCCCAAAGCTATCAACACTTCTGACGGAATGTCGCCTACTCCAGGGGTCTTGTTTCGGCTTAGGTCTTTCATTGATCTGTCAAATTCTTCTCACAGTATCGTATCTTCTATCTCATCTTCATCTGCTTCCTCTTCCCTTTCTATAATATTGCTTCAAATTCATATACATTGTACAGCCTATCTACACCGACCGAAAAAAATCGCAACACTAGGAAGGAGTTGTGCGACATAAAGTCGGTAGGTGTACTCGTATTTCTATATCTGAAAGATCACGTCTATTAAAATTTCGCGCCAGTCGCCTAAGAGCGCCACTAGTAACGCCACTACGAGCATGCACATCAAGTTTGCTTTAAATACACGCTGTAACGGTCTTGAGCATCAGCTACTTTTGAGATTCGACGTAGTGGGTTGACGTTGTTCAAGAATACCTTTAAGACGACGAAGACGCCATTACCAACAGCTCGCTGAGTTTGAGAGTGGTCGTGTAATAGGGCTACGAGAAGCTGGGCGTTCCTTCTGTGATACTGCAGACAGGCTTGGCAGGAATGTAGCCACTGTACATGATTGGTGGCAGCGGTGGAGACGAGAATGTACGGTCGCAAGAAGACTGGGCTCCAAACCGCCACGTGGTACTACAGGGAGAAAAGACAATCATGTTTTGTGTATAGCCCTGGCGCATTGTACTGCCATCTGCAGCAGCAATCTGAGCAACAGGTAGCACAGCAGTGACACAACGAGGTGTCACAAATTGGTTAATTCTAGGACAGCTCCGAGACAGACGCTCCGTAGCGTGCATTCCAAACCACCGGTGTTTCCGACGTCAGTGGTGCCAAGCCAGAGCTCGTTAGAGGGCAGAGTGGCGATCTGATGAAAGCTGGTTCAGCCTCGGCACCAGTGATGGCCTTGTGCAACTAAGAATGAGGTTAGTTGAGGACCTGCAACTAACCTGTCTGCGTGCTAGATTCAAAAATGGTTCAATTGGCTCTAAGCACTATGGGACTTAACATCTGAGGTCATCAGCCGCCTAGGCTTCGAACTACTTAAACCTAACTAACCTAGAGACATCACACACACCCAAGCCCGAGACAGGATTCGAACCTGCGACCGTAGCAGCCGCGTGATTCCGGTCTGAAGCGCTTAGAACCGCTCGACCGCAGCGGCCGGCTACGTGCTAAACACGCTGGATCTATACCTGGAGGTCTGGTCTGGGCACCATTTCGTATGACAACAGGAGCACTCTCATGGTCATTGCCTGCAAATTTCTACATCAGTCTGGTGCTTCGATATGTTGTGCTGCCGTTCATTAACAGCTTTCCAGAGGGTGTTTTCCAACAGGATAACGTTCGCACACATATCGCTGTTTTAAGCCAACATACTCTGAACAGTGTTAATATGTTGCCGTGGCCTGCTCGATCATCACATCTGTCTCCAATGGAGCACATGTGGGACATCATCGGATGACAAGTCCAATGTTATCCACAGCCAGCGTTAACCGTTTCTGTATTGACCGACGAAGTTCAACAGGTATGGAACTGCATCCCATAAACTCACAGCCGGCACCTGTATAACACAATACATGCACATTTGCATGCTTGCATTCAACATTCTGGCGGTTACACAGGTTACTAATGTACCAGCAGTTCACATTATGCCGTTATCTTGAAATGTTAATCACTTAATTATTTTACCTAGTCAGATGTATTCCCGATATTTCATTACTCTACATTAATTATTTTTTTGTGTTGCCGTTTTGTTCGTCATATATTCCTTCCACGTTTCAGCTTTCTTTTCTTTGCTTAGTATCGGTTTTCCATCTGAGATTCTGATATTCATACAGCTACTCCTCTTTTCCCCAAAAAAAAAAAAAAAAGAAAAAAAAAAGCACTCCGTCTTAAGGCCACTAGTGGCCTACCGGGACCATCCGACCGCCGTGTCATCCTCCGAGGAGGATGCGGATAGGAGGGGCGTGGGGTCAGCACACCGCTCTCCCAGTCGTTATGATGGTATTCTTGACCGAAGCCGCTACTATTCGGTCGAGTAGCTCCTCAATTGTCATCGCGAGGCTGAGTTCACCCCGAAAAATGGCAACAGCGCATGGCGGCTGGATGGTCACCCATCCAAGTGCCGGCCACGCCCAACAGCGCTTAACTTCGGTGATCTCACGGGAACCGGTATATCCTCTGCGGCAAGGCCGTTGCCCTCTTTTCTTTAAAGGCCTCTTTCATTTTCCTGTATGCGGTACCTATCTTCCCCTTTGTTATGCAAGCTTCTGTAGACTTACATTTCTCCTCCAACCGTCTTGTTTAGCCATTTTGTACTTGCTGTCCGTCTCACGTTTTAAGCATTTGTATCCCTTTCATCTACTTCTTGTGGTTATCTATGAGGCATAAGATATCGTTCACATACACAAGTATAAGGCTTCGCTTTGGTTTCTATTATTTCCAAAAATGATCTGTTTTCAATGTGATTCATTAAAATACTCGTCAGTATTTATGACACTGGGCTTGCCATTGGAATGTCTTCTTTTGTAGTATCAGTTCCTCTGTGATGGCATTTCGTAATTCTGTGTTTCCTGCCAGATTTTCTTTTATGATGTTCATTTTGCCACGAACTTGGTTTAAATTGTAAATGTTTTGGACGTCAAAAGAAATCAGTTTTGGAGTTAGTGGTTTACATAAATGTACAAAGCGCAACAATATTCTCCGCAAGGCCAACCCAACTTCAATGGTTCGCTGCAAACTTTCGTGAACACGCAACAGCATAGCAATAATACTACACCACAAAGCAATAATTCCGTGTATCGAAACCACACATCGCATTTCAGCCGGAATATTCCTTATCACACGACTTGTTGAATTGACGTATCTGCAGTTAGTCAGACACGAGTTACTTCATTTACTTGATGATCTCTAGAAGTCATCCAGCGAACGTGGTCTATGCACGATACTACTTCAATTCAACTCCCGTTTCCAATGTCATTGTTCTGAGGTAGAGCATCCTAAATGGATTTAACCAAACGCCGAAATTTTCCACAACGTACTGCAAAGTATGGAACGCAGGCTCAGGGTGTGTTGAACCAGGAGGTGGTCACTACTAGCGACTTCTGTAAATGAAAATGTTCTTGGTAAGTGCATCATTATTGTGCCATGAATAATAAATGCTTTCATACATTTTCAACGATTTTCGAACCTGTGCCCATGTCAACTTTTTGTAATGTTTTGATGTAAGAATAAATCCCTGAGATTTCCGACTCATCTTTCTTTACATCCTGTATAATATAAATCGGTAAATATAATATGATTAGATACAATATATACAATATTAATCACTTGAGGTGAATTCCAGGATGGTATGTTCAACAAGTCGACGAGAGGAATTCCTTGAATTTTCTATCTTCAACTGAGCTATCGGTCTGTCCTCCATTGACCTGAAAGTCGACGAGAAGTTTACTGTAACACTCCTTCCTTTGAGGCCGTCATTCTATGCAGGTAGCTGTTTATAAACAGGCGATGGTTTACTTCGGGGAGGGGTCGTGCAGCATACGGTTCATACAGAAGGCAGTTTAAGATCCCACAGTTTCTTATCCAAGAGAGTTCTCGGAATCGCTATGTATTTGCATCATTGCCCGAGTTCCACTGCCAACAGCTGACAGCTGCGTGTGGAACTCGTCATACACTTTCCTAAGAATGAGTTACGCAAGTTAGTCGGACGCTAATTATTTTGACATTGCTCACAATACGCATATAGATGTTCACAAAATAAATGTGAGCAGGAATAGGGTGACCATCATACTGGCAGAACTCGTCAAACATTTGGGAGAGAGCGGACTTTTACTGATTTAACACTTCATTTCATTTGAAAAGTGCAGTGATTTAATGTGTCAGAGCGAGACGGTAAATGGAATCACAAATAAATATAGTAATTTAATTTTTTGTGATTAGGGCTCACAGTTACGTAAAAATTCTTGAAAGACATCATGGACGCTTTCTCTGTTAAAGCAGCTGATTCATAAAATCTGTTATTACACTCTCCGACGGTTAACTATTTTGATGTGGATCTCTGGTAAAATTAAGAAGCAAAGCAATTTGCCTGGACTTCCGAAAATAGCTAAATAGCCTAAATTGCAACTGTAGATTTTATGGATCAATTGTTTTAACAGTTGAGGGGGGTTTGATGTCTTCCAAAATGGTGGTAAGTAAGTACCCTATTTACGAACGAATTCCCAAATCAACTGCAGCGATGACTCTTCTGGTGAAATAAATCAAATATTTCTCCCTTGTTCTTGATGTGAATATCATAAGAAAGGACTGTTCCGTTACCCGAAGAATCAAAAATTCAATTTCCTTGTGATATGTCCTGCTTACTATTCTAAAACTATTTAGTCAGCACGGTAGCGTTAAGGAAATGCTCAGCAAACTCCGTTGGCAGAAGTTACAAGAGAGGCGTTGTGCATCAAGAAGAGGTTTACTATTGAAATTTCGAGAGAGTACTTTCCGGGAAGAGTCGAACAACATATTACTTCCCACACACACGTCTTACGTAATGACAATGAGGAGAAAATTCGAGAAATTGGAGCCAATGTACAGGCTTGTCGACAATCATTCTTCTCACGCGCTATCCGCGAGTGGAACAGGGTTGGAGGACTCAGTTAATGGCACAAAAAGTTCCCTCCGCCACACACCATTAGGTGGCTTGCGGAGTATGATGTAGATGTCGAAGGCATTATATGTTATGGTAACATGTCAGCCTGTATCTGTTTTTGTTCTCTCAATATGGCACTCATTTTGGCGTATGATGTAACAAATAATAGATAATATTGAAAAGAATTCATATTTTATTGTTTCAAGGTCTCACGTCTCAATGTATTTTTTGAAAAAATAAAGAGGAAACAGGAAGACGATAAACCTGTACAAAGTTGATACAAACCGCCCGAACAAAATAGAAATTTTCTGGGGAGCCGTTATAAAGCTGAAGACCTGAACGACAAAAGTTGTACAGTCTTATATCATCGAGTAATGCACTGAGAGGAAGTTTTTTAATCACAGTATTTACGTAGATATATACAGAGGTTTAGCATTAATGTACATTGTTATAATCATTTACGATGTCAATTGAAATTGTTCCTACTCAGCAGAGAGACAGCTGGTAAATAAGAAAACGTCAATGAATAACTTCAAAATGGTAATAAACATATTTATGAATGTAATTAATTTGGAAGGGTCGAGAAGGGATGAACCTTTAAATACTCGGTCACATAAGAGCAAGCTTTCATAAATGCGCGTAGTGCGTGGTACGATACGGCTTGTTTCTTAAATCCGCACACCTGTTATTGCTCCCTTCCTGCAACGTGGACTACAACGTCATAGTTGATAGCACGGAAACTAACACGCCGTTCGAACGGCAACAACTACTCATCTTTCACCGTCAAACTGGGAGAGGCACAGACAAACATTTTTGCACCAATTATGTCGTCTGAAAGTAGAGTTTCCCACGAGTGCTGCCGTTCTACTTTCTCTGAGTAATCTCAAATACAATAAAGTCTTTTTAAAAGCCGCCAAGGTATCTCAGCAGTAATAATGCAGTACTGAGAACAATATTAAGATTCGTTTCATGTTAAAACACAGGGTGTTTCCGTAAGATCGTGCAATAATTTAACAGGGTTTAGAGGGTGCTCCACTGAACAATTTGAGGTAGGGAACCTGGGGTCGGAAAAGTCAGCTTGATGAGATAATAGGAATAAAATCACCTTAATGTGTACTTTTTTATTTACGTTAGTTACAGTTAACTACCAATACCATCATTGATACAATGTATGTACCATTTGTACCTTACAAAATGTGCTGAATCTAACGGCCAACAACATCAACGCAAGCATGACATAGGCGAACAAGATTCTGACGCAGCCTCACAAATATCCCTTGTGTTTTTCGAATCACATCACAGGAGGCTACAGTTCTGGCAACTACTTCCATCTCCATATCCAACGGAGTCCCATACACAAGTGACTTAAGATATCCCCATAGGAAATAATCAAGGTGATTCGCAGGACCCCCCCCCCCCCCCCCTTCGAATCCAGCGACCAGGAAATACAGCACAGAGATGGTTGCAAACATCCACACTGAAGTGAGGCAGTGCGATGTCATGTTGTACCCACATCCTCTCACGAACAGCCAAGGGCAGAACTCTTTGCATCAAACTCAAGTGCAGGTGGCCAGGTAGAAGCTATGGCCCAAAGAGATTGTTGCCTACAATGCAGGCCCAGATATTCACAGCAAAATAAGTTTGGAGGTGTGACACTATTACAGCGTGAGGTTTTCCTCATCCCCTCATCCCACAAATGGCTGCACATTGCGATCCTTGGTGCAAAGTCAATCATAAGTAGTGCATGGACTCGTTGTGGGCGATATGGGTGTAATTGTTGTTCGTGAAGTACTCGCCGCACGCTAGTATGTGCAGCGCCCATTTCGAGTGCAATACAACGAGTACTGCAACACGTTCCAGCACCTCATCTTCAAAATCGGGTGTGCGAGTGGTCACCATGTTGTCTCTTACCTCGTTTCTTCTTTCTAGTCAACCGATCTCCCGCATTCCTCTATCGAGAGAAATAAACACTCGTGACGGACGATTCCTGTTACGAAATCATTCCGTGTACAGCCTTTCAGCTGCGAGAGCATTGCAACATACTTCCCCATATACAAAGTGCATGTCAGTGACTGCTGCGAAACTATACCGGTATTGTTCCATCATATTGTACTGTACATCCCTGAATAGTACTGAGTAATGAATGGGTCTGTCGTTGATTCAGAGCACATTTAGTCATGGCACCATGTAAATACGATACAACGGAGTTACCTTATGGACGCATAAAGTAAAAAAAAAACTTGCATCATGACTTCCTAGTAATAAGGCTCGTCTTTCTTGTTTGTTCGCAGGAAATAAAGAATGTACATGTAAATAAACAGTACATTATGTGTAAACCTGCACGCATGTTAGTTGTAAATAAGCTGGAAAACAGTAATACTAGACAAAGCGGTAGACACGTTTACTTCCATATCTCCTTAAACTGCCCTCTCCGTCCCCAGGTTCCCTACCTCAAATTGTTCAGTGGAGCACTCTCTATGTTCCGTTATATTTTTGCACGCTGGTACGGAAACACCGTGTATCTGTGTAGTCATTTCAGTTAAGATACTGAAAATTTGCGTCTGTTATTCCTATTCTTTCACATCTGCATCTACGTATATACCCAGCGAGCCACTTTGCCATTTGTGACGGAGGGTACTTTGTGTACCACTGTCAATTTTTCTCCTTTCCTGTTAAAGTCGCGAATAGTTCACAGGAAGAACTGTTGGAAGTAAGCCATCATGTGGGCTTGAATCTCTCGAATTTTATCTTCATACATAGGACCTCCCCCCATGAACCATGGACCTTGCCATTGGTGTGGAGGCTTGCGTGCCTCAACGATACAGATAGCCGTACCGTAGGTGCAACCACAACGGAGGGGTATCTGTTGAGAGGCCAGACAAACGTGTGGTTCCTGAAGAGGGGCAGCAACCTTTTCAGTACTTGCAGGGGCAACAGTCTGGATGATTGGCTGATCTGGCCTTGTAACACTAACCAAAACGGCCTTGCTGTTGTGGTACTGCGAAGGGCTGAAAGCAAGGGGAAACTACAGCCGTAATTTTTCCCGAGGGCATGCAGCTTTACTGTATGGTTAAATGGTGATGCCGTCTTCTTGGGTAAAATATTCCGGAGGTAAAATAGTCCCCCATTCGGATATCCGGGCGGGGACTACTCAAGAGGACGTCGTTATCAGGAGAAAGAAAACGCATTCTACGGATCGGAGCGTGGAATGTCAGATCCCTTAATCGGGCAGGTAGGTTAGAAAATTTAAAAAGGGAAATGGATAGGTTAAAGTTAGATATAGTGGGAATTAGTGAAGTTCGGTGGCAGGAGGAACAAGACTTCTGGTCAGGTGAACACAGGGTTATAAATACAAAATCAAGTAGGGGCAATGCAGGAGTAGGTTTAACAATGAATAAAAAAAATAGGAGTGCGGGTAAGCTACTACAAACAGCACAGTGAACGTATTATAGTGGCCAAGATAGACACGAAGCCCATGCCTACTACAGTAGTACAAGTTTATATGCCAACTAGCTCTGCAGATGACGAAGAAATTGAAGAAATGTATGATGAGATAAAAGAAATTATTCAGGTAGTGAAGGGAGATGAAAATTTAATAGTCATGGGTGCCTGGAATTCGGTAGTAGGAAAAGGGAGAGAAGGAAACATAGTAGGTGAATATGGATTGGGGCTACGAAATGAAATAGGAAGCCGTCTGGTAGAATTTTGCACAGAGCATAACTTAATCATAGCTAAGACTTGGTTCAAGAGTCATAAAAGAAGGTTGTATACCTGGAAGAATCCTGGAGATACTAAAAGGTATCAGATAGATTATATAATGGTAAGACAGAGATTTAGGAATCAGGTTTTAAATTGTAGGACATTTCCAGGGGCAGATGTGGACTCTGACCACAATCTGTTGGTTATGAACTGTAGATTAAAACTGAAGAAATTGCAAAAAGGTGGGAATTTAAGGAGATGGGACCTGGATAAACTGACTAAACCAGAGGTTGTACAGAGTTTCAGGGAGAGGATAAGGGAACAATTGACAGGAATGGGGGAAAGAAATACAGTAGAAGACGAATGGGTAGCTCTGAGGGATGAAGTAGTGAAGGCAGCAAAGGATCAAGTATGTAAAAAGATGAGGGCTAGTAGAAATCCTTGGGTAACAGAAGAAATACTGAATTTAATTGATGAAAGGAGAAAATATAAAAATGCAGTACATGAAGCAGGCAAAAAGGAATACAAACGTCTCAAAAATGAAATCGACAGGAAGTGCAAAATGGCTAAGCAGGGATGGCTAGAGGACAAATGTAAGGATGTAGAGGCTTATCTCACTAGGGGTAACATAGATACAGCCTACAGGAAAATTAAAGAGACCTTTGGAGAAAAGAGAGCCACTTGTATGAATATCAAGAGCTCAGATGGAAACCCAGTTCTAAGCAAAGAGGGGAAAGCAGAAAGGTGGAAGGAGTATATAGAGGGTCTATACAAGGGCGATGTACTTGAGGACAATATTATGGAAATGAAAGAGGATGTAAATGAAGATGCAATGGGAGAAGAGTTTGACAGAGCACTGAAAGACCTGAGTCGAAAGAAGGCCCCGGGAATAGACAACATTCCATTAGAACTACTGACGGCCTTGGGAGAGCCAGTCCTGTCAAAACTCTACCATCTGGTGAGCAAGATGTACGAGACAGGCGAAATACCCTCAGATTTCAAGAAGAATACAATAATTCCAATCCCAAAGAAAGCAGGTGTTGACAGATGTGAAAATTACCGAACTATCAGTTTAATAAGTCACAGCTGCAAAATACTAACGCGAATTATTTACAGACGAATGGAAAAACTCGTAGAAGCGGACCTCGGGGAAGATCAGTTTGGATTCCGTAGAAATGTTGGAACACGTGAGGCAATACTGACCTTACGACTTATCTTAGAAGAAAGATTAAGGAAAGGCAAATTTACGTTTCTAGCATTTGTAGACTTAGAGAAAGCTTTTGACAATGTTGACTGGAATACTCTCTTTCAAATTCTAAAGGTGGCAGGGGTAAAATAGGGAGCGAAAGGCTATTTACAATTTTTACAGATGGCAGTTATAAGAATCGAGGGGCATGAAAGGGAAGCAGTGGTTGGGAAGGGAGTGAGACAGGGTTGTAGCCTCTCCCCAATGTTATTCAATCTGTATATTGAGCAAGCAGTAAAGGAAACAAAAGAAAAATTCGGAGTAGGTATTAAAATTCAGGGAGAAGAAATAAAAACTTTGAGGTTCGCCGATGACATTGTAATTATGTCAGAGACAGCAAAGGACTTGGAAGACCAGTTGAACGGAATGGACAGTGTCTTGAAAGGAGGATATAAGATGAACATCAACAAAAGCAAAACGAGGATAATGGAATGTAGTCGAATTAAGTCGGGTGATGCTGAGGGAGTTAGATTAGGAAATGAGACACTTAAAGTAGTAAAGGAGTTTTGCTATTTGGGGAGCAATATAACTGATGATGGTCGAAGTAGAGAGGATATAAAATGTAGACTGGCAATGGCAAGGAAAGCGTTTCTGAAGAAGAGAAATTTGTTAACATCGAGTATAGATTTAAGTGTCAGGAAGTCGTTTCTGAAAGTGTTTGTATGGAGTGTAGCCATGTATGGAAGTGAAACATGGACAATAAATAGTTTGGACAAGAAGAGAATAGAAGCTTTCGAAATGTGGTGCTACAGAAGAATGTTGAAGATTAGGTGGGTAGATCACGTAACTAATGAGGAGGTATTGAATAGGATTGGGGAGAAGAGGAGCTTGTGGCACAACTTGACTAGAAGAAGGGATCGGTTGGTAGGACATGCTCTGAGACATCGAGGGATCACCAATTTAGTATTGGAGGGCAGTGTGAAGGGTAAAAATCGTAGAGGGAGACCAAGAGATGAATACACTAAGCAGATTCAGAAGGATGTAGGTTGCAGTAAGTACTGGGAGATGAAGGAGCTTGCACAGGATAGATTAGCATGGAGAGCTGCATCAAACCAGTCTCAGGACTGAAGACAACAACAACAACAACAACATAGGAGGAAACATTACACTCGTTGGCTCTTCTAGGAACTTACGCTCTCGGAACGTTTGTTTATGTTGAGGGTCAATTGCCACTCCCTGCACCAAGAGTCGATCCTCTAAAGGTCTTCCTGAATTTCGCCACAGTTTTCTAGCTTTGTGACTTAACGGCCATGGAATTTCCGATGTTGCCCACTATCTCATTTATATATACTGTGAAAAGTAATAGACCTATAACACTCCTCTGGTGTGCGCCCGAAGTCACTTTTACGTCTGAGCATGAGAGTTGAGCTGATATTCGTCTATTTTTCCTTGTGGTGTAAGTTTTCCCCGTTATTTGTTCGTTCCTTTAGTTTTCTCTTTAAGCGTGGCACCCCATTCCCTCTTTTCCACCTTTTACTTTCCCAAACGTACTTTGGGTGTTGTTTTACCTTGAGCCTAGTTTGCGTTAGGAAAAAGGGACTGATGACCTTGTAGTCTGGTCCCATTATACGCCAAACCAACCATCCGTACACTCGTATTTTGTTCATTAGTCAGTAGTGCGGAGCTATATCGAAGGCCTTGAAAGGAAGTCCAGGATCACGACATCTATCTGGACACCGGTATCTACCACCTTCTGGGTCTCGTGGACTAGCAGAGCGAACTTGAGTTTCACATGATCATTGTTTTCGGAACCCATGTTGATTCCTACAGGGCATATTTTTGTTCTCCATAAAACATTTTCTTATATTCTACTACTCCGCTGTCGGAGACGTAGGTCTATAGTTTTGTGCGCCTGTTTGACGTCCCTTCTTGAGGACGGCAATGTCCTGTGCTTCTTTCAAATCATCAGGAACACTTCGCTCCTCCAGAGACCTTCGGTACACTAATGCTAAAGGAGGGGCTAGTTCTTTCGCATACTCTGTGTAAAATCGCATTGGTATTCCGTCAGGTCCAGTGCTCTGTTGACCTATTTTCCTTCGCATGGTCACTAACTTCGACATCAGTCATTTTGTCGTTCGTGCGACGATTTAAAACAGGCACTATAGTGAGATCTTCTGTGAAACAATTTTGGAAAAAAAGGTTAGCATTTCAGCCTTTTCTGTAGCGTCCTCCCTGTCAATGCCATTATGGTCAAAAGAGGGCCTGGACAAACGGCTTCGATCCTTTTACTGATTTAACGAAAGACCAAAACTTCTTAGGAATTTATGTCAAGTCGCTAGATAGAATTTTACTTTAGAATTTGTTGAAGGCTTAACGCATGGCTCTCCTTGGGTAATTCTTTTAGCTTCATTCCTTAAAACTGTTGTGTCAGAACAATTAACTATGTTAATCTAGCCCTTAAAATTTTACGCAACATGCCAACCAAGTTTGTTAAACCGGTACTAATATATTTATTTATATTTGTTTATCTTTAATATTTCTTCCGTCTTTTCCTTTAAATTACCAAAACCTGCTGTTCACTATTTTACGTGCATGTCAAAAATCAACAGCAGACTTCCAAAACCCTTTATTAAACTTGTACCTGTATACTCTCGTATTATGTCATCAATTTATTTCTAGTGTTTGTCAGTTATGTATCTTTTGCCTGGCTAAATTACCGTTAGCTGCCGCAGACCAACTGAAAAACTCTTTCATTGTGGCACGGTGTGCAATCCCAGAGACAGTGAATATGAATAGAAGTATAGTTCGAGATATTATAAGACGATCTGAGGAGGACTGTTGCATAGAATGACCAAAAAGGCAGAGGAGGACGCTAAATGAAAGTGAAAGTCACTCAGTATAAGACAGATAAAGTACAATCCTCGATTAAGTGTACCTAAAATTGCAGTCCAGCCGCCGGAAGTGCGGTAAGTAAGTGAATCAACTGTCTGGAAGATTACCGAAGAGCGAGGGTACAACGGAAGAATGACAAGGAAAAATTGCAGGAAAAGATAGAATGCTGCTTACCGTAAAGATGACAAGTTAAGTTGCAGACAGGGACAGTAAAAATATATTCCTGTACGGAGTTTGCCGAGGCAGATAGCTTTTCTTCACATGGGACCACGTTAACAAATTTTCAAATTGATGGAATAATATTATATTTCTTCATGACAGCGAATTCTACGTGTTTCCAACAGAGGAAAGAGGAAGACCCATGGAGTGGCGGAAGCCAAATGATGAACTTCAGGAAAAACATTTGCAACGTACTATAAAACGTGGCGGTGAAAAAAGGGGGGGGGATTGGGCGGGTAGGTTATGGGACTAATATCATCATCTGGTGTGGCAGAGATTACTTTCATTGACAGCACATTAAACAAGAAGGAATGTCTCAAAATAGCCTGTAGCAAAGTTGGCGTAAGAATGCAGAAAAGTCGGAAATTAGGTCTATATTCAAATTTATTCGCCATAATGAACCGCAATACACGTAATAAATGTTAAGATAATGGATTCTTTATAATTCTCATAACTTATTCAGACCCATCCTCAGTCGCCAGCCGTTAAGGCCATTGAGAATTTATGAGACGAACTCGATAGAAACTTCAGGAGGATTACAATCAACTCAAAACAAGATGTGGGAAAGTAGATGAAGGTACAATGGGAACTAATCGGGTCTCAGTGCTGCAAGAAACTATTTGTAACATGCAAGAGCTTTTGAAAGCGATTATAAACCAGAAGGGAGTTTGCACGAAATGTTTAGATTCGATATCATTCCTGCATAGGACGTCTGAACCATGAATGGAAGCACATGAACAGCTTTAGTTGCTCATAATAAGTCAAAGGCGCTACATCACAGTGTCGAAGAAAGTACAGCGACACTAGGTGCCCACACCTCCTTGTGCAATAACATTGTTCCTTCCGACGTATGAACGTAATTTTTCTCATGTGTTACAGATCGACAGCAAAAAGTCCGTCAGACGAAAAGCCACTACAACTTAATCACAGCCCAGAAGAACTGGAGCCAAGGATCCCCTCCAAAAAATTTCACAGCGAGCCCATACGTCATCTGAAGATGACCAGCAGCACACTCGTTGAAACGTTTGTTTCTAGACTACACTGTCATTCGGTTAATGACGCGAGAAGACTTCATCAGCGAAATTCGTTGAAAGGTTCAGCAGCCTTATACATCAACTCCATCATTGCCACAGTCATTCATCGCCACGTAAAGATTAGTTTGAGAGAATGTAAGTGATATTATTTCTATTTTTTCAGTTTTCATTTCCAAGTATCTTATATGTAAAATATACGTGGCTGAAGAGCAATGATTAGCTGTCCCACGCCGACTGGAGAATTATAAACAATAAACAAAAGGACTTTCCCCTCACAAAACTAAGTAAAATGAAAACCATATGGATTAAAGACAACTCTCTTCGAGCTTCAGCGAAATAACTTCTGCGTGCTCGGCGATCGTGGTGTCTTCTCACAGGGTATTGGCGTCTCAGTGCTATTATTACCGTGATGAGCAAGCAAAGGAACCACAGCGCTTCTCACCACTGCCACGTCATCGGGAAGCCAATCGCGTAGCGCACTTTATATCCGTCAAGCAGTCATCGGGCTTCTCAGGCGCCACAGTCTCAGTGATCTACAAGTTCTTTAAAACAAACTCTGCGTGCATTAATAAGCAACTTCTCGAAACTCATGTTGCTCTCTCGTGGTTCAAACGTCTAACGGCGATGTTATTCGACCAATTTACAAGTCCCCGGATGTTGGATGCAGTGTACTAGCATACCGTCATATTAAAACGTCTGAATAGTACTCAGATGTCAATGCAATGTGTTCTATTGACACAGCTGTTGTTTTTAACGTTATACAGAGAGAGAGAGAGAGAGAGAGAGAGAGAGGACGTCATTTATATATTCACTCAGATGTTGTAATGTGTAATCAAAAAATTCTTGTGCCTGTTGACGATTACTAAAAATCGAAACTGGTAGCAAAATAATAAATATTTTCATAGCAGCTGGGGGGGGGGGGGGGGAAATTGATTTTCAACAAATATGTGTAAGCGGTGGGACACTAACTACTGAAAACATTTCACTAAGTAACCATTTGCCATAGCACAACAGTGTACGCTGTTTTTCGACACTCAGTTGCGTCATAGGGCAGTAAAACTTTTCACCGAAAGCGATAATGTAGGATATTAACAACGTGAAATACTCACATCAAAAAAAGTTTTGCATCACCTCGGTTCCGAGAGTTCCGGAACCTGAACAGAAAATTGGAATAGAGATCAACATAAACATTATTTCCGCTCTTTCTATTGCTCATTAAAACTACACATTGGCCGTTGTACCATCATAGAGCGAGACCTTCAGAGATGGTGGTCCAGACTGCTGTACAAAAATGGTTCAAATGGCTCTGAGCACTATGG
Organism: Schistocerca serialis cubense; assembly: GCF_023864345.2. Taxonomy (NCBI): domain Eukaryota; kingdom Metazoa; phylum Arthropoda; class Insecta; order Orthoptera; family Acrididae; genus Schistocerca; species Schistocerca serialis. The sequence continues at coordinate 663,378,238 of NC_064641.1, read as the reverse complement.
GACTTAACAGCTGTGGTCATCAGTCCCCTAGAACTTAGGACTACTTAAACTTAACTAACCTAAAGACATCACACACATCCATGCCCGAGGCAGGATTCAAACCTGCGACCGTAGCAGTCACGCGGTTCCGGACTGCGCGCCTAGAACCGGGAGACCACCGCGGCCGGCACTGCTGTACACACCGGTACCTCTAATACCCAGTAGTACGTCCTCTTGCATGGATGCATGCCTGTATTCGTCAAGGCATACTATCCACAAGTTCATCAAGGCACTGTTGGTCCAGATTGTCCGACTTCTCAACGGCCATTCGGCGAAGATCCCTCAGAGTGGTTGGTGGATCACGTCGTCCATAAAGAGCCCTTTTCAATCTATGCCAAGCATATTCGATAGGGTTCATGTCTGGAGAACATTCTGGCCACTCTAGTCGAGCGATGTCGTTATCCTGAAGGAAGTCATTCACAAGATGTGCACGATGGGGGCGCGAATTGTCGTCCATGAAGACGAATGTCTCGCCAATATGCTGCCGATATGGTTGCACTATCGGTCGGAGGATGCCATTCACGTATCGTACACCCGCTACGGCGCCTTCCATGACCACCAACGGCGTACGTCGGCCCCACATAATGCCAACCCAAAACAGCAGGGAACCTCCACCTTGCTGCACTTGCTGGACAATGTGTCTAAGGCTTTCAGTCTGACCGGGTTGCCTCCAAACAAGTCTCCGACGATTGTCTGGTTGAAAGCATATGCGATATTCATCGGTGAAGTGAATGAGCGGTCCGTTCGGCATGTTGGCGGGCCCATCTGTAACGCGCTGCAAGGTGTCGTGGTTGCAAAGACGAACATCGCCATGGTCGTCGAGAGTGAAGCTGCGCATCATGCAGTCTACTGTGCACAGTTTGAGTCGTAAGACGTCGTCCTGTGGCTGCACGAAAATCATTATTCAACATGGTGGCGCTGCTGTCAGGGTTCCTCCGAGCCATAATCCATAGGTAGCGGTCATGCAATGCAGTAGTATCCCTTGGGCGGCCTGAGCGAGGCATGTCATCGACAGTTCCTGTCTCTCTGTATCTCCTCCGTGTCCGAACAACATCGGTTTAGTTCAATCCGAGACACCTGGACACTTCCCTTGTTGAGAGCCCTTCCTGGCACAAAGTAACAATGCGGACGCGTTCGAACCGCGGTAATGACCGACTAGGCATGGTTGAACTAAACAGACATCACTAGCCGTGTACCTCTTTCCTGGTGGAATGATTGGAACTGATCGACTGTCGGACCCCCTCCGTCAAATAGGCTCTGCTCATGCATGGTTGTTTACATCTTTGGGCGGGTTTAGTGACATCCCTGAATAGTCAAAGGACTGTGTTCGTGATACAATATCCACATTAGCGTCTGTGTTCAGGAGTTCTGGGAACTGGGGTGATGCAAAACATTTTTTTGATGTTTGTGTACCAAGTAGAACGACCTCGTGGTCTCAGCTGCAGGTAAAGCAAGCGACAGGCTACGATTTACTGGTAAGGTACTAGGAAACTGCAGTCTGAGTACAAAAGAGAGTGCAAACAGACCAGTTGTACGGACCACATTTCATTACTGCCCAAGTGTATGAAACACGTATCGGGTCGGAGTATCAAAAATATCAGGACACCCCTACGTAATCCGGAATTGATCACTGAATGTCGTGCAAGGTGGGGAGCGCTGTGTTGTTATTAGAGATGCAGTAGCAGCAGATTCGGTAGATCAGTAACATCGAACGTCGGTTAGTCATTGCATGTCACCTGAGTAACAAATCCATCAGGGATTTCATTTACCACCCACAAATGTTCAATGTGCCCTTCACTGGACGCAAGACAAACATCCCATAATTTCAAGAGCATGTCCGTAATTACTGCATTCACTGGTGTTGCTATGCACCGTCGCAGTTCACCCAAAGTTTTTGGAACGGACCGCACACAGACGAGTCTTCCACAAAGCCTCATATAAAAGGAGTCCAATGGTGCAACGGGAATTCCGTAGGCCCCTTACATTCGTTGACGCAGTTCATTGTTAAGAAATCTTGGAGCCACTGAGATAATGCTCAGTACTGTCGAAAAATGCAATTTTCGTCATGTTCTCGCAGTTGTGGGAAAATTCAGATACCCACTACAGCGAGGGGTAGATGATTCTGTAAAAATTGAGCGAGTGCGCTACTGGACCACGATGACGTCTACAAGCAACCATATGATATGAGATGAAATGTCGTGTGGCTAGGGCCTCCTGTCGGCTAGACCGGTCGTCTGGTGCAAGTCTTTTAGCTGACGCCACTTCGGCGACTTGCGCGTCGATGAGGATGAGATCATGACGATGATAATCGTCAACTTACAACTGGCGACAAAGTAAAATTTTTAGTCTGGATGAGTAAGTTAAAGTCCACCGCATTTATCTATCTTCATTCATGTGGAAGACATACACTGAAAAAAAACCAGCAAGAAATAAATAATGTAGTGTAATGACATTTTGGGAATAAATTCGTCTAGGTAATATACACTCCTGGAAATTGAAATAAGAACACCGTGAATTCATTGTCCCAGGAAGGGGAAACTTCATTGACACATTCCTGGGGTCAGATACATCACATGATCACACTGACAGAACCACAGGCACATAGACACAGGCAACAGAGCATGCACAATGTCGGCACTAGTACAGTGTATATCCACCTTTCGCAGCAATGCAGGCTGCTATTCTCCCATGGAAACGATCGTAGAGATGCTGGATGTAGTCCTGTGGAACGGCTTGCCATGCCATTTCCACCTGGCGCCTCAGTTGGACCAGCGTTCGTGCTGGACGTGCAGACCGCGTGAGACGACGCTTCATCCAGTCCCAAACATGCTCAATGGGGGACAGATCCGGAGATCTTGCTGGCCAGGGTAGTTGACTTACACCTTCTAGAGCACGTTGGGTGGCACGGGATACATGCGGACGTGCATTGTCCTGTTGGAACAGCAAGTTCCCTTGCCGGTCTAGGAATGATAGAACGATGGGTTCGATGACGGTTTGGATGTACCGTGCACTATTCAGTGTCCCCTCGACGATCACCAGTGGTGTACGGCCAGTGTAGGAGATCGCTCCCCACACCATGATGCCGGGTGTTGGCCCTGTGTGCCTCGGTCGTATGCAGTCCTGATTGTGGCGCTCACCTGCACGGCGCCAAACACGCATACGACCATCATTGGCACCAAGGCAGAAGCGACTCTCATCGCTGAAGACGACACGTCTCCATTCGTCCCTCCATTCACGCCTGTCGCGACACCACTGGAGGCGGGCTGCACGATGTTGGGGCGTGAGCGGAAGACGGCCTAACGGTGTGCGGGACCGTAGCCCAGCTTCATGGAGACAGTTGCGAATGGTCCTCGCCGATACCCCAGGAGCAACAGTGTCCCTAATTTGCTGGGAAGTGGCGGTGCGGTCCCCTACGGCACTGCGTAGGATCCTACTATCTTGGCGTGCATCCGTGCGTCGCTGCGGTCCGGTCCCAGGTCGACGGGCACGTGCACCTTCCGCCGACCACTGGCGACAACATCGATGTACTGTGGAGACCTCACGCCCCACGTGTTGAGCAATTCGGCGGTACGTCCACCCGGCCTCCCGCATGCCCACTATACGCCCTCGCTCAAAGTCCGTCAACTGCACATACGGTTCACGTCCACGCTGTCGCGGCATGCTACCAGTATTAAAGACTGCGATGGAGCTCCGTATGCCACGGCAAACTGGCTGACACTGACGGCGGCGGTGCACAAATGCTGCGCAGCTAGCGCCATTCGACGGCCAACACCGCGGTTCCTGGTGTGTCCGCTGTGCCGTGCGTGTGATCATTGCTTGTACAGCCCTCTCGCAGTGTCCGGAGCAAGTATGGTGGGTCTGACACACCGGTGTCAATGTGTTCTTTTTTCCATTTCCAGGAGTGTATTTAAGTGGTTAACTTTGAAGATCACAGTTAGATGTAAGCAAGAGAAAAGTCAACGCAAATGCGAAATGCTGACTGAAAACATACAAAAGTTCATGCGTTGTGTCGCACAAGTTCCGGATATCAGTTTTTGGGATGGCGTTCCATGCCTGTTGCATTTGGTCGGTCAATACAGGAACGGTTAATGCTAGTTGTGGATCACGCTGGAATTGTCGTCCGATGATGTCCCACACGGGATCAATTGGAGACATATCTGGTGAGCGAGAAGGCCAAGGCAACATGTTGACACTCTGCACAGGAAGTTGACTTTTAGCAGCGGTATGTGGGCGAGGGTTATCCTATTGAAAACACCCACTGAAATACTGTTCATGAATGGCAACACAACAGGCTGAATCACCAGACTGACGTACAAATTTGCAGTCAGGGCGATGGGATAACCACGAGAGTGCTACTGCTGTCATACGAAATCGCACCCCAGACCGTAACTCCAGATGTACACTACGAGATCAAAAGTATCCGGACACCCCAAAAGCATACGTTTTTCATATTATGTGCATTGTGCTGCGACCTACTGCCGGGTACTCCATATCAGCGACCTCAGTAGTCATTAGACATCGTGAGAGAGCAGAATGGGGCGCTCCACGGAACTCAACGGACTTCGAGTGGTCAGGTGATTGGGTGTCACTTGTATCATACATCTGTACGCGAGATTTCCAGACTCCTAAACATCCCTAGGTCCACTGTTTCCTATGTGATAGTGAAATGGAAACGTGAAGGGACACGTACAGCACAAAATCGTACAGGCCGACCTCGTGTATTGACTGGCAGAGACTGCAGACAGTCGAAGAGGGTCGTAATGACGCAGGAATTCCAAACTGCATCAGGGTCCATTGCAAGTACTATGACAGCTAGGCGGGAGGTGAGATAACATGGATTTCATGGTCGAAAGGCTGCGCATAAGCCACACATCACGCTCGTAAATGACAAACGACGCCTCACTTCGTATAAGGAGCGTAAAAATTGGACGATTGAACAGTGGAAAAACGTTGCGCAGAGTGACGAATCACGGTACACAATGTGTTACTAAAACTCAAACGTGCAGAAACGTATATAAAGCAAGGTGAACACGTGTATTATTTAAGTTCCTCTATTATCGCAAACTGTAGTCAAGCAGCGTAGTTGACAAAGTCACGTGACTAGTCGGGTTTGATCTTGAGAATATGCACAGTAGACTATGCTCACTCCGTAGATATACATACTCCATGCTCCAGTGACATCGGGTGGCGCGAGAGGCCGGCGCCACGTTTGAAACTGCCCTCCCGCTTCCACACAAGCGCCAAGCACGCATATTTGCTTTTGTTCGCCCACCCCAAGAGTAATTAGTGACGCACAATGCAGAATCAAGCGTCAGTTACGAGGGCAGGGTCGTGAACAATAAATAGCACTTCACACTTAAAGCATGATTATCGAGCACACATTCACTACTGGCCATTAAAATTGCTACACCAAGAAGAAATGCAGATGATAAACGGGTATTCATTGGACAAATATATTATACTAGAACTGACATGTGAGTACATTTTCAAGCAATTCGGATGCATAGCTCCTGAGAAATCAGTACCCAAAACAACCACCTCTGGCCGTAATAACGGCCTTGATACGCCTGGGCATTGAGTCAAACAGAGCTTGGATGGCGTGTACAGGTACAGCTGTCCATGCAGCTTCAACACGATACCACAGTTCATCAAGAGTAGTGACTGGCGTATTGTGACGAGCCAGTTGCTCGGCCACCATTGACCAGACGTTTTCAGTTGGTGAGAGATCTGGAGAATGTGCTGGCCAGGGCAGCAGTGGAACATTTTCTGTATCCAGAAAGGCCCGTACAGGACCTGGAACATGCGGTCGTGCATTATCCTGCTGAAATGTAGGGTTTCTCAGGGATCGAATGAAGGGTAGAGCCACGGGTCGTAGCAAATCTGAAATGTAACGTCCACTGTTCAAAGTGCCGTCACTGTGAACAAGAGGTGACCGATACGTGTAACCGATGGCACCCCATACCATCACGCCGGGTGATACGCCAGTATGCCTGTCATCTCGACTGCTAGTGATACGAGGCCGTTGGGGTCCAGCACGGCGTTCCGTATTACCCTCCTGAACCCACCAATTCCATATTCTGCTAACAGTGATTGGATCTCGACCAACGCAAGCAGCAATGTCGCGATACGATAAACCGCAATCGCGATAGGCTACAGCCCGACCTTTATCAAAGTCGGAAACGTGATGGTACGCATTTCTCCTCATTACACGAGGCAACACAACAACGTTTCATCAGGCAACGCCGGTCAACTGCTGTTTGTGTATGAGAAATCGGTTGGAAACTTTCCTCATTTCAGCACGTTGTAGGTGTCGCCACCGGCGCCAACCTTCTGTGAATGCTCTGAAATGCTAATCATTTGCATATCACAGTATCTGGTTCAAATGGCTCTGAGCACTTTGGGACTTAACATCTGAGGTCATCGGTCCCCTAGAACTTACAACTACTTAAACCTAACTAACCTAAAGACATCACACATATCCATGCCCGAGGCAGGATTCGAACCTGCGACCATAGCAGTCGCGCGGTTCCGGACTGAGGCGCCTAGAACCGCTTGGCCACTGCGGCCGGCAAACAGAACCTCCTGTCGGTTACATTTCGCGTCTGTAGGACGTCGTCTTCGTGGTGTAGCAATTTTAATGGTCACTAGTGTAAAAGCACACGAGGAGCAGAACTGCCTGCTTCGACTGACAATCCTTCTACTTATAAGTACGTGTAATGTGTTATACACAGGGTGTCCATACTTAAAGTTGCAGTTTCAAACCACTGTAGGAAGAAAACCATTAATCAGAATCCCGTCAAATTTGAAAAGCATATCATTGACGCAGGGGGAAACGCCATGGAATTACAAAAAATTAAAGAAAAATTTACCAGTAGACGGCGCTGTAAGCAATTTAATGTAAACAGGGTAGGCTACAAATGACATATGAATCGCAATACGTCGGCTGTGGTATGAATTGCACATTATGCACATTACACCACACATACTGCAGAATGAAGTAGTACATTCTGAATTGCGTGCTGATTTTCCGTTGCCCATATTCTGCAATTCTGTGTATTGACGTGTTCTTGGAAACGAAAATGGGCATCGTCTGTGCAGAGAATGTTCCGCGGGCATTCATTGTCCACCTCTACATGAACAAGAAGTTTCAGAGCGAAAGTTTGCCTCTCTGGCTTGTCAGCAGGAAGCAACTCCTGAACATGGGTGATTTTGTATGGATAGTAATGCAGGATGTTTTGTAGGATTTTATGCATTTGCTCTCAAGCACGTCCAAAATTCGGGCAATTCTTTGTACACTGCATGTTTACATACCACCGTTCGACTCCTCCAGCCGTCGAGCTTGGACAGACGTCGGATCAACTGCTTTCCTCTCTCAGCTACAATGCGCTCAAAAGACCCTGTCTTTTTGAATTTTGTAATCATTTTCCCCATACCTTAGCAGACATCGGCCAAATGCCTTTTTTCATACCCTTGGGGGTCCGGAAATTATGCATGGCTACTGGCGCCCAATAACCGTTCTTGTAAAAGAGCTTTACCAGTGGTGTACGATCCCTGAGCACGTCTGTTGGTGAGGCGAGAGTTCGTTTATATTTTAAGTTACCTCGTTGTGATCTTCAGCTTGGAGTAGGCTGCAAACCCCCGACTTGTTAAATATTCCAGAATGAGTATTTCACTCTGCAGCGGAGTGTGCGCTGATATGAAACTTCCTGGCAGATTAAAACTGTGTGCCGGACCGAGACTCGAACTCGGGACCTTTGCCTTTCGCGGGCAAGTGCTCTACCATCTGAGCTACCCAAGCACGACTCACGACCCGCCCTCACAGCTGCAATTCTGCCAGTACCTCGTCTCCTACCGTCCAAACTTCACAGAAGCTCTCCTGCGAACCTTGCAGAACTAGCACTCCTGGAGGAAAGGATATTGAGGAGAATGGCTTAGCCACAGCCTGGGGGATGTTTAAAGAATGAGATTTTCACTCTGCAGCGGAGTGTACGGTGATATGAAACTTCCTGGCAGATTGCCCGCGAAAGGCAAAGGTCCCGAGTTCGAATCTCGGTCCGGCACACAGTTTTAATCTGCCAGGAAGTTTGTTAAATATTCTTCTTATCCGTGGAATAACTTTTTTTTTACTAAAAAGCAGGACTTGGCAATTCCGATCTTCTAAGGATTTTATCGCGCCTTTAAATACAACACATATTAGGTGGTAAGTATCTTGTTACAGGAGACCTTCTGTGTAACGATTAAAAATTTTTCAATACATTAATATATACATTCTTGGCAGCCAACGGTCTCAATGGCGGAAGAGGAACAATTTCCCAACGGCAGAGAGAGCGGAAGAGCTAACTCCAGGGCTTACTACCTTGGTTTTAATTTCGGATTCGGGGCAACCCGATCCCCCAATTTATTATCCAACAATTACTGCAAAGCATGATGGGAACGTCGTCAAAGATAGACACTACTCCAAGAGGTAGACCGAATGGCAAATCCTCCGTTGTTCGTAGAAACAATGCAAAGGGGTCAAAGGATTTTGGAGGACCCCAACCAACATGTATGCAGCCCTCAACACTGAAATTTAAGAAAGCAACTATGTTTGCAACCCTAAATGTAAACTCTCTAATTAAAGTAGGAAAATTGAAATTATTGATTGAAAAGCTGAACCAGAAAGAAATTTTAATATGTGCATTACAAGAAACAAGGTTTTTAGATGAAACTGCTTTAGATTTTGAAAACTATCGTTTATTTAAAGGAAAACCAGGTAAAATCTTAATGAAACAAATGCCATACCTGGGAACAGCATTTCTGGTACATCACTCAATTTTAGATTCAGTTACTAACTTCTACTCGAGTTCTGAGAGACTATCCATTCTTGAGATTAAATGTAAAAACAAAGGATACTCTATAATCAACTGCCATGCACCCATAAACCAGGACAACAAAAATAACCCGGAGAAAGTTGAAGAATTTTGGGAGATACTTGAAATGGAACTGGATAGATGCTCAAAGAAGAACATAAAAATGTTAGTAGGCGATTTTAACGCACAAATAGGAAGGGAGAAAAAATACCATGGAACAGTAGGCCTCTTCCCAGGTCACAAAAGAACTTCAAAAAATGGAGATAGGCTTATAGAGGTATGTAGGCATTTCAACTTGAAAATAATGACAACACATTTCAAAAAGCTGAGCCGAAAAACTAAAACATGGAGATCACCAAATCCACTTCTCGGAGAATTCCAAATTGACCATGTGGCTATCTCACTTCATTGTCAAGAAGAAATTCAAAACACTAAAGTGCTGAAAAGCCTTGATGTTGATTCAGACCACTATTTGACTACGATTAAATTCAGACCACTCCCATTTCGAAAAGAGAAGAAAACCTTTTACAAAATTCCAAAATATAACACAGAAACGTTAAAAAATGAAGAAATTAAACAACGGTTTCAAAGAGCATTGCGCAAAGATAGCGATGGCATATCCACAATAAATAAGGAAGCGGGATGGGAGGAGATCAAAAACGAAATAGTTGAAATAGCAAAAGAAAATTGTCTCGTGAAAAGAGTAAGAAGACATCCATGGTGGGACAATGAATGTGATGAGAACCTGGAGAAGAGACAGAAATTGTGGCAGAAATGGAACTCCACAAAAGATCCTCAAGATCTTGACAATTTTAAAATCCAGAGAAGAGAAACAGCTAAGCTTTTCCGTAATAAAAAAAGAAGACAATTTCAGGATAACCTAGAACAGATTGAGGAAGACTTTAAAAGAAATAATTCTAGAGATTTCTACAAAACTTTTAGAAAACAGCTAACCAAATACCAATCCCCAAATTTATGTTTTAAAGATGAAGAGAACAAGCTAGGTTTGACAAACAAGACTAATTGTGAAATATTAGCAAAATATTTCGAGAATCTACTAAATTGTGAACCACCCAAAGATAAAATGAGTTTTGAAAACCACCGAAATACTAATACCGAGTCAAAACCTCCAGACGCTGAAGAAATAAAACACATAATACACAGTCTAAAAAACAATAAAGCCCCAGGTGAAGACTCCATAGTACCAGAAATCCTAAAAATAATGGATACCAACCTCCCACAAGTTTTGGAACATATGTTTAAGAAGATCTGGGACGAAGAAAGAATTCCTGAAGACTGGCAGTGTGCCCTGATACACCCACTACACAAAAAGGGGGATAAGATGAATGTTAATAATTATAGAGGGATCTCGCTACTACCAGTAGGATACAAAATTTTGTCAAGGAAATTACTTCAAATCGTGGAGCCAGTTCTGGATAAAAAAATAGGTGAATATCAAGCAGGTTTTAGACAAGGTAGATCCTGTGTTGAACAAATATTTAACCTGAAAACACTAATTCGTTACAGAATCTCAAGAGGCCAGAGATTTGCAATAGTATTTGTAGATTTCAAAAAAGCATACGACTCGGTAGATAGAGAAACATTACTGAAAGTATTGGAAGAATTTGGGGTCGATACGAAAACAATTCAAATTATCAAACAGACGCTAACAAACAGTAAGGCCAAAGTTAAATTTATGGGTGAAATTTCAAGGAAGTTCGAAATTAAAACAGGTGTTAGACAAGGTGATGGTTTATCCCCAATCCTCTTCAACTGCGTACTGGAAAAGATATTGAGAATATGGAAAGAAGAACTCAAAGGCACCAAGAATGACATCAGAATTGGAACAAAAAAAGAAAAAATAGAAGTGGACTGTTTAGCTTTTGCAGACGATCTGGCAATAATTACAGAAAACGAAGAAATAGCTCAGAACTACCTGGAGAAACTACAAGAAGTTTCGGCCAGAGCTGGACTGCAGATTTCATTTGAAAAAACCGTGTATATGTCTAATCATAGAAATAACAAGAAAAATCTTATTACTAAATACGGCAATATTAAGAGAGTAGAAAAATTTAAGTATTTAGGTGAAATAATTCAAGTGAATGGTTTAGACAAGAGTGCAAACCAGGCGAGAGCAAGGAAAATGGAATTTGCTTTTCAAAAAACCAAAGACATATATAACAAAAAAAACATTTCGATTCAAGCTAAATTAAGACATTATAAAACTGTCATTAGACCAGAATGCCTGTATGCATCGGAGTGCCTAACTCTTAACAAAAAGGGGGAAATAGAAAACATGGAAAAGAAAGAAAGGAAAATTTTGAGAAAAATATTAGGACCGAGAAAGATTGGAGAAGAGTACAAGCTAAAGAGTAATAAGGAAATATACAAAACTATTGAGAAAGTGAGTGAGGCAATGCGTAAACGCAGACTAACGTTTTATGGTCACCTGTCGAGGATGGATGGAAACAGACTAACAAGAAAAGTGTTTGAGCATAGTAACAGGAACGAAAAAACCAACAATAAATGGATACAGATGGTGAAAAAGGATTTGGCCTATTTTAATGTCACCCGTGAGTCAATCAGGGACAGGGAAAAGTTTAGACAAATAGTGAACGAAATTAAGTGTTTTCCAGAAGAAACGAAACTAAAGAATAATAACAGGAAATGGTCGGAAGAGCGGAGGAGGAACCACTCGAAAATGATGAGGAAATATTGGGAAGAGAGAAAAAAAGATCAAAAAGCCGGGCAAGTGAATTGTTGAACGTGGTCCAAAGATGGCCGAAATCGAAAGAAGAAGAAGATACATTCTTGGTATAAACTTATGGTCATTGGTATTCCTTGACAGTGTCGCTGGCGCAGAAGACTCTTTGCCGTCTTTGACTACTTTTGCCGTCAAGACTCCAAATACGTCTTCACCTTTCTTGTAACGACACAGAGACCAGGCAGAACACCTTATACAAAAATAGTAAAATACACAAAATAGCACTTGTCACCTAATAAATCTGTTTACATAATAATTAATATTTGTTATTCTGAATGATTATCCTGGATAACAAAAATCACATAATTCTACTAATAAAGCTTTTTGCTTTATATTAAAAATTAGTACGAAATTTTACTCCAATTAATGAAATTATTTATTTCCAGACTTTGGCTACAAAATCTGGAAAAAGTGCCCTTACAGTGTGCATGTTCTGACACTTAAGCGCCATTTATTGGCCAAATTTTCTTTGACCTTCCCCCTCCGTCAGTAATACGCTGTTCAAATTTGATGTCATTCTGAGCAGTGGTTCTCTTTGTATTGCGTTTTTGAAACTGGAACTTTAAGTATGGACAAAAAAAGTGAAGCGCCCAGAAGACATGTTTGGATGTCAACGTAACTTCGTACAAGTACACGTCACCCATGGGTTTGTAAATGATTGGAGTTATAACACTGTGTGACAAATAGACAGTGCATTAGTGTTTTTTGTATTTAGTATTGTTACCGCGCTTGGTAAGGTAAGTAAGGGGTGTGAACAGCGTCGGATATGGAGTGATCACTACAAAATAAGTCACAGCTGCAAAATACTAACGCGAATTCTTTACAGACGAATGGAAAAACTGGTAGAAGCCGACCTCAGGGAAGATCCGTAGAAATGTTGGAACACGTGAGGCAATACTAACCTTACGACTTATCTTAGAAGAAAGATTAAGAAAAGGCAAACCTACGTTTCTAGCATCTGTAGACTTAGAGAAAGCTTTTGACAACGTTAACTGGAATACTCTCTTTCAAATTCTGAAAGTGGCAGGGGTAAAATACAGGGAGTGAAAGGCTATTTACAATTTGTACAGAAACCAGATGGCAGTTATAAGAGTCAAGGGGCATGAAAGGGAAGTAGTGGTTGGGAAAGGAGTGAGACAGGGTTGTAGCCTCTCCCCGATGTTATTCAATCTGTATATTGAGCAAGCAGTAAAGAAAACAAAAGAAAAATTCGGAGTAGGTATTAAAATTCATGGAGAAGAAGTAAAAACTTTGAGGTTCGCCGATGACATTGTAATTCTGTCAGAGACATCAAAGGACTTGGAAGAGCAGATGAACGGAATGGACAGTGTCTTGAAAGGAGGATATAAGATGAACATCAACAAAAGCAAAACGAGGATAATGGAATGTAGTCGAATTAAGTCGGGTGATGCTGAGGGAGTTAGATTAGGAAATGAGACACTTAAAGTAGTAAAGGAGTTTTGCTATTTGGGGAGCAAAATAACTGATGATGGTCGAAGTAGAGAGGATATAAAATGTAGACTGGCAATGGCAAGGAAAGCGTTTCTGAAGAAGAGAAATTTGTTAACATCGAGTAACAGAGCAAGTCGAACTGAACACCAGACTGGATTTACATCGGAATGACAATAATTGAAAATATATTCACTTTGAAGATAGTAACAGATAAAAGATGAGCATTTACTAATGAGACACACATAGCTTTTATCGACTATGTCAAGGTGTTAGACATATTAAACGTGACAAAACTCTGGTCAGTACTACAAGAAAATAGAGCTCAGCAATACCCGATATGGCCCTAAAAAGCTTATGAAATGACACTAAATACTGTATATTAGGGGGTAACGTTGTCACAAAAAGTCTGATGAGGAAGTATTGAACAGGATTGGGGAGAAGAGAAGTTTGTGGCACAACTTGACCAGACGACGGGATCGGTTGGTAGGACATGTTCTGAGGCATCAAGGGATCACCAATTTAGTATTGGAGGGCAGCGTGGAGGGTAAAAATCGTAGAGGGAGACCAAGAGATGAATACACTAAGCAGATTCAGAAGGATGTAGGTTGCAGTAGGTACTGGGAGATGAAGAAGCTTGCACAGGATAGGGTAGCATGGAGAGCTGCATCAAACCAGTCTCAGGACTGAAGACCACAACAACAACAACAACTACAAAAGTGTTCTCCATCTGAGTTGAAGAGTCTGAAAGGGGCCTCATTGTTTGTCTCCATTTGACGGCTCTCCATTTGACGACTGGTCGAATCGGGCATATGCAGATATGTGGAGCATTCGGATGTGACAGTGGCCCGATGGTGGACCGCATGGGAACGTGTGCGCGACCGTACTCTCTTCAAGGTTTCAGTAGACCACGTCTAGCCACAACGATTGAGGATCGCCGCATTGTGCATCAGACACATCGTAAATCCTTCGCACCTGCTGCTGCCATCCGAGAACAATTAATGAACTACCTACAACTTTTTCTGTAATTGCTCACCATTGGTCGGAGATTAACAGCAGTCGGGCTAGGCTGCTAGGCTCCTGTTAACACCACAACATAAATGGCTGCGTGTAGACATAGTGCTGTTGCTTCTAACACCATGGTGTGAGGAGCCATCGCATATGATTTAACGTCACTGCTGATAATGACTGAGGGAACTGTGATGGCACAACGAGGTGTCACAAACATCCTGAGATCTCATGGGTTACCTCTCAGACGACATTATGATAATGGCATTTTTCAGTACACCAATGCTCATCCACAGAGGTCATGTGTCTGTGAGCTGTCCACGTGATGTAGGCCAGCAAGATCCACACTAAATTCTTTGACTGTGCCTAATCCGAAAAGACTAACATTTGCAATCACAATATTTACGTATTTAAGGTTAATACTACTTTATCTTTAACTACATAAATTTCCGTCCGAATTGCAGTCAAAGGCAGCTTTTGCAGTTTTTGTAATTGTATTGAAAAGTTCTGTAACTTTGAAAGGCTACAGTACCGCCCGACATTGAAAGTAGGTACAACATACTTCATCATTTTTGTCAGAACAACACATTTTTTTGTAAAATAACTCAATTTCAATTAATACAGCGAAGCCGGATACCAGTGTGGGAAAGAATGACAATTTATTTATTTAATTGATCACATGTGCACTCCCACAAAGTAAATCCCTACATCCAGTTTGGTGAGATCTGTGAAATGAATGAATGTATGGTCGTCTGCTAACTGCAGATAGTGAATGTGAATATATGATCATCTTTGAGTCGATCCTTTGGCCACCTTTGGTGGGACCAAAGAGATGAAATTTGCCAGAGCTTTGAGCGCCTGAAATGTGGCTGACCAATGCGGTAGAAAGGTGCTCCCCCACTTCGACAGAGGTGGGAGAGAACCTCAAGAACGGCCATGTTTCAGCACTCTGCCGCTGGATCTTGTGCTGTTAAGACCTGTTTTAGTTGTGCTCCGTAATGACAAAAGAGTGGAGACATGGTATGCATGTGGAATATTTAAGAGTAGTTTGAAATAATAATTTCTCTATTTCAGGAACTTTTGTGGGGAGAATTAAGTGTCAGGCAGGTAATATTAATGGGATTGTAGTAATCTTTGGAAGTGACCAACGGTCACAATGAAACCACGTGTAGCAATAAGTTGAAATACTTTCGTGTGCTTAAGTTAAGCTGAATTACTAGCGTGTGTACAATAAGTTGAAATATTTAAGAAATAGCATGTGTACCATAAGTTGAAATATTTAAGAAATGGCGTGTGTAGGACTTGAAATTAGAGACGAGTACTTCCACGTGGTGAGTACTGTGTGAGTCTCAAACTGTGTATGAGACAAAGGATAAAGAGAAGTACTCGTCCATGGTATCAGTTGAGGACTCGCGTGTGTGATGAATACGTTCTTAATATTACTTTGCATGATATGATTCCGTGTGACGCTAGGTTCAAACTCTGAGAGAGAATCAAGGTGAGTCGGCCGTCTATCCAGCAACGCCACTTGGCTTGCATTGCACAGGAAGACGTGCATATATCTCCAGAGTTCACAGTAGGAAAGTAGAATTACGAAGTGGGGCAGTGTCGTGTGAAACTGGGATAAATATTAATTGAAGTGGGAAAGCTGAAAGTGATAATGTTGTGACCATTCTCTGTGTAGTATTTCATGTTGTAGTGTGGTGTATGTCATGTAATTTGGGTATGTGTGGTTTGCATGGGAGCGTAGCGAGGTAGTTTCAAAAGATTAGTGGGTTATGCTTGTTCCTTCGGTACCGCTCGGTCTGGAGGAAAGTTTAGTGATGATGATTGTGAGAGTCGAAGCGTGAGGTATGATAAAAGGTCCACCATCCTATCCAGAAAGTGCACTGTAGCGTTAAAAGTAATTACGAGACCATAATATAGAGATTCACCATTGTAAAGCCATGCCTACTGGGCGGAATTTCTCATGTGTTATTGTTGTAGGTTGTAGAATTTGTGTGTTTAGGTTAGAGAATTTATCGGAATAAATAAGATAGTGAAAAAAAAATATTGGTGGACTTTTCCTTCGAATTGTATGTTGTAATAATGTCCCGAATTTGTAGTGTGTGCGCCATTCAAATTCAGTGCGGTGGCCACATGTTGACAAAAGCCGTTAAATAAAAGACAAAAAGAAAATGTGGTATTGCCAGTGCGTAGTGTACAGTCAGAGTTCTGTAAATTACTGATAGTCAGATGTGTGTTTCCGTTGCGTATTAATCATGTAGGAGGATAACTTGTAACTTAAGTGTGAGTACTAGAGTTCATGTTACTCGATAAATAAGAATGAATCCACTCGCTTGGCAGACCACTCATCTTGCAGGCCTGACTGCTTGATGCCACAGTATGAGCAAGGCATGTGGGTGCCTCTCATAATTTCGACCCTGCCAGGATTATTGCTGTTAAGATTTTTTTTATGGAATGTATTGTGATGGCGCTAAGAAGTAAAAAATTTTTTCTGTTTGCAATTTCTTTCTGGATTGGTGAGGATCTTTTATTTTTTTATGTAATTAATTGGTATATCGTCCAAGGCTAGAAGATCGTGGTATAATTTTTTTTGCGTAATGTCCGTAGTAACTAGGTCGCAGTCGAAAAGTGTAGTCAACATGGAGAATAGCGATTCTGGGGTGAACGTAGCAGTGCAGAAGGAAGTAGCTGTTGACCATGGGTTAATGAGCGGGGACGGCAAACAATCGGGAGGGGCTGAATTGTTCAGTGGACCGCTGCTAGGTGATCCTTTATGCGGCGGGCTTTGTCCACAAACGGGGGCTTTTCCCGACGACGCGGGCGAGCCGGGACTAGGTCAGGTATGCAGTGAAAGTGCAGCTACCCTTAGCGAAGCTACGATTTCTCAGGCGAACGAGGTGAGCGCGTCGAAAGTAGCAAATGACAATGTGATACTGCAGTTTTTACAGAGGATGGATAGAGATAATAAGGAGAGAGATAGGGAGTTTATGGAAATATTGGACGCGATGCATAGAGATAATAAGGAAAGATGGGAAACGATGGATAAAGGTAGTAAGGAAAGTATGGAGGCATTGGATAAGGGAAATGAAGAGGCAATGAGGAAGCTACACACAGTTATCGATGAGCGTCTGCCCACAATTAATAATCGGTTAGATGAGGGGGAGAAGAATCTGGGGGCGTTGAAGCAAGTATGTGACGCCGTGAAAGAAAAAGCTAATAATTTGGAGGTACAAGTATTTGCAATAGAGAGTGATACTACTGAGCGTAGGGACTTGTTGCCGGATGAGCGAATCAAAGAGGTAGTGGTCAGAATGAATACAATTAGTGCAGATGTAGAAAAGTTCAGTATAAGAGGCGAGACAGGCTCTGACAGTACGCAGCGAGAGGTTTATGCCGACCAGGAGGAGACGCAATCACCACTACAGTTTAAAGAGGCACAATTAGAAATAAATAGGAAACATAGGGAAGAACTAGCACAGTTGCAAATAATGTGCAGTGGCGAAGGTGACACACCACCAGGTAAATTGCAGACGGAGGGTGAGATAAATTCAAAAAACGAAAATAGGCAGAAAGCGGAAGACGAACTCAGAGAGTTAGAAGAACGGTTGTGTCAGATAAAACATTACCTTCATCATGGGGACTGCCCCTCAAAATGAAGTTTGTGTGTAACCATTTGAGGGACGAGGCTAGAGCAAAAATGCAGGGAGTCATGAAAGACTGTAGTAGCTATTTAAATGAATTCTGGTCGCAAAGTAAGCAGGACCAGGTTACGCAGAGCATATTGATGATGCCAAATTGTAACGAAGGTGGTATAAGAGATCCAAAGGCGTGCTATCAGGAAATGCTGAGACGAAATAGGTATTCGGATGTGCCATACGAACCTGGGGAGCTCTTTAGGATCTGTATAACGAAGTTGCCAGTGAAATTGCGCAGAGATATAGTGATAGCAGGCAGAGGCTTAGACGATTCTGCGTCATTTCAGCACTTGTTACGGGAACTGGGTAATGAGAGCAACATCGTGAACGGAGACACGACTCATAGGTCAGACAGAGTCGAGGATAGGAACGGCAGAAATTATCAGAATGACAGGAGAGCATGGAATCCTGGCATTTCTTTCTTGTCGTAATAGATTGATGGATAGGAGAAACTAATCCAAAATATCAGCCCTTAGCATCTTGCCTTAAAACACTTGCCGCTGGCACTGAAAATTGTCTATGTAGCAGACATACTCTACTGATATGTAGGAAGGCAAATACCATACTTCTGAACAGAGAATAAAACACCAGTAACGGCATCTGTTAGGCTGGTCTCTCATAGCAAAATTTGCAAATTTTTTATTTCGAACACTAAAGTAAAAGGACTGTTTCCTCAAAGAAACCAGTTGCTAAAAATGTTATGTAATAATGCCAATGAGTCCAGTTTAATTAGAGCGATTTGACTATGGCAGGTGCTTAACACGTAATGTAAAAGGTCAACATTGTGACCGAAGTTTTTAGATTAGCTGCCATCTGATCAGTAGTATGTCATTGTCATAGTGACAGTTATGAGGTGCTGTGTATGGATGTTTGGAATCCGGTGTTAGTGAAAGAGGCCACTAGCACCAAAGTTTCTAACACTTGAGCTGTCCCATTTCTCCCAGCTTGTATATTCTCTGCACACATTTAATTTTCATGTAAGCTCAGATTCCCTACTAGCAAATTCTTTACTGTGTATAGTCGACCATTCAGAGTGAGGCGGATTGTCCATGAAAATGCTGTACTGATTGAGACGATCAAGGGAAAACAATCTCGTGGGCTTCATCACATTTCTAATATCAAATTATGGAAAAGTTAAGGATAGATCGAAAGTAGGCAATTTATGGTAGATCGTCAGTGTATTTATTTGTGGTGTGAACGTTGTGCAGGGTCAAATCGAACATAAGAATTTTCAGGTGGGATGTCAGGAAGTATGACGGAATACACTGGTCGAATGAGTCATGAACAGGAGTCGACAGAGTGGTGTATGTACGTATTTTTTGTCATATGAATAAGGATCAAGCAGAAACGACGTGATGATTAATGAGTGGATAAAGATGGTAGATAGAGAAGCGACGTGATAAATAGTAGTGGATAAAGGTGATATTTAAGGAGAGGAGCGACGTGAAGCAGTGTGATTAATAAAGAAAGATTCGACGTGATGAAACAGTGGTAAATAAAAGTGAGTAGAATTGAATAATGTGGAGATGTCTTAGATGTATGTTACAGAGAGGCCTGTGTATGCTGCAATAGAGATTGATGCCAATGGCGAAGGAAGACCAGGAAATGATGGAGTAATGGACGGACGGAGAGCCGAAATACGAATGAAGAGATGAGGACAACTGCACAATGTGAAAGGACATAAAGGGAGTATGAGATCCAGATGGTGAACGTTGTAGAATACTAACGTAAGATGTAATATAAGTGTAAATCTAATTCTTACCATAAGATTTGCGATTTGGCAAAAATAATTTTGTTGTTGTTGTTGTTGAAGCCTGGTACCAGTATAACTAATCAAAACGGTACCAAGAATGTGTACAGTTATTTTGCAGGATGAATAATTTGTGTATTTTTTGTTCTTAGATGAAATGTCGCAATTCTAAGTGATATTTAGCAGGATGAATAATCAGTAAAGTGAATGCAGAGGTAAGTC
Source organism: Schistocerca serialis cubense (assembly GCF_023864345.2). Taxonomy (NCBI): domain Eukaryota; kingdom Metazoa; phylum Arthropoda; class Insecta; order Orthoptera; family Acrididae; genus Schistocerca; species Schistocerca serialis. Next base: position 663,358,456 of record NC_064641.1, on the reverse strand, counting down.
GATGGAGAGAGGTGCCAAAGTGAAAGGACGAATTCGGAGACTGGAAAGCTATCTCCAAAACAGCTTCATGTGTTATGTGGTTGAGTATAAGGGAGCAAAGGTATGGTATGTTGTCGTGAGTGTGGTGGTGTTAAGGTTAGCTGACTTCTAGACCTATTCTGTTAGTGTATTAATGGGTTGAATGAGAAGGAAAATGTGATGTCTGGTGAGTGAGAGTCGTAGAGTAGTGTGATCAATGCGCACACTCCTGTAAAGGGGATGCTACCGATCGGTAACTAAAACATTATTGTGTATTATTTGATTGGGATGAACCTCGATGTCAGGTCAGCATCTGACATGTGGATGGCACATACGTGTCCTAGAAATGTGTTATATATAATAAAATGTACAATGTATAAAGAGAAACTAATTTCAGTCTGTCACAAGCACAAAGGTGCATTGTATGTTGTAGATTTAGAGTTATCAGTTTCTAAAATGTTTATTGTGTTAGGATGTTAAAGTAGTTTACTATTTAATAATATGTGGTAGGTAATTGAGAGCTGTGTAGATTATTTCTTATTTTTTTTGTTAGAACGCTTTCAAAGGGTACTAATTTCAGTCTGTCACCAGCACAAAGGTTCACTGTATATTGCAGTTTTAGAATAAACAGTTTCTAATATTTTCACTGTGATAGGATGTTAGAGTAGTCTACTATTTGATATTGTAATTATGAGCTGTATAGATTGTTTCTTATTCCTTTTTTTTACACTTTCATGTTTTGTATGAGGAACAAAAGGTACAATCAATAGCACAAGTGTGGGCCGTATATAGAAAAGGGATAAATGTTGATGTTGAATGTGTAGAAAACTAGGGTGTATGATTTTATGTTTTTTTTAGAAAAAGGATTCTTTTATTACCAATGTATCTAATAGATCATACATGTAATCAATGAGTATTTAAATACTGTAAGAATATCCTTTTGTCTGTAATTTTGCGAGATGCACGGAAGGGTCTGACTGATTGGGTGTCGTAGTGCTGAGCGGCTACGCCGAACGCGCCCGTATCACATAAGCCAAGGAGACTTCGGCAACAGAGCCGGTGCACTCCCCACTCCACTGCGGGTCGGGGTACGCTCCACGCGCCCGCTACAGCAGGTCAACGGCCTGGGGCGACACGCACGTACCACTGGCCATTCATAAGTTCCGCCACCCTTACGACTGGGGAAGGTATCCCGCGGAGGCAACAGCGGGTGGTTTCTTCTGCTCAACGGCTCGCGCGGCGGCGTGATGGCAGAATGAACGACGCGCGGCAGAGTCCGGTGGGCATTTGTTACCAGCATATATTAACTAGTACTGGACTGTGGAGCCGTGAACAAGACGACTGCTCGTATGTCCCCATAAGGTAGAAAGTGAAGGACTGGTGTTCCCACGTTGTGAGTGGTGGAAAAGATTTTGTCTTTAGCAGACAGGACGATTGTTTTGTTTTGTCTTGACCACTGAACGGTGGGATCCATAAACTTTTGGCAGTGACTTGTTAAGTGTGCTTTGTGAATTGCATGTGGGACGCTTGGTATCCTTAAAGAGGACAGTTGTCGTTTGGTGACTAATTATTGTATGAATGCAAGAAACTAAAGTGGGACATTGACATTTGCATTTGTAGTAGGAGACATTTCTTTAATTGGTGCGGGAATAAGTGCTGTTTGTTGGAACTTACGACTTTTAATTACACCATGAACTGGAAGGACAGAACCGTGGGTAATAGTAGTTGTTGGACGACAAGATTCGTGTGGATGGTACGCTGAGAGTGACTATGACATTTGTGTTTAATGTGAGATACAGTTTACTGTTCAGTGCGTGTTCAAAATGCCGAGTTGAGTGATTTAAAGAGTTTCGTCCGGGTAACCATGGGAGAGCTTTGACACTGAGACAGTGTTTCTAGGGAACCTGTCAGCAACTTTTTTGACACCAAGAAAATCACAGAATGAAATGTTTCCGTGTGACTCGCAAGATAGGGAATAATGTATTTGTAATTGTGTGATTTTTTTTATATGTTTCATTCCTGAAGGGACAGCAAGTGTAATTGTATTTCATTAACATTTGTGTTTAGAATAGTTAGTGTTTGCTTTTTGTTTGTTCTGGGTTATCAAGTTCACGTAGCATGTTTATTAGAATATTTGGTACAACGATGCTTTAATTATTAGCCAGTGGCATAATACAAACGTAGCGGCTCTTGTTGCATTGCTCAGTAAGGTTGTCACAGGGGACAAGAGTTTGCTTTGCACAACAAATATCGGAATTAACTGATGTATTTTGATGTCGTGGACAGTAATAATCTTGTTGGTGTGTTGACTGAAGCCACTTATTTGCATTATCACAGTGGTGATATTTCACATTAAAGTGTAACGAAGGCTAGTCGAAATGCAAGTTCTTGTCGTCCAAATGTGTAACAACAAAGAAATGAGCAGTAGAGTAAGATACGAGAGCTACTGGTGGGTTCAAGCACTTATTGCTAACTATTTATTGCGTGTATTGATATGGAGCCTGACTTCTACGTGTAACTAGTGTACGAAATTTTTCTTTTGTTGATTTTGTTTTGTATCTAGACATTGCCGTGTAAAGATCATTACAACGCAAATTATGAATGTCAGATTACTTGTTCTGTGTTTGGACGGTGAGCTATTTAAAATTTCATGAGTACAATTAGTATTTTTTATTTGTTTTAGAATTATTGAAGTTTGGATTACTCCTAAAAATAACGGAGATCCCGGTATCTAAGCCAATTTTTATCTCACCATTATTTTTTTATTTGTATGATGTGATGTTTTATTTGTTATTTGGATTGTTGTCAATATGTATGTGTACGTTACTCCGGATTGTGGAGAGTACAATAATGGAACAACTGTGCCAATAATTTGGTAAAGTAACAGCATTTGGTCGTCTATTTGAGGTCACCAGGGGCTAAGGTCTCCTCCTGGTTATTTTGATGACTTGCTACGTTTGTTCTAATAGTTTTCTTAAAAAAATGTTCGGAACTACCCTCGCATTGCAAGGATAGTACCGTGCCATTTTTTTCTGCATGGGTAGCCGGTGATGAAAGGGTACAGTTCCGCCCGACATTGAAAATAGGTACAACATACTTCATCATTTTTGTCAGAACAACACATTTTTTTGTAAAATAACTCAATTTCAATTAATACAGCGAAGCCGGATACCAGTGTGGGAAAGAATGACAATTTATTTATTTAATTGATCACATGTGCACTCCCACAAAGTAAATCCCTACATCCAGTTTGGTGAGATCTGTGAAATGAATGAATGTATGGTCGTCTGCTAACTGCAGATAGTGAATGTGAATATATGATCATCTTTGAGTCGATCCTTTGGCCACCTTTGGTGGGACCAAAGAGATGAAATTTGCCAGAGCTTTGAGCGCCTGAAATGTGGCTGACCAATGTGGTAGAAAGGTGCTCCCCCACTTCGACAGAGGTGGGAGAGAACCTCAAGAACGGCCATGTTTCAGCACTCTGCCGCTGGATCTTGTGCTGTTAAGACCTGTTTTAGTTGTGCTCCGTAATGACAAAAGAGTGGAGACATGGTATGCATGTGGAATATTTAAGAGTAGTTTGAAATAATAATTTCTCTATTTCAGGAACTTTTGTGGGGAGAATTAAGTGTCAGGCAGGTAATATTAATGGGATTGTAGTAATCTTTGGAAGTGACCAACGGTCACAATGAAACCACGTGTAGCAATAAGTTGAAATACTTTCGTGTGCTTAAGTTAAGCTGAATTACTAGCGTGTGTACAATAAGTTGAAATATTTAAGAAATAGCATGTGTACCATAAGTTGAAATATTTAAGAAATGGCGTGTGCAGGACTTGAAATTAGAGACGAGTACTTCCACGTGGTGAGTACTGTGTGAGTCTCAAACTGTGTATGAGACAAAGGATAAAGAGAAGTACTCGTCCATGGTATCAGTTGAGGACTCGCGTGTGTGATGAATACGTTCTTAATATTACTTTGCGTGATATGATTCCGTGTGACGCTAGGTTCAAACTCTGAGAGAGAATCAAGGTGAGTCGGCCGTCTATCCAGCAACGCCACTTGGCTTGCATTGCACAGGAAGACGTGCATATATCTCCAGAGTTCACAGTAGGAAAGTAGAATTACGAAGTGGGGCAGTGTCGTGTGAAACTGGGATAAATATTAATTGAAGTGGGAAAGCTGAAAGTGATAATGTTGTGACCATTCTCTGTGTAGTATTTCATGTTGTAGTGTGGTGTATGTCATGTAATTTGGGTATGTGTGGTTTGCATGGGAGCGTAGCGAGGTAGTTTCAAAAGATTAGTGGGTTATGCTTGTTCCTTCGGTACCGCTCGGTCTGGAGGAAAGTTTAGTGATGATGATTGTGAGAGTCGAAGCGTGAGGTATGATAAAAGGTCCACCATCCTATCCAGAAAGTGCACTGTAGCGTTAAAAGTAATTACGAGACCATAATATAGAGATTCACCATTGTAAAGCCATGCCCACTGGGCGGAATTTCTCATGTGTTATTGTTGTAGGTTGTAGAATTTGTGTGTTTAGGTTAGAGAATTTATCGGAATAAATAAGATAGTGAAAAAAAAAATATTGTGGACTTTTCCTTCGAATTGTATGTTGTAATAATGTCCCGAATTTGTAGTGTGTGCGCCATTCAAATTCAGTGCGGTGGCCACGTGTTGACAAAAGCCGTTAAATAAAAGACAAAAAGAAAATATGGTATCGCCAGTGCGTAGTGTACAGTCAGAGTTCTGTAAATTACTGATAGTCAGGGTCGTGTTTCCGTTGCGTATTAATCATATAACTTGTAACTTAAGTGTGAGTACTAGAGTTCATGTTACTCGATAAATAAGAATGAATCCACTCGCTTGGCAGACCACTCATCTTGCAGGCCTGACTGCTTGATGCCACAGTATGATCAAGGCATGTGGGTGCCTCTCAACTTTAAAAGCTGTAAATTTTCAATAGAGTGACAAAGTATTGCCAAAACGAAATGCTTGTTGTCGTTTAAGGTGGAGTGCAGAGAGCATTGCTTGTAAAGAGGGTCTCTCGCCAGCAGCTAAGCGGCATGGGCATACGAGAGACATTCTGCGCTGAGAAGAGACGTTAGCTACCAGCCGTTGAGCCGAACTCTATCAAAACATCCAGTATGACGAGACGAGGCCGTCATTAAAGCACGTATAACGACGAATTTTCAAGACATCAGCCGGTGCTACACGAACGCTACGAATCTGGAATGTTATGAACATCCTTTGTAGGACAAGCTGGGGCATCAATGGCTGCTATAAAGTTACAGAAAATATTGATTTAATCGACTTAAAATGCATAACTATGTCCTGATCTGCGATGTTGCCCCGTATTTATATTCCTTTTCCTCCGTGCTGTGTGTTGCTAACAGATGCGGCAATAAGACTAATTCATCTTAAAGCTTGTGAACTGAAGAACGCAATTCTTAGTTATTCATACGAAGATTAAATGTATGCTGAAATAAAGGTGCTTGTTTAACTTCTTAACCGATTTTAACGTTAAGCAGTAATATCAACGTACCTAAATCGCCTATCTCGCATCTACTTAGTTCTCAGAAGTTTTACAATAATTCCTAGAAACGACTGCGGAAACGCCCTCGAATGCTCATTTTATCTCAAAAGAAACGGCTTGAAAACAATGAACCTTTTGTACAATTATACCGCCGTGACATTCTCAGAGAACGCTTACCATTTTGTGATAATTTTAATGAATGATTACATGTACAAATGAAGTGTGCAACTGTTGACATTAACGCGGCTATGAATGGGATTTTTTTTAGTCAAAGCAAAGTGTTGAATTCCTGTTCCGAACACACGTTGAGTTCGGTTGCCAGAAAACTTGGTTGTTCTTTTTTAGTGTTGTGGTTAACTGTGTAGCAATGTATTTCGTCTGTATTTAGAAGTGTTACTACGAAATTATCAAGAGAAATTGTCTTTCCCCTAATTTAGATAGTTAATCTAGCCCATTGCATAGTCCGATAGCCTACTCTGTTGTATTTGGTCTACATCAGAGCGCGGTTGATTAAGTGAATATCCTTGTACTACAGAAGTTAGCAAATTATTGCATTAATTGACTTTTCCGTCGGTTCTCGGTGGAATATTTTTTGTTACAATTGAAAAAATGCACGACAGTTGTGTAATATTCTAAGTTAGTTCAAATGGCTCTGAGCACTATGGGACTTAACATCCAGGTCATCAGTCCCCTAGAACTTAGAACTAGTTAAACCTAACTAACCTAAGGACATCACACACATCCATGCCCGAGGCGGGATTCGAACCTGCGACCGTAGCGGTCGCGCGGTTCCTGACTGAAGCGCCTAGAACCGGTCGGCTACCCCGGCCGGCTATTCTACATTATTTATTATTTTATAAAAGGGTGTTCGGCTGTTACACCATTGTTAGGTACCAAGATAAATATGTGTGATTGTGAAATGTATATCCATATTTATCTTTGTACCCGACGATGGCGTAATAGACGAAAACCCTTTTGTAAAATAATATATTACACCAGCGTCGTACTTTTTGTCATCAATAATTATCAAATAATGATATTCTAACAGTGAATTGGTCCATTGTAGGCCGGTTTGCATACAGCGCCACGGAAATAGTTTATTACAACTTAGTACAGTGATTTCCTTAATTTTCGCAAATCTTCGCGAATAGATTAATTAAAAAGAGTCGACTCGTTGCAGCCATACAAAAAAAGATACGACATTCTTTTCAAATCCGAAGATGAGGGTGTCTGTTGTTTAGATGCTCACGATCATTAATATCGGAGTGGGCAGGTGCGTCGTTTCGAAACCACATCCCCTAGCAGGCAATAAGAGCCAAAGCGTCCAAAATTTGTGGCAGTGTATCTCGAATGAACACAAGGTAACGTGTACCATTCGAACAGTAAGGCAATAAGTAAGAGCTTACTAATCTATCTGACCCGTTTCAAGCTCAAAAGTTAATGGAGGACCGTTGTTGGTGATATAATACGTGTATGGCGTATGGGTTTTCATCACTCCAGATATTCTCTATTTTAAGAGACTTCATCCGTCTATAAAACAAATCCTATGATGTTCAGCACCGAAATACTGGGCTGCATAATCTGCTAAGAAGACTAAATTCAGGATTAAAAAGTCATTTGACCCCATTGTTTGTACATATTTTTTATGGCTGGTGTGAAACCGCTGTTCCTCAAATAGTCTACACACCGTACTCTTAGGAGAGTGCATTTCTCAAATAAATTCATCGGCCCTTATTGTTCAATCATCCTCACATCCCACTGTTCGAACAGTTCGTTTTCGAGAACTATGGCCAACTCTTTTGTGGCTTCAATGACCCAGTTTCTCATAAGCTTGTATCCATGGTGATAAATGCCTTACAATTGCAAAACGTTTATCTGTACATTCGTTCGGCTCTCCGGACACTGCATAACTGACTGTTGCCTGTAAACAACGGTAAACTCTATCGTAGACTGGTGACGAACAACTGTGTGCTGCTTTTCAAGGTTGCGCCACCGACGTCCGTGTGGCTGGTAACTGTTTAATGTGAAACATAAACATTTTAGGAACACGTCTCTCACACGTCAGACGCCATAGCGACTGGCAATATTCATTTCCAACCATTTGTTCCTTAGCTTCAAGCATGTAGCCTCCTCAGCCGTCGGAACAGTTGAGCCCCTGAAGGTTTGGCTGGCCCTGTGTTTTGCTGCGCGGTTAAACAGGTTTGACAGAAAGTGCTGGTAGCTCTGAAGTGCATCTGTGATCCGGCGTGGGAGTCAGTGCACCCGCTGACTCAACTGGGGCGGCGCGTGCAAGTCGTCCTTGTTCTGCGCTGTTTGCTCACACGTTCCGCGTGGCTTTGTTTGTGCTGGCGCATAAACCCTGGCCACATACAAACCGCCGCTCATGCTGCACTCGCCTGACCATCTGCCATCTGATGGCGGTGTGTTGTACCTCACTTTCGTAACCTCGCGGCAACTGTGGCAGCCATAATATAAAATAAACCACGATAAGTACCGGCACATCTTCTCTCTGTGAGGCAACAAGGCAGCGAACTCGAATCGTTAAACTGTACTGGCCCTCGTCGTGACGTTAAAGGTCACTTTTTGTGTCCGCCTTTGCTTTCAAACTAACACGTTCCGAGAGGAGTCTGCCTTGAGGAGATGCAGTTTTCTTTTTCTTTCCACCCAAAAATGTTTCAGTGAAGTTACATCATCCCTTTATTTTCTCTCGGATCAATTAATACACTACTGGCCATTAAAATTGCTACACCAAGAAGAAATGCAGATGATAAACGGGTATTCATTTGACAAATATATTATACTAGAACTGACATGTGATTACATTTTCACGCAATTCGACTGCATAGATCCTGAGAAATCCGTACCCAGAACATCCACCTCTGGCCGTAATAACGGCCTTGATTCGCCTGGACATTGAGTCAAACAGAGCTTGGATGGCGGTACAGGTACAGCTGCCCATGCACCTTCAACACGATACCACAGTTCATCAAGAGTAGTGTCTGGCGTATTGTGACGAGCCAGTTGCTCGGCCACCATTGACCAGACGTTTTCAATTGGTGAGAGATCTGGAGAATGTGCTGGCCAGCGCAGCAGTCGAACATTTTCTGTATCCAGAATGGCCCGCACAGGACCTGCAACATGCGGTCGTGCATTATCCTGCTGAAATGTAGGGTTTCTCAGGGATCGATTGAAGGGTAGAGCCACGGCTCGTAACACATCTGAAATGTAACGTACACTGTTCAAGGTGCCAACAATGCGAACAAGAGGAGACCGGGACGTGTAACCAATGGCACCCCATACCATCACGCCGGGTGATACACCAGTATGCCGATGACGAATACACGCTTCCAATGTGCATTCACCGCGATGTCGTCAAACACGGATGCTACCATCACGATGCTGTAAACAGAACCTGGATTCATCCGAAAAAATGACGTTTTGCCATTTGTGCACCCAGGTTCGTCGTTGAGTACACCATCGCAGGCACTCCTGTCTGTGATGCATCGTCAAGCGTAACCGCAGCCGTGGTCTCCGAGCTGATAGTCCATGCTGATGCAAACGTCGTCGAACTGTTCGTGCAGATGGTTGTTGTCTTGCAAATGTCCCCATCTGTTGACTTAGGGATCGAAACGTGGCTGCACGATCCGTTACAGCCATGCGGTTAAGATACCTGTCATCTCGACTGCTAGTGATACGAGGCCGTTGGGATCCAGCACGGCGTTCCGTATTACCCTCCTGAACCCACCGATTCCATATTCTGCTAACAGCCATTGTATCTCGATCAACGCGAGCAGCAATGTCGCGATACGATAAACCGCAATCGCGATAGGCTACAATCCGACCTTTATTAAAGTCGGAAATGTGATGGTACGCATTTCTCCTCCTTACACGAGGCAACACAACAACGTTTCACCAGGCAACGCCGGTCAACTGCTGTTTGTGTATGAGAAATCGTTTGGAAATTTTCCTCATGTCAGCACGTTGTAGGTGTCGCCACAGGCGCCAACCTCGTGTGAATGCTCTGAAAAGCTAATCATTTGCATATCACAGCATCTTCTTCCTGTCGGTTAAATTTCTCGTCTGTAGCACGTCATCTTCGTGGTGTAGCAATTTTAATGGCCAGTAGTGTATGATACACATATAGGGTGAGTCAGGAGGAAAGGTACATGCTTCGAGGGGTGATAGTATTAGTGATTCTGAACAAAAAAACTTCATATGGAAATATGCATGTCCGCAGCTCGTGGTCGTGCGGTAGCGTTCTCGCTTCGCGCGCCCGTGTTCCCGGGTTCGATTCCCGGCGGGGTCAGGGATTTTCTCTGCCTCGTGATGACTGGGTGTTGTGTGATGTCCTTAGGTTATTTAGGTTTAAGTAGTTCTAAGTTCTAGGGGACTGATGACCATAGATGTTAAGTCCCATAGTGCTCAGAGCCATTTGATTTGACATATGCCCTATTCCGAATGGTTTCCAAGATAGAACATATTTAATATCGCTGTTGTACCTTTTTCGTGAATAACTCGAAAACCGCACCCTCCAGCGAAAACGTGTCGCAGCAAAAAATTAAACTAGTAAATTTCCTACAAAAAAGGTCCTATTCATTTTTTTCTCTAGAACTAATGGTTTGTGCGAAGAGAGCGCGAGAATGTTGAAAAACTCGCTCGACGCCCATATCGTAGTTTTTGTAGGCCAATTTGAGGTAGTTTCCCGATTTGATAGACCACAAGTGTCCTGCATCAGACTGTTCGTCTCAACTTGCTGCCTTAATATACTACCTCAAATTGGCCTACAAAAACTACGTAAGCTACAGCGCATGTGCGTCGAGCGAGTTTTTCAGCATTCTCGCACTCTCTTCGCACAAACCACTAGTTCGAGAGAAAAAAATGAATAGCTCCTATTTTGTGGGAAACTTAATATAGCTTAATTTTGTGCTGTCACACGTTTTCGCTGGAGGGTACGGTTTTCGAGTTATTCAAGAAAAATGTTCAAAAGTGGTATTAAATGTGTTTTATCTCGGAAACCATTCAGAATAGGGTATACATCCATATGAAGCCTTTTTGTTCAGTATCACTAAGACTGTCACCCCTCAAAGCATTTACCTTTCTTCCTGACTCACCCTGTATTCTTTTTTTTTTTTTTTTTTTTGTTTCAGAACATTCGTAACATTTTAACATAATTCACTGAAGTGACAAAAGTCATGGAATAGTGATGTGCACTTATACAGATGGCGGTAGTATGGGGTACACAAGACACAAAAGGACAGTGCATTGGAGGGGTTGCCAAATATACTAAGTTGCTTCATGTGAAAAGGTTGAGACGGCCTCTTAGGAAAATTAATGAATTACTGTGTTGGTAAACCCGTTACGTTATTTGATTTTCAAACTGCTGACCAAAACTGAACGTACTCAGACATTTCTCTCTTTACTTATTCTGATCATCACTAAACTGACACACAATATTTTAGCGCAACGCAATCTGACTTTCAATAATCCCTACAAAAGAATGGCCCTGACTAACAATAACCTATACCTTTCATGAATCACTTACCTCACAAAATCTTCGTTACTCGAACTACTGCAATACAGCGAGCGCCAATATTGCCAGCTAAATAAAAGATTCTAACTACTGAAGGCACTAACTACTGTATATCAGTTCATGACATCCAGTCTTACAAATGTACTCTCTCTAATGGACACACGTCCAGATCATCCGCTCTCAAAACTCCGCCATCTCGCTCCCCACATCCACCACTGCTGGCGGCTCACCTCCAACTGCGCAACGCTACGCGCTGTTCACATCCAACTGCCCAACACTACAATAGCGAATATTCCAACAATGCAAACCAGCCACAGACTGCACACAGCACAGCCAGTGATTTTCAGATAGAGCGCTACTTGGCGTTACCAACATAAAAAGCTAAACAGCCTACTTACAAGGTTTCTGACGTGGGCATGGCCGCACAACGAGAATTAACACACTTTGAACGCGGAATGGTGGTTGGAGCATGACGCGTGGGACATTCCATTTCGTAAACCGTTAGGGAATTCAATATTCCGAGATCAACAGTGTCAGGAGTGTGTTGAGAACACCAAATTTCAGACTCTACCTCTCACCGCGGACAACGTGGCCAACTGCCTGCACTTAACAATCGAGAGCAGTGGCGTTTGCGTAGAATTGTCAGTGCTAACAGGCAAGCCTCACTGCGTGAAATAACTGCAGAAGTCAACGTGGGAAGTATGACGAACATATCCGTTAGGACAGTCGGCGAAATTTGGCGTTAATGGGCTATGGCAGCAGGCGACCGACGTGAGTGCTTTGCTAACAGTACTACATCACCTGCAGTGCCTCTGCTGGACTCGTGACCATGTCGGCTGGACCCTAGACGGCTGGTAATCCCGCCGGAGATTCGAATCCTCCCTCTGGCATGGGTGTGTGTGTGTTGTTCTTAGTATAAGTTAGTTTAAGTAGTGTGTAAGTCTACGGACCGATGACCTCAGCAGTTTGATCCCTTAGGAATTCACACACCATTTGACTGGTAAACCCTGCCCTGGTCGGATGAGTCCCGATCTCAGTTGGTAGGAGCTGATGGTAGGGTTCCAGTGTGGCGCAGAACTCACTGATCCATGGACCCAGGTTGTCAACAAGGCACTGTGCAAGCTGGTGGTGGTACCATAATAGTGAGGGCTGTGTTTTTGCATGATATGGACTGGATCCTTTGGTCCAACTGAACCGATCATTGACTGGAAGTGGTTATGTTCGGCTATTTGGAGATCATTTGCAGCCATTTGCGATGAATTTTTATGGATGACAGTGCGTGATGTAACCGGACCACAATTGTTCGCGATTTATTTGAAGAACATGCTGAAAATTTTGGTCACCCAGATCTCCCAAGATAAATCCTATCCAGCATTTGTGGGCCATAATGAAGAGGTCACTTCGTGCCTGGAATCCTGCACTGGCAACACTTTCGCAATTATGGACGGCTATATAGGCAGCATGGCTCAATGTTTCTGCAGGCGACTTCCAACGACTTGTTGAGTCCATGTGACGTCGAGAAACTGCACTACGCCGGTTAATAGGAGGTCCTACACGATACTAGAAGGTATCCCATGACTTATGTCACCTCAGCGTATATTCTTTCATACCAAATTCTATTGTTCAAAGACCGCTGTGAAATCGAAGTTCATAACTCCCATGCAGATCACGTGAGACAAGATAGAACAACAGTTCAATGTTTCGTAAACAGTGAGAAAGTTTGTCGTTCCAGTACAGTTTTGTAGAGCCCTGACGACGTGGAAATAACAAAAAAAAAATTACAAGGTCTCCCACCCCCTATAAACGCACTCACCGATTACAAAGCCCATCGCTACTACCGGTAACACGCCCCCACAAACAACAAGCATAAACGCTTTCGAAAACAATTAATAGAACCTAGTAAACAAACTCTGATAAGCAAGTTATACAGCAGGTAGTAACCTAACAATAATAAAAAATATAATACAGACATCAAAAAAAAATTTGCATCACCTCGGTTCAGAGAGTTCCGGAACCTGTACAGAAAATTCGAAGAGAGATCAACATAAACATCATTTCCACCCTTTTCATTGCTCATGAAAACCACACATTGCGTGTTGTACCACCATGTAGAGGTGGTGGTCCAGATTTCTGTACACACCAGTACCTCTAATACCCAGTAGTACGTCCACTTGCATTGATACTTGCCTGTATTCGTCGTGGCATACTATCCACAAGTTCATCAAGGCACTGTCGGTCCAGATTGTCCAAATCCTCAAAGGCGATTCGGCGTAGCTCCCTCAGAGTGATTGGTGAGTCACGTCGTCCATAAACAGCCTTTTTCAATCTATCCCAGACATGTTCGACAGGGTTCATGTCTGGAGAACATTCTGGCCACTCTAGTCGAGCGATGTCTTTATCCTGAAGGAAGTCATTCACAAGATGTGCACGATGGGGGCGCGAATTGTCGTCCATGAAGACGAATGACTCGCCATTACGCTGCCGATATGGTTGCACTATCGGTCGGAGGATAGCATTCACGTATCGTACAGCCGTTAAGGCGCCTTCCATGACCACCAGCGTCGTACGTCGGCCCCACATAATGCCAATCCAAAACAGCAAGGAGCCTGCACCTTGCTGCACTTGCTGGACAGTGTGTCTAAGGCGTTCAGCCTGACCGGGTTGCCTCCAAACACGTCTCCGACGATTGTCTGGTTGAAGGCACATGCGACACTCATCGGTGAAGAAAACGTGTTGCCAATCCTAAGCGCACCATTCGGCATGTTTGTGGGCCAATCTGTAACGCGCTGCATGGTGTCGTGGTTGCAACGACGAACATCGCCATGGACGTCGAGTGTGAAGTTGCGCATACAGCCTATTGCGCACAGTTTGAGTCGTAACACGACGTCCTGTGGCTGCACTAAAAGCATTATTCAACATGGTGGCGTTGCTGTCAGGGTTCCTCCAGGCCACAATCCGTAGCTAGCGGTCATCCACTGCAGTATTGGCTCTTGGGCGGCCTGAGCCAGGCATGTCATCGACAGCTCCTGTGTCTCAGTATCTCTTCCATGTCCGAACAACATCGCTTTGGTTCACTCCGAGACGCCCCGACTCTTCCCTTGTTGAGAGCTCTTCCTGGTACAAAGTAACAATGCGGTCGCGATCTAACCGCGGTATTGGCATGGTTAAACTACAGACAACACGAGCCATGTACCTCCATCCCGGTGGAATCATTGGAACTGATCGGCTGTGGGACTCCCTCCGTCTAATAATCGCTGGTCGTGCATGGCATCTTTTGGCGGATTTAGTGACAGCTCTGAACAGTCAAAGGGACTGCGTCTGTGATACAATATCCTCAGTTGACGTCTATCTTCAGGAGTTCTGGGAACTGGGGTGATGCAAAACTTTTTTTGATGTGTGTATAATACAAACACCAATAGTTTCATTTTAGGACTAATGTTTTCGTTCAGTACAAGCAATGTACTATAAGGAAATTTTTATTAGTTGCAGATGATCGCTGCAAGAACAACTCTGTTTGTTATTAAAGTATATATTTTTTGTTAAAATGTTATGTTACCACAATCTCTAAACTGTCTGCATTATCATGCAACTTTTCATTTACTATTCGACGAGGCTAATGGAGTGTAGTCGAATTAAGTCGGGTGATGCTGGGGGAATTAGATTAGGAAATGAGACACTTAAAGTAGTAAAGGAGTTTTGCTATTTGGGGAGCAAAATAACTGATAATGGTCGAAGTAGAGAGGATATAAAATGTAGTCTGGCAATGGCAAGGAAAGCGTTTCTGAAGAAGAGAAATTTGTTTTACATCGAGTATAGATTTAAGTGTCAGGAAGTCGTTTCTGAAAGTATTTGTATGGAGTGTAGCCATTTATGGAAGTGAAACATGGACGATAAATAGTTTAGACAAGAAGAGAATAGAAGCTTTCGAAATGCGGTGCTACAGAAGAATGCTGAAGATTAGATGGCTAGATCACATAACTAATGAGGAGGTATTGAATAGGATTGGGGAGAAGAGGAGTTTGTGGCACAACTTGACTAGAAGAAGGGACCGGTTGGTAGGACACGTTCTGAGGCATCAAGGGATCACAAATTTAGCATTGGAGGGCAGCGTGGAGAGTAAAAATCGTAGAGGGAGACCAAGGGATGAATATCCTAAGCAGATTCAGAAGGATGTAGGCTGCAGTAAGTACTGGGAGATGAAGAAGGTTGCACAGGATAGAGTAGCATGGAGAGCTGCATCAAACCAGTCTCAGGACTGAAGACCACAACAACAACAACATTCGACAGAAAATAGATGGAGCCCACTTGAGATGTTGAAAACATCCTACTCACAAGCACCTCTGGGGTTTCAGAAGACATACAAAAAAATGACATAGTTCAGTGGATAGAGCAGCTTTCGATACAGTTTTCGATGCTTAATACGCCTGCTGTTGCGCTCTCCTGCCCAGCAGCAGCAGCGGCAGGCAGGTACTTAAGTGTACTGCGCACAATTATTGATGTTTGTCACGTTGTATTGCGCACTTATGATCTTAGAGGGAAGTTCTATCCAATGATATGTGTGTTTTCTGCGTTTCGTGTAGTTTTTTGCAATAGCTTTCTGAAATCTAAGAGTTACTTACAAATAACTCTGTATGTACAGATAACTGTTATATACAGATAATTGTTGACAATATACAACAGGGGTGTAGGGGAACTCGAAGCAAACATCTTATTATAAGATACGTGCGGTCTCTCAACCCTGGAAACAACTTCAGATTGGCCTATAAAATCTTGTAAGCGACAACTCATGAACGCCACGAGATATCATTAATATCATCTCGCCCTTTTCTGAGACCAACTTTTGTTAACATTATTAACCTTTCCTGCGAGGATAGTGAAAGGAAAAGACTTTTGAACATGTTACGAAAAAACTAATCACGTTCCCAATTCGATCTAATTTTGACCCTTCGAAGCACAGTCGTCTCGTAATTAAGAAGGGGAAAGAAACAAAACAATCTAATTGTTAATTTTATGCAGTTAAAATTCACAAAGTTGCAAGATAATATATCCATGAATGTCAGTTTTATAATTTGTAAGTGCACAACTAAGCTGGTGGTATAAGAGAGCGAGCGAATATTATACAGTCTCATGAGGCGAACATGCGCGGCAGCTCAGGCGGCCTTTGTAGACCAGTTTTAGGCTGTTTCCTGACGTGGTAGACAGTAATTGTTTCATATCAGACTGTTAGTCTCGACTTTTCCTACACCACTTTGATACATGGTGAACAGCTATCGTTTACATCCAGTATATGATGGCGTCCGGAAAAGTAATGCCTCCGACTTTTTATGTGATAATTCATAAAGCTTTTTAAATAAAACAAACTTTATTAACTTATGACATCTTTAATCTTCGTGTCTACATATTTGCAGTCCTCAGCCACTAGAGGAGTCCGAATTGCAGCGTGTAATACGGCGGTGTCTAACGTACGCATGTCGGTGCGCGAGAAACAGCGCACTGTAATCGAGTTTCGAATTCGAAGAACTCGTCCACACATGGAGCACGCTCTTCTTTAACATGGCAATGCCAGACCACACATGAGCGCTGCAAATCTGCAACAATGCGACGCCAAGGAGTGACGTCATCGATTTTCCTTCATGCAGTCCCGACTGGGCCCCATCCGATTTTAATTTCTTTACAAACCTAATTCCTTCAGCATCACCTGATTTAATTTGCCTGTATTCCATTATCCTAGTTTTGCTTCTGTTGATGTTCATCTTATATTCTCCTTTAAAGACACTGCCCATTCCGTTTAACTGCTCTCCCAAGTCCTTTCCTGTCTCTGACAGGATTACAGGATTACAGTGCCAAAGTTTTTATTTCTTCTCCCTGGACTTTAATTCCTACACCAATTTTTTCCTTTTGTTTCCTTTACACTTGCTCAATATACAAATTGAATAACATCGCGGTTCGGCTATAACTCTGTCTCACACCCTTCCCAACCACTGCTTCCCTTTCATGCCCCTCGACTCTTATAACTGCCATCTGGTTTCTGTACAAATTGTAAATAGCCTTTCGCTCCCTGTATTTTACCCCTGCCACTTTTATAATTTGAAAGAGAGTGTTACAGTCAGCATTGCCATAAGCTTTCTCCAACTCCACAAATGCTATAAACGTAGGTTTATCTTTCCTCAACCTTCTATGAGAAGTCGTAGGGTCAGTACTGCCTCACGTGTTCCTACATTTCTCCGGAATACACACTGACCTTCCACGAGGTGAGCAAGATGTACTAGACACGTGAAATACCCGCAGACTTCAAAAAGAATATAGTGATTCCAATTCCAAAGAAAGCAGGTGCTGACAGGTGTGAAACTTACGAATTATCAGTTTAATAAGTCACGGTTGCAAATTACTAACACGAATCGTTTACAGAAGAACGGAAAAACGTAGAAGCCGGGTTATAAGCCCATTTTCAAGTACATTACTGATTCCCAATGATGATAACGCACAGATGAACATGATGATAAGGCAAAAATAGTCGTTCCATAGCTTGAAACACGTATGTAACGCAGCAGCGATGACGAGGCATTGTAGCATCTGTGACCAGAGAGTATGCGCTTGACCGCGCGAGTGTTGCGAGCGGTTCTCAGTCAGTAGTAGTCTTTGCGAGTTAGTTGTCGCTATGCAGAGTAGCAGTCTGTCAGTCGTTGCGAGTCTGTAGCTCTGTCTAGTTGAGAGCAGTACTGAGTCTGTAGTCGTCATGCAGAGCGGTCGGTCAGTAGTAGCAGCCCAGTGCGGTTGTGTGATGTAGGCGGTCGGCAACAATGGTCAAGATGAGGAATAAGGTATACTGTTAATTAATATAATCATTAGATAATGAAAAATTTTATTTATTGTAATTATTCTCCAACAAGTCTCCCAATAATAATTTTTTATTTCAAAAGCATTTTCTCAAAAGTTTAATTTTTTTGAACTAAAGATCTCGTTGCACTTCCCATTTCATTCCACTTCTTTTTGAAGAAAAATTTCACTAGAATTACAAAAAAAAAGGAGAATATTATTATTTGCAATGTAGTTCCTCCAAGTGGTGCGCAACAACAAGAGCAGATATGTGACATCCATTTATTCTGAGGTAAGACTTTAATTCTGATTGTTTTTACACAGGGCCAAAGACCGATATTTCGGTTTAATTGAATTTTCTTGTCACTGAATGGACTTTAATTTTTTGAAGGATTTATAATTGAGTCAGATTGCGAATTTCACATTTGTTGCCATTGTCAGTACATTTGATTGTGGGCAGGTTACGCATAGAGCCATGTCCATCAGCATTTCTAATTAGTATCGTCCTTTTCTTTTAAAATTTTTGTGGGGAGGTTACACTTGGCCCACATTTCTATTAAGTATTGTCAATTTTCTTTCTTTTAAAAATTGCGGTGGGGAGGTTACACTTGGCGACACCCAGTCCAGGATCGTATTTCGTTGAGAGTCTTTTGAGCGACAGTCAGATATCTGCTCTTATTTGCTTAGATAATTAGGATTTGGCGCAACGCTTTTAATAATATTGTGACTTTCTTTCTACAGGTCAACGGCAATTTGCTGCTTTGTTGTATTTGTGTGTTGCTTTTGCATTGTGCTTATTTGTTTTGTGAAAAATTTTGACTATTGTAAAAATGCCGCGAAAGACTGTGAATAGTGTATCGCGAAGTATTGTGAATGAAATTACCGACTTAAACAACGTGACCGATAGTAATTGTGATACGCAACGTAATGATGACAATCCTGCGTTCACTAACAATCAGTGCATTCCAACCACTAATGATGACTTTCACCTTAATGATGAACAAACGAACTCAATTGTCTCGTCTGTTAACTTGACGACAATTGATGACGCAGAATGCTCTATGGTAATGAGCGCTGCCGAGCTTAACACACCCGATTTAGAAAATCCAAATAATGTACAGACAAATTTGTCTAATGAAAATGAACAGGATACTGAAAGTACGATGGATTTATTTAATTCCGAAATAATGTCTGACAGTGTACATCCGACTGCTCAGAATAACCAAATGGTTACAGTAAGCGTGAAAGTTCCAGATCCACCACTAAACAGCACAGAGAGTATAAACGCTAACTTTGGCTTTGAACAAATTATGGTAAGATTGCTACAACAACAGAGTGAAGATTTCAAACAACAATTTAGTGAACAGGACAAAAAATTTAATAAAATTGATGAAAATTTTAAACAACTTAGGGAAGATAACAAACACTTAAATGAAAAACTTGACAATAATGACGAAAATTTCAAACAACTTAGTGAACAAATTACAGCCGTTGCCGCGCAGTGCCATGACACTAAGGAACAGTTGCGCGTGGAAATTGAGGCTTGTTCACGAAAAAATAGCGAAGAAATAAAGTCTGTTGCACAAGAATTAAGGGAAATGCAAACAGCCGCAACAGAAACACTCAGAGACGAAATTAGCGGAGTCGCTAAACAATGCTCTGAAAAAGCTACACAATTACGGGACGAGTTTAAAGCAATGACGGTAGAACTTTCGCGCTCAGTGGACGCAAAGATAGACGCGAAATTCGAACAGCAGAACACTCAGATTAACGAGCGCTTTAATCAGCACATTCAGAACAGTGATACGCGTTTCCGCAGATTTATTCAGGATCAAAACAAAGTAAAACGACAAGTCATGGAAACAATCACTGCACAGAGACAAGAGGACAAACGTAAAATATTCGCGAAAGCGAAGACGTATGTAGACAATAATATTACTACAGTGTCCGACAAAATTAATACCATAGAACAATTGAACGCGGAATTACGGGATGAAATTTCTGATCTTAAAGCAAAAACGGATACACACACAGTAAATATTCAAACAGTGACAGATAGATTCGAACAACTAGATCTAACACAGGATTGCGATGTCATCAAAGCTGATGTTAAAAAACTGAGCGAAACTACGCGCAAGTTGCAAAAACAGATTAATGCGTCTGATTCTAAAACCGATGATCAGGTTAAAATACTGACTGAAAAATGTGATGAATTGGCCAGTCGTATTGGTGTTATCGAAAATACTAATGACAATAAATCAGACGATACTGCACCGGTTTCTTTTATCCAAACACCTGAATTTCAAAATTTACAGCTGACAATTAATGAAATCGATTCATCTAACAACACGTTACGTCGGAAGTTATCAAATTTACAACAAGAAGTAACAGAGATGAAAAACATGTCAGTTAATAACATACCACAACAGACGCCACTTTATGAGCATTTGTCAGACTTACGCAGCGTGTATAATGTGAACAATTTACAGCAACTACGCGACTTAAAATCCGAAAAGCCACGCGACTTAAAATCTGAAAAGCTACGCAACTTGAAATCCGAAGTCACACAGACAAACAGACTTTCACACAAACCTGAACGTATTATCAAACTAAGTGACGAGAACGTAGATTTCGAGCAATTTGCATTTGTAAGAAAATCTAAGGAATTTAATAATGACAGCGTACAGGCACACGCTTTGCACTGTATACGACAATTTATCTTTGTACATTCACCGCTATTGCCTGTAATGCAGAAGCTAGCTTTGAACCAGATGCGACAATTTATTTTTGTATTTACAACAGCATTGCCTGTAATGAAGAAATTTGAATTAGCACGGATACAACAATTTGCCTTTGAAATTTTACCGCTATTGCCTGTAACACAAAAGCTAAAATTTATTTGCAGTGCGTAATGGACCTCAGGGGATTCATTACGCTTTAATGAATATGTGCCGTAGCGAGCATAGGGCCCCGAGCTGTAGTAGTGCTGTTTCATCTTTAGTTTTCTGCACTGCTGCCTTCTCTTCTACTATCCTTTATATCTATCAAAACTGCTCTTTAACTATTGCTCTATTTAGAATTAAGAAATATTGTACTGAGAACCGGATATGACAAATATTTTACCGAATGTGACAATTTTCAGTAGGCACTCCCGTAATGACAACCACCGCCGTAATTTTAATAACAGATAAAATCGTAATCATCAGTATGTGTAAAATTATTAGTAACAGGAACCATATTTTGGTAACAATAGATGTTTTTCACCACAATAGCATGAAAGTCAACCGCTTAGCATACGTAACCAACAATGCAGTCTACAAGGTCAACCAAACTTTAATGTTTCGCCGCGTGCACGTATAGTCCCAGCTCCAACAAATGGTAACGCATGGCAGCAAAGAAATAACTACGTACAGACAACACACTATTTCAACTCGCATCGCAATGTACCGTATAGAAATTACTATCATGACAGACGTAAAAATAACGAGCACAATTTTCAGCGTACATTTAATAACAGTCGATTTTTTCAGCAGCAAGAACATCAGCAACAACGAATAATCATGAATGAAACAGACAATAGGTGTCATCCATAGCGTAACACGTCAGTAAGAAATAACAGAACAGTTCATATAGTGGATATGCCACAACATTCTCCCGTAAATAATAACACGTACGATAGATTTTAACCAGATACAGCACAGATTGCATAATACAGTGACGCAAACATTACTTTTGACACGCAGAATTTTGCTCACGAGAATGTTATTTGAAACATGCTTTATTGAATGCTCTACTTTTATCGCACCCAGATCTCACCAGAAATTTTTCCATTGCCACTGACAGCTCTAACACCGCTTTAGGTGTACATATTTTTCAGGAAATTGAAGAAGATGGTTCTACAGTAATTAAAAACATCGCATTTGCAAGTCGCATTTTGTCACCTGCTGAACGAAATTATTCCGTCACAGAACTTGAAACATTATGTGTTGTATGGGCTTTCACGAGATTTAGGCACTTTCTTTACGGCAGACATACCACCGTCTACACAGACCATAGAGCGATACAATTTTTACTTTCAGCTAAATTCACTCACGACAGGTTAAGCAGATGGAAACTATATTTACAGGAATTTAACTTTACAATAGTTCACATTCCCGGTACGCAAAATGTTATAGCAGACGCACTATCGCGTTCTCTCGGCAACAATCAGCAAGACGTAGCAACCAACTTCTGCAAAGCAAATTTCAGTGTCATGTATATTCAGCAGGTTGCATTTGAAAATTTTATTTCATCGTCATTACAGGACATAGCACAAGAACAAAATAAGGACAATGTGTGGAAAGAAATTAAACACCTTTGGCAAGATAGGAAAAATGTTACGATTAGGAACCACTACACTATACGCAATGACATTCTGTTTCGCCGCTCTCATCCTGACAGCAACATTTGGTTATTATGCATTCCTGACGAACTGGTTAACAAACTAATTTGGTACACTCATTTAAGTTACGCACATTACGGAGCAAGAAAATGTTTTCTTATACTGAGACAGAACTGTTATTTTACTAACATGGAAAAACGTATACGACGAGTTTTAGCGTCTTGTAAAATTTGCCAGAAAGCTAAATCAGACACCACTTCACATATTCCTCCGTTATATCCCATTATACCTGTTAAATTAAGACACATGGCCGCAGTAGATATTTTTGGTCCGATTACGAGAACTAACAGAGGTTTTTGCTACATTTTTGTCGCTGTTGAGCTCACTTCAAAATTTGTTACTTTCACTCCGTTACGCAAAGCTACTGCTAAAACTGTTTCGAAAGCATTTGTAAAACATTTTCTATTTCATGTAGGGCATGTAATGAAAGTAATTTCTGATAATGGATCTCAATTTCGTAGTAGTGTATGGACACGCATGTTACGAGCTAGAAACATTTCTCCGATCTATATATCCAAGTACCACGCTTCTTCGAACCCTTGTGAAAGATTAATGAAGGAAATTGGTAAGCTGTGCAGAATATACTGCCACAAAAGACATATTGATTGGGATACACACATACTCTCATTCCAAGATGTAATTAATTCCATTCCAAATGAATCCACTATGCTATCTCCGACTGTTATACTGAAAAACATTGAACCACCGAACAAAATTAAAGAATTAATAGAATTCCCCAAAAATCGTCGCCTACGACACCACGAAATAATTGACATTGCGCTGAACAACATCAAACGTGCCGCAGAGCGCCGGAGAAGACAGCAAAAACAGGTTTGTACACGCCGCGACTTTCACGTTGGACAGAAGATATTAGTACGTACACACTATTTATCCAGCAAATTAAAAGGTAAGTGCAGTAAATTTGAACTTCTATACGCAGGTCCGTATCGGATTCGCAGCATCCCTCACCCCAATGTTGTACACGTCGAAACTTTGAGAACCAGAAAATCGAAAGGCAATCACCATATCTCAAACATTAAACCGTTTATTGAGTGAAACCACTGTATGATTCAACACACTATGATGCCATTTACTAATGCAATTAATTCACCTGACTACTTATTGATGATTATCGTATTTTTTTTTCTTGGCAAGTGCCCGGCAAGGTAAGGTTAGCAGGTCGCTCTTCTTGTCGTTACACATCAGACCGTGCATATTTTTCCAGATGAATTTACACATTTACGACTATTTCTGCAATTATATTTATGTGACTACTTATTGATGATTATCGTATTTTTTTCTTGGCAAGTGCCCGGCAAGGTAAGGTTAGCAGGTCGCTTTTCTTGTCGTTACACATCAGACCGTGCACATTTTCCATTTTTTTTGTGTTTATGACTGTACTCCAGTTTTGTTTGTATGCACTATGAAATAGTTAAGATATAACACACACCAGTCGACTTTGACATTTTTTTTTTGCCTTATGACATCTCAACATCGTGACTGTTTCACATTTTTTTTGCTACTGCATTGTATTATTCTGTGTACATTTTTTCGCATCCGAACACTGTCAATGTCTTGGACATATTACGTTTTCTGTCATGTTATGCTGTATGGTTAATTGTGTCACCATAAACCAGTCATTATTTAGTGGGTATAGGATTTAAATGCAAGACATTAATCTTTGTTCATCAATTTCAGAAAGGAATGATGATTCTAAGAAATAAATTTAACATAAATGAGAATTTCACCTACGGAATAAACGAAAGGAGATGCAATAACTTTATGAGGAAGAGTAAATGGATCAGGATTAACAAACATTAACAAGAATATACTATACTCATCGAAGAATAGCAGTCTTAACTAATTTTTTCTTTCAGAATACAAGGTGATTGATGCAGGCTGTCAGAGAGAACTACACATCTTAGTTTTAGTAATGAAATATGCTAGAGATAAGGAATAGTTAGGTAATGAGTAATGAAGTGATTTTTTGCAGATGATAGTGAATACTGATGAATAATGATGAAGGAAATGGTATTATGAATAATGAAGTTTTTCTCCACAGGTGATGATAATGGTGAAGTTATGATGATAT
Source organism: Schistocerca serialis cubense (assembly GCF_023864345.2). Taxonomy (NCBI): domain Eukaryota; kingdom Metazoa; phylum Arthropoda; class Insecta; order Orthoptera; family Acrididae; genus Schistocerca; species Schistocerca serialis. The sequence goes on along the minus strand of NC_064641.1, from coordinate 663,334,023 downwards.
GGATAATGAAGTTTTTTTTTCTTTATGCCACGTAGTTATTTAAGTATTTGTTGCGGTTTGCTTTGACAGCAGGTGTTACATTGCATAGTAGGATGACGGAAAGTTTTGGAAAGGACAGCTATGGAACACATTTTATACACATTTCACTACTTGTTAATTCGAAGTTCACTACTTTTCAGCATAGTGTGCGTTTCTTCTTTCAGGTCAATAATCCGTTTTTGTTTTTTCCAGGAGAAGTTTTTCATGACACTTACTAAACCTGTTACTTATTATACCTGTTCTAGTACTTGCATTTTTATATTTTTTACCCATTTGTGTTTATCATTTATAAATGTGATCACATGTACTGCCTTGTTACATAATCTTGCTACAGCTGACTCATGACGAATGACGTTACCTATCCTCATTTGCAGCAATAGGTCAAAAGCAAAAAGTATTATGCCTCAGCAATTAATTATCGATCCCAACGCAATGCATTGCTACCAAAAAAATGTATTACCAGTCCCACATAATGTCACTAGTTTATGATAATTCTGAATAATACTGATCAACTCTGAATAGCATGTCACTCGAGTAATGACCTCTTAATGAGACTATATTCAAAATAATGCTTTGTCACCAGCTAATAACAGCCACTGTTTATTGTAATGCCTGTGATTACTAATGATTTGACTGTAATTAACTGATTTTTAATAATGACTTTGTAATGATCTGAATAATACTGAATGATGAACTATGTTTTATTCTATTCAATACTTGATGGCCACTGAGTGCCAATAATTAATGTCAATCAACGAAATTGTTATTAATTATGCCATTAATTAACTCTTGTTTCCAATGTTGATACTTTGTTGTTGGAAATGAATGTGACTGTTTCATAATGCTTTGTAATTAGGAAAAGACTAATGATTCTTAATAGATTGGAATGACACATAATTAATTAACTATGGTACTGTTTAATAATGCTTTGTAATTAATTAAGGCTAATAAGTCTTAGTATATTGAAATGACAAATGATTAATTAATTAACTGTAATTAGACAAATGATTAATTAACGACAAATGATTAATTAACTGTAATTATACAAATGATTAATTAACTGTAATTAGACAAATGATTAATTAATGACAAATGATTAATTAACTGTAATTAGGAAAAGGTTAATGATTCTTAATTATACTCTGTAACTGAAAAGAATGCGATTATTTCATAATATTTTGTAACCAGGAAAAGAAGGCTACTGATTCTATGTAAAACAATTAATGAACATTTTTCTGTAATACTACATACTTGGTACAGAAATGTTCAATAACTGGGCTATGAATGCCACGAACTATCAATGAAGACTGTAATTGTCAATATTATGTGACTTGATGTCCTTCACCTCATAAGCTGACTACCCTGAATTACTGCAATGTCCATTTGTCCTGTTTATCCCAGTGATCATGGAGCACTATATTTGGTTTTGCACTAATTCTACGTTGGTGTGCCTTGTAAGAGTGTGGTGTTGACACGACATGCTGTCCACCACCATGAGCGATGAAGACATTATTATGGTCCCACTGTTTGGTGTACCTAATGTACTGCCAAAATGAAAACATGGAACATTACTACGACAGTTCAGTGTCTTGGCTACACTGATAAATTCTGATGGGAAAAGAACTTCAAGTTGTGTCACTTGGTGTTGTACTACTGTGGAAAGATATGGACTTTCAGAGCAGCTGTGTGCAATCTAAAGTGCTACAACCATGATGCAATCCTTCCCTTTCCTATCCTGATTCTTGTCACATAAAGAAAAAATTTTTTTTGGTAACATCATTTATGTTCATAGGTTATACATTTTTCGATTCGCTAAACTCCAGTGTGAGTACACTTATGTCACTGGTCGACATGATGTTTGCCATTATGTTTATTTGTTGTGAAAATACTAAAGACATTTTTCAGTGCATGTGCACTTTGGACATGAATTTTTTTTTTTGCCATTATGTTTATTTGTTGTGAAAATGATAAAGACATTTTTCAGTGCATGTACACTTGTCAACATAATATTTTTTGCCAGTCTGTTTATTTGTTCTGAATATGCTAAAGAATTTTTTCAGTGCCTGTGCACTTTGTTATCTGTCAAATAATTTGTATATACTTTTCTGATTTGCTACTATGTTTTGTACTCACATTTTGTCTTTGTCTGATATATTTTGTACTTAGTGCGTGTGCACAACATTTACTTTATGTACTACATCTAATTATTTTTGCCAGTCTGTTTATTTGTTCTGCATATGCTAAAGAATTTTTTCAGTGCCTGTGCACTTTATCTGTCAAAAAGTTTGTATATACTTTTTTCTGATTTGCTACTATGTTTAGTATTCACATTTTGTCCTTGTCTGATATATTTTGTACTTAGTGCGTGTGCACAACATTTAAATATTCTGTAAGTTGTAGGATTTTGTTAATTGAAGAAAAATTTTGCCGCGCTTGGCAAGTCCAAATGACTCACCATCGCTGCCAAATTTTTGCCCCCCGAGTGGAGGGTTATGAAACATGTATGTAACGCAGCAGCGATGACGAGGCATTGTAGCATCTGTGACCAGAGAGTATGCGCTTGACCGCGCGAGTGTTGCGAGCGGTTCTCAGTCAGTAGTAGTCTTTGCGAGTTAGTTGTCGCTATGCAGAGTAGCAGTCTGTCAGTCGTTGCGAGTCTGTAGCTCTGTCTAGTTGAGAGCAGTACTGAGTCTGTAGTCGTCATGCAGAGCGGTCGGTCAGTAGTAGCAGCCCAGTGCGGTTGTGTGATGTAGGCGGTCGGCAACAATGGTCAAGATGAGGAATAAGGTATACTGTTAATTAATATAATCATTAGATAATGAAAAATTTTATTTATTGTAATTATTCTCCAACAAGTCTCCCAATAATAATTTTTTATTTCAAAAGCATTTTCTCAAAAGTTTAATTTTTTTGAACTAAAGATCTCGTTGCACTTCCCATTTCATTCCACTTCTTTTTGAAGAAAAATTTCACTAGAATTACAAAAAAAAAGGAGAATATTATTATTTGCAATGTAGTTCCTCCAAGTGGTGCGCAACAACAAGAGCAGATATGTGACATCCATTTATTCTGAGGTAAGACTTTAATTCTGATTGTTTTTACACAGGGCCAAAGACCGATATTTCGGTTTAATTGAATTTTCTTGTCACTGAATGGACTTTAATTTTTTGAAGGATTTATAATTGAGTCAGATTGCGAATTTCACATTTGTTGCCATTGTCAGTACATTTGATTGTGGGCAGGTTACGCATAGAGCCATGTCCATCAGCATTTCTAATTAGTATCGTCCTTTTCTTTTAAAATTTTTGTAGGGAGGTTACAAATGGCTCCCATTTCTATTAAGTATTGCTATATTTTCTCTTATAAAAAATTGCGGTGGGGAGGTTACAAGCTTAATGTAAAATTACTTCAGTGACCATATTTTAACAAATTACCTGTGGAATTACACAATTCAGCAATTAAACTAACATGACGGGAGTAAAGTTATGTATCGGCCAAGAACTTTTTATCTACTGGTTGACTGAGGCCCAAAGTTTTGCTTCTCTCCTGGAGTTGGGATCTCATCTAAAAGAGGTGAGTAATTGAATTGGGTTTGCTCGTTTAATAATAGGTGTGGGGATGTACACTTCTGTCTTTTAATTTCTAAAATTTCTGTTTGGTTGAGTTTAGCCCCGTTTTCCTCTATGTGTAAGGCTTGTACATCTATTAAGTATTTGTGGTTATTGTTCAGGTAATGTTCCGCAAAGGCTGAATCAGGCTTTACAATCTCCATCTTCTACGATGTTCTTTAAGTTTGGTGCAGATTGACCTCCATGTCTGTCCAATGTAGTAAGACTGACATTCACGGCATGTGATTTCACAAACCCCACTTTTTGTGATGGCTGGTAGTTTGTCTTTCGAACTGACCAAGCAACTACCTGCTGTCTGAGGAACATAGAAAAACACAGAGAAACACTTTGCCTTCAAAATGTTACTTACACTATTTGATGTTTTCCCTATAAAAGGTAATCTGCACCATTTCTTTTCCAGTTTATCTGTGTTTTTCATTGGGGACAGTAGGGACCTGGCTTGCTTCTTTATCTTTTTTATCTAGAATTTCATCAATGATGTTGGGGATAAATTCATTATTTGTGGGCATTATTTTTATTGTATTAAGTTACTGGTCAAAGTCTTCTTCGGACATAGGGATAGAAAGGAGACGGTGGATCATGTTGTGGAATGATGCATGTTTATATGTTTATAGACTGCAGGATGTTGGGAGGAAGCCAGGAGGAACTTGTCGGTGAAGGAGTATTTTTGATAAATTTTAAATTAACGTTACTATCTTCTACCTTTAAGCTGATGGCCAGAAAATTTATGCTGGATCCCCGTTCCTCCCGACACCAATGCTGACCTTTACGTTAGTGCGCCCCTGGTTCATATTTTCCACAAAGTTGTGGAGTTGTCTATTGGAACCTTTCCAAATACAAAGAATATCATCTACATATCTGTACCAATACACAACATGTTTTGCCAATGGTTCCCTCTTAAGAATATCACTCTCCCACTTGTCCATGAACATTTCTGCTAGTAAGGGGGATAAAGGTGAGCCCATTGCCAGGCCATCTGCTCGCTGATAATAGCTCCCTTGAAAACAGAAATAATGTTGATTTAAACAACATTTCACTGTACTAACAATGGTCAGCTGTTCTTCTGGATTAATGTTGTATGAATGCAATGATTGTGACACGATATCTACATAGTCTTTCACTGGAATACATGTGAAAAAGCTATGCACGTCAAAAGAGACTAATTTTATATTTCTTGGAATCTTAAAATCTGTTAATTTGCTAACTAAATCTAAACTGTTCTTAATGGTATATTTCCCTTTGAAGTTCAATTTCTTCTTAAAGATGATATGGATCCTCCTGGCAATCTTGTGTACTGGAGCTTGTATTGCGGATACCACAGGACGGATTGGCACTTCTGGTTTGTGGAGCTCCGGTGAATCATACAGCTGTAGTGCCTGTTCATTTGCAGTATGCTCTTACAGGCATATTCAGAAAAGATGTTGGAACACTTCTTTACGTCCTGCTTAGACTGAGCATTGATATTTCGACTTAGTACTCTTTTAGATTAGTGAAATTGATCCAATGTTTCCTCACTGAAGAGGTTCCATCCGAGAACTTTGATTCCTAAAGAACTGCAAAATAGCCACCTGCTACAGGCTCTTCATTACGCCCGACACCTCTTAAGACACTAACTTCTTTCGGTATGCACGTAGGTTGGCGTCTATCGGAATATAGGCTGAAAAACTCATACCTGAAACGTTGTAGTTTTCTTGTTGCCAAAGCACGTAAAGAAGACGTGCAATTTCCTTATGAATGATTGCTTTGTTGGTTTTACAAACTGCCCGTTCGTAGCTGTATTTAGCAATATTACGTTGCAGCAAATGTAAAGCAGGGGTGACCAAGAAATTGGCTCACGAGCCATAACATGGCTAGTGTGCCTTAGTGCTCAATCTGACTCCACATTTTTCCCACAGCCACAGCACGCTGTCTGAATGGAAGAAGAGGGCTGAGGGTGAAACTGTGAACGCGCCATATTTAGATGGCAATGCTGTCGGCTTGCACATGACTTGGCTTCATTTTCGTATTTCTCAGCAACATAGATCACAAACGAAAAAATGTTCAGTCATTTAATAATTTTTAGCAAGACACAAAATTATTTTACAGAGATATGCAGGCAGTTTCATAGACTTCCGTACTCAGGCTGCACATGACTTGGCTTCATTTTCGTATTTCTCAGCAACATAGATCACAAACGAAAAAATGTTCAGTCATTTAATAATTTTTAGCAAGACATAAAATTATTTTACAGAGATATGCAGGCAGTTTCATAGACTTCCGTACTCAGGCTGCCATCATGACACATTTAGTTTCATTATCGAAGAAAGATCTATCGTACACAAGTTGTTGTTGTTGTGGTCCTCAGTCCAGAGACTGGTTTGATGCAGCTCTCTATGCTACTCTATCTTATGCAAGCTTCTTCATCTCAGAGTAACTACTGCAACCTACATCCATGTGAATCTGCTTAGTGTATTCATCTCTTCGTCTCTCTCTACGATTTTTACCCTCCACGCTTCCCTCACTACTAAAATGGTGATCCCTTGATGCCTCAGAACGTGTCCTATCAACCGATACCTTCTTCTAGACAAGTTCTGCCACAAATTCCTCTTCTCCGCAATTCTATTCTGTACCTCCTCATTAGTTGCTGATTGACCATTCTAATCTTCAGCATTCCTCTGTAGCACCACATTTCCAAAGCCTCTATTCTCTTCTTGTCTAAACTATTTATCGTTCATGTTTCACATCTATACATGGCCCCACCCCATACAAATACTTCCTGACACCTAAATCTATATGCGATGTTAACAAATTTCTCTTCTTCATAAATGCTTTCCTTGCCGTAGCCAGTCTACATTTTATATCCTCTACATCTACATCTAAATGGATACTCTGCAAATTACATTTAAGTGCCTGGCAGAGGATTCATCGAACCACCTTCACAATACTCTATTATTCCAATCTCGTATAGCGTGCGGGAAGAACTAACACCTATATCTTTTCGTATGAGCTTTGATTTCCCTTATTTTATCGTGGTGATGGTTTCTCCCTATGTAGGTTGGTGTCAACAAAATATTTTCGCATTCGAAGGAGAAAGTTGGTGATTGGAATGTTGTGAGAAGATTCTGTCGCAACGAAAAACGCCTTTCTTTTAATGATGTCCAGCCCAAATCCTGTATCATTTCTGTGACACTCTCTCCCATATTTCGCGATAATACAAAACGTGCTGCCCTTCTTTGAACGTTTTCGATGTACTCCGTCAGTGCTATCCAGATTGTATCACAAATCGTTTATATAGATAATGAACAGCAAAGGGCCTATAACACTACCTTGGGGAACACCAGAAGTCACTTCTGTTTTACTCGATGACTTTCCGTCAGTGACTACGAACTGTTACCTCTCTGACAGGAAATCACAAAAAAATGGTTCAAATGGCTCTGAGCACTATGGGACTTAACAGCTGTGGTCATCAGTCCCCTAGAACTTAAACCTAACTAACCTAAGGACATCATACACATCCATGTCCGAGGCAGGCAGGAAATCACAAATCCAGTCACATATCTAGGACGATATTCCATAAGCACGCAATTTCACTACGAGCCGCTTGTGTGGTACAGTGTCAAAAGCCTTCCGGGAATCCAAAAGTACGGAATCGATCTGAAATCCCTTGTCAATAGTGCTCAGCACTTCATGTGTATAAAGAGCTAGTTGTGTTTTACAGGATCAATGTTTTCTAAACCCATGTTGACTCTGTGTCAAAAGACAGTTTTCTTCGACCATCATCAGTTATTTTGCTCACCAAATAGCAAAATTCATTTACTGCTTTAAGTGTCTCATTTCCTAATCTAATTCCCTCACCATCACTTGATTTAATTCGACTACATTCCATTATCCTCGGTTTGCTTTTGTATGTGTTCATCTTACATCCTCCTTTCAAGACACAGCTCCTCCAGATCCTTTGCTGTCTCTGACAGAATTACAATGTAATCGGCAAAACCTCAAAGTTTTTATGTCTTCACCATGGATTTTAATTCCTACTCCAACTTTTTCTTTTGTTTCAATATACAGATCAAATAACATCGGAGATAGGCTACAACCCTGTCTCACTCCCTTCCCAAACACTGCTTCCCTTTCATACCCCTCGACTCTTATAACTGCCATCTGGTTTCTGTACAAGTTGTAAATAGCTTTTCGCTCCCTGCATTTTACCCCTGCCACCTTCAAAATTTGAAAGATAGTAATCCAGTCAACATTGTCAAAAGCTTTCTCTAAGTCTAAAAATGCTCTAAACGTAAGTTTGCCTTTCGTTAATCTATCTTCTAAGATAAGTCGTGCAGTGAGTATAGCCTCGCGTGCTCCAACTTTTCTACGGAATCCAAACTGATCTTCAAGGTCTGCTTCCACCAGATTTCCATACGTCTGCAAAGAATTCGCGTTAGTATTTCGCAGCCGTGACTTATTAAACTGATAGTTCGGTAATTTTAACACCTGTCAACACCTACTTTCTTTGAGTTCGGAATTATTATATTCTTCTTGAAGTCTGAGGGTATTTCGCCTGTCTCAAACATTTTCCTCACCAGATGGTAGAGTTTTGTCAGAACTGGCTCTCCCAAGGAATGTTGTCAAATCCCGGGGCCTTGTTTCGACTTAGGTCTTTCAGTGCTCTGTCAAACTCTTTACGCAGTATCATATCTCCCATTTCATCTTCATCTACATCCTCTTCCATTTCCATAATATTGCCCTCAAGTACATTGCCCTTGTATAGACCGTCTATATGCTCCTTCCACCCTTCTGCTTTTCCTTCTTTGCTTAGAACTGATTTTCCATCTGAGCTCTTGATATACATAGATGTGGTTCTCTTTTCACCAAAGGTGTCTTTAATTTTCCTGTACGTGGCATCTATCTTATCCCTAGTGATATATGCCTCTACATCCTTACATTTATCCTCTAGCCTTCCCTGCTTAGCCGTTTTCCACTCTTGTCGATCTCATTTTTGAGACGTTTGTATTCCTTTTTGCCTGCTTCATTTACTGCGTTTTTATATTTTCTCTTTTCATCAATTAATATATCTTCTGTTAACCAAGGATTTCTACTAGCCCTCGTCTTTTTACCTACTTGATCCTCTTCTGCCTTCACTATTTCATCTCTCAGAGCTACTCATTCTTCTTCTGCTTGATTTCTTTCCCCCGTTATTGTCAATCGTTTCTTAATGCTCTCTCTGGAACTCTGTACAACCTCTGGTTCTTTCAGTTTATCCAGGTCCCATCTCCTTAAATTCGCACCTTTTTGCAGTTTCTTCAGTTTTAATCTACAGTTCATAACCAATAGATTGTGGTCAGAGTCCACATCTGCCCCTGGAAATGTCTTACAGTTTAAAACCTGGTTCCTAAATCTCTGTCTTACCATTAGTATAATCTATCTCAAACCTTCCAGTCTCTCCAGGCCTCTTCCACCTATACAACCTTCTTTCATGATTCTTAGTCAAGTGTTAGCTATGATTAAGTTATGCTTTGTGCAAAATTCTACCAGGCGGCTTCCTCTTTCACTCCTTACCCACATTCCATATTCACCTACTACTTTTCCTTCTCTTTCTTTTCCTACTATTGAATTCCAGTTCCCCGTGACTATAAAATTTTCGTCTGCCCTCACTATCTGAATAATTTCTTTTATCGCATCATACATTTATTCAATCTTTTCATCATCTGAGGAGCTAGTTGGCATATAAACTTGTGCTACTGTGGTAGGTGTGGCCTTCGTGTCTATCACTACAACAATGCGTTCACTACTTTGTTCGTAATAGCTTACTCGCGCTCCTATTCTTTTTTTTTTTATTCGTTATTAAACCTACTCCTGTATTACCCCTATTTGATTTTGTATTTATAACTCTGTATTCACCTGGCCAGAAGTCTTATTCCTCGTGCCACAGATCTTCACTAGTTGCCACTATATCTAACTTTAACCTATCCATTTCCCTTTTTAAATTTTCTAACCTACCTGCCCGATTAAGGGATCTGACATTCCACGCTCCGATCCGTAGTACGCGAATTTTCTTTCTCCTGATAACGACGTCCTCCTGAGTAGTCCCCGCCCGGAGTTCCCAATGGGGGACTATTTTACCTCCGGAATATTTTACCCAAGAGGACGCCATCACCATTTAAGCATACAGTAACGCTGCATGCCCTCAGGAAAAATTACGGCCGTAGTTTCCCCTTGCTTTCAGCCGTTCGCAGTACCAGCACAGCAAGGCCGTTTTGGTTAATGTTATAAGGCCAGATCAGTCAATCATCCAGACCGTTGCCCTTGCAACTACTCAAAAAGGCTGCTGCCCCTCTTCAGGAACTACACGTTTGTCTGGCCTCCCAGCAGATACCCCTTTGTCGTGGTGACAGCCAGAGCGAGAGCACCAGCAGCAGCGAGTACTGTTTGTATAAAGCGTTTATTTTGCATTTTGTTTACGACCTTCCACTAAGGAAGGGATTCTATTTGTGTTTATCTGCTCTGCATAGTAACTAACAGTTCTTGATAAAACTTTACGTAGTTTTCGTGTTAGATTTCTTAGTGTTTTCTTGATCGTTTAGAACAGAAAGCGCCCTAAAACCGTCTTTTGTTTGTTTCGCGGCCGTTAGCCACTAGTCACTTGAATCAGCAGTTGTCTTGTGACAGCCAGAGCGAGAGCACCAGCAGCAGCGAGTACTGTTTGTATAAAGCGTTTTTGTACTTATTTGCTGCGCTTAGCTTTTAAATAGTTTTTCTGGGAAAACCTAGCGTAGTTTTCGCGTCTCGTATTTCAGTGAGTGTTTCTTGATTATCAGAGTAGCTCATCAGAAGATTATCTTGGGAATTTGTCACCGTATAGAGTAGGGTAAATATAGTCATGTGTAGGGACTGTGGTTGTTGTGAGCGGACGCAAGGAGAATTGGCCACTCTTCGGGGGCAGGTGGAGGCTTTGTCTGTTAGGCTCATCGAGCTCGAGGCGCAGGCGTCGGCTCGTAGTGGCGTTGGGGCAACTGTGGTGAGACCTATGCCTACTTCGGTGGCCTTGGAATCACATGGAACCCCTGATGTCGCTGCGTCTTCCGGCAGTGAGCATCTTACCGGTCAGCCATCACTCCAGGGTGAATGGCGGACAGTGGTGGGCTCGCGCGTGCCTGGCCGAAAGGCGAAGGTGGGATCTGGCCGCGTGGCAGCTGCCTTACCCGTTTCCAACAGGTACGGGGTGCTTCCTAGTGGTGATGACATCGTTTCCGAGCCACCACAGGATGCCTCGCCTGTTGGGCCAGTGGCCGATTCTCCGGCAAGGTCCCGACAGTCACAGAGGGCGGGTCTATTAGTTATAGGGAGCTCCAACGTTAGGCGGGTTATGGAGCCCCTCAGGAAAATAGCGGGTAGGTCGGGGAAGAATGCCAGTGTGCACTCGGTGTGCTTGCCGGGGGGTCTCGTCCGTAATGTGGAGGAGGCCCTTCCGGCAGCTATTGAACGCACTGGGTGTGACCGGCTGCAGATAGTAGCACATGTCGGAACGAATGACGCCTGCCGCTTGGGTTCTGAGGCCATCCTTGGTTCCTTCCGGCGGCTGGCTGATTTGGTGAAGACAACCAGCACCGCACGCGGAGTGCAAGCTGAGCTTAATATCTGCAGCATAGTGCCCAGAGTCGATCGCGGTCCTCTGGTTTGGAGCCGTGTGGAGGGTCTAAACCAGAGGCTCAGACGACTCTGCGACTATAATGGTTGCAAATTCATCGACCTCCGTTATTGGGTGGAGAACTGTAGGGCCCCCCTAGACAGGTCAGGCGTGCACTACACACCGGAAGCAGCTACTAGGGTAGCAGAGTACGTGTGGCGTGCACACGGGGGTTTTTTAGGTTAGAGGGACCCCCCCTTGGGCGAAACGATAAAATGCCTGACGGCTTACCAGAGAGGACATTATCATCGTTGATAAAGAACGTCCGTCCTCAGAGACCAAAAACAGGAAAAGTTAACGTAATATTGGTAAACTGCAGGAGTATCCAGGGCAAGGTTCCTGAATTAGTATCTCTTATTGAAGGAAATAGTGCGCATATAGTATTAGGAACGGAAAGTTGGTTAAAACCGGAAGTGAACAGTAACGAAATCCTAGACACAGAATGGAATACATACCGCAAGGATAGGATAAACGCCAATGGTGGAGGAGTATTTATAGCAGTAAAGAATTCAATAATATCCAGTGAAGTTATTAGCGAATGCGAATGTGAAATAATCTGGGTTAAGTTAAGTATCAAAGGTGGGTCAGATATGATAGTCGGATGCTTGTATAGACCACCTGCATCAGCAACCGTAGTAGTTGAGCGCCTCAGAGAGAACCTGCAGAACGTCGTGAAGAAGTTTCGTGATCATACTATTGTAATAGGGGGAGACTTCAATCTACCAGGTATAGAATGGGATAGTCACACAATCAGAACTGGAGCCAGGGACAGAGACTCTTGTGACATTATCCTGACTGCCTTGTCCGAGAATTACTTCGAGCAGATAGTTAGAGAACCAACTCGTGAAGCTAACGTTTTAGACCTCATAGCAACAAATAGACCGGAACTTTTCGACTCCGTGAATGTAGAAGAGGGTATCAGTGATCATAAGTCAGTGGTTGCATCAATGACTACAAGTGTAATAAGAAATGCCAAGAAAGGAAGGAAAATATATTTGCTTAACAAGAGTGATAGGGCACAAATCGCAGAATATCTGAGTGACCACCACCAAACGTTCATTTCTGAGGAAGAGGATGTGGAACAAAAATGGAAAAAATTCAGAAACATCGTCCAGTACGCCTTAGATAAGTTCGTACCGACTAAGGTCCAAAGCGAGGGGAAAGATCCACCGTGGTATAACAATCATGTACGAAAGGGACTACGGAAACAAAGAAAGCTTCATCATAGGTTTAAGAGTAGTCGAATCATAGCTGATAAGGAAAAGCTGAACGAAGCGAAAAAGAGCGTAAAGAGAGCAATGAGAGAAGCATTCAACGAATTCGAACATAAAACATTGGCAAACAATCTAAACAAGAACCCTAAAAAGTTTTGGTCATATGTAAAATCGGTAAGCGGATCTAAATCCCCTATTCAGTCACATTCAGTCACTCGTTGACCACGATGGCACCGAAACAGAGGACGACCGAAGAAAGGCAGAAATACTGAATTCAGTGTTCCGAAACTGTTTCACTGCGGAAAATCGTAACACGGTCCCTGACTTCAGCCGTCGCACGGACGCCAAAATGGAAAATATTGAAATAAACGATATCGGAATTGAAAAACAACTGCTATCACTTAGTAGCGGAAAAGCATCCGGACCAGACGAGATACCCTTAAGATTCTACAGTGATTATGCTAAAGAACTTGCCCCCTTTCTATCAGCAATTTATCGTAGATCGCTGGAAGAACGTAAAGTACCTAGCGACTGGAAGAAAGCGCAGGTCGTTCCCATTTTCAAGAAGGGTCATAAATCAGATGCGAATAATTATAGGCCTATTTCGCTTACGTCAATCTGTTGTAGAATAATGGAACATGTTTTGTGTTCTCGTATTATGACGTTCTTAGATAATACAAATCTCCTTCATCATAAACAACATGGATTCCGCAAACAGAGATCATGTGAAACTCAGCTCGCCCTATTTGTCCAAGAAATTCACAGTGCCGTAGACACTGGCGAGCAGATTGATGCCGTATTCCTGGGCTTCAGGAAGGCATTTGATACGGTTCCGCACTTACGTTTAGTGAAAAAAATACGAGCTTACGGAATATCGGACCAGGTTTGTGATTGGATTCAGGATTTCCTAGAAGAAAGAACACAACATGTCATTCTTAACGGTTCAAAATCTGCAGATGTAGAGGTAATTTCGGGAGTACCGCAGGGAAGCGTGATAGGACCTTTATTGTTTACAATATACATAAATGACTTAGTTGACAACATCGGTAGCTCCGTGAGGCTATTTGCAGATGACACGGTTGTCTACAAGAAAGTAGCAACATCAGAAGACTCGTACGTACTCCAGGAGGACCTGCAGAGGATTAATGCATGGTGCGACAGCTGGCAGCTTTCCCTAAACGTAGATAAATGTAATATAATGCGCATACATAGGGGCAGAAATCCATTCCAGTACGATTATGCCATAGGTGGTAAATCATTGGAAGCGGTAACGACCGTAAAATACTTAGGAGTTACTATCCGGAGCGATCTGAAGTGGAATGATCACATAAAACAAATAGTGGGAAAAGCAGGCGCCAGGTTGAGATTCATAGGAAGAATTCTAAGAAAATGTGACTCATCGACTAAAGAAGTAGCTTACAAAACGCTTGTTCGTCCGATTCTTGAGTATTGCTCATCAGTATGGGACCCTTACCAGGTTGGATTAATAGAAGAGATAGACATGATCCAGCGAAAAGCAGCGCGATTCGTCATGGGGACATTTAGTCAGCGCGAGAGCGTTACGGAGATGCTGAACAAGCTCCAGTGGCGGACGCTTCAAGAAAGGCGTTACGCAATACGGAGAGGTTTATTATCGAAATTACGAGAGAGCACATTCCGGGAAGAGATGGGCAACATATTACTACCGCCCACATATATCTCGCGTAATGATCACAACGAAAAGATCCGAGAAATTAGAGCAAATACGGAGACTTACAAGCAGTCGTTCTTCCCACGCACAATTCGTGAATGGAACAGGGAAGGGGGGATCAGATAGTGGTACAATAAGTACCCTCCGCCACACACCGTAAGGTGGCTCGCGGAGTATAGATGTAGATGTAGATGTAGATGTAAGACTATCTGTATCGCTGAGGCACGCGAGCCTCCGCACCAACGGTGAGGCCCATGGTTCATATGTTGATCGAAATACTGTAGCACTTTTGGAATCTCATTATGGAGACATGGAAACTGTAACTGAGGAAAACAATGTAGACATCCTGGACAGTTTGTAAGTAGGCTGTTTAGGTTTTTTTATTGGTAACGCCACGTAGCGCTCTGTATGAAAAACACTGGCTGTGCTGTGTGCAGTCTGTGGCTGGTTTGCATTGTTGTTGGCTATTGTAGTGTTGGGCAGCTGGATGTTAACAGCGCGTAGTGTTGCGCAGTTGGAGGTGAGCCACCAGCAGTGGTGGATGAGAGGGGAGAGAGATGGCGGAATTTTGAGAGAGGACGATCTGGACGTGTGTCCATCAGAAAGAGTAAATTTGTAATATTGGATATCATGGACTGGTATATATATTATGACTTTTGAACACTATTAAGATAAATACATTGTTACTTCTCTATCAAAATCTTTCATTTGCTAACTATGCCTATCAGTAGTTAGTGCCTTCAGTAGTTTTTATTTAGCTGGCAGTATTGGCGCTCGCTGTATTGCAGTAGTTCAAGTAACGAAGATTTTTGTGAGGTAAGAATTCATGAAAGGTATAGGTTATTGTTAGTCAGGGCCATTCTTTTGTAGGGATTGCTGAAAGTCAGATTGCGTTGCGCTAAAAAAAATTGTGTGTCAGTTTAAGCACAATCATGTATAATTTTTCTAAGGGGACGTTTCAAGTTCTAAGGTGAAACGATTTGTCTTTCAAACAGTAATTACACAGCAGATGAATGAGCTACATCTGCACGTGCACAGTAGCGCTTTCCACTGAAATGGTAGCCAGTCTCGAAAGCACATGCAAAAACGGCAGTGTCCCCAAAACTTTGAGTTAACTATACTTGTTACAGCGTAAAGTCAGCGTCGGCACGCCAGTCGGGAACGATACGGAAGAGAAGATTGTGAGAAGAAGTCAGCCAATCGCACGCTGACCGACCTCCCTTCCAGGACAACAACGCAACAGCAACGACCCCTATGTGAAGAGGACATAAGTTCCGCGTCCGACTGGTGGGAGACCACTTCGACAGCAGCTTCAATGTTAGCCACTTCGTTAGCTAGCTCTACGTAGCACAGACTTGTTGGTCTGTTCTGAAGAAGACTGACTATTTCATATGTAGCCCTTTGCTCGCGACACGTCTACCAAAGTTAAGTATTGCAATTGTCTTTTGTAATAAAACTCATTAATATGAGTCGTTTGATTGCTTGTCTACCGAACGGAGTACGTAGGATACCTAGATGTAACAACCCTTGTACGTCTTTCAAGGTCGCAATGAATTCTTCAAATCTCGCGTGCTTTAACGCCAGTGAGCTTAGAGAATTGGACTGTATTTATCAGATGTGTCCATCCTACAATAAGATTTTCTTTTTAAAAGCTTCTCCATCAAATCAGAAACAAATTACTTCTCACCTTACAGCGTCTTACTGCGGGCAGTGTGCAGTCAAGTCCATTTAAAATATGAGGTCTGCAGTCCATTCCGGATGTTCTAATTTTCGTTCTTGCACTCATTTTTCCTTCATAAATTCAACAACAGCGCGTTTTAAATCGAAAACTCGTTCCAGGCATGCCCGTTGACGCATCCAACGCAATTTTCAGTAAAATATAAAGTCTCCATACTTGTAAGTAGGCTGTTTAGGGTTTTTTTTATTGGTAACGCCGCGTAGAGCTCTGTATGAAAATCACTGGCTGTGCTGTGTGCAGTCTGTGGCTGGTTTGCATTGTTGTTGGCTATTGTAGTGTTGGGCATTTGGCTGTTAACAGCGCGTAGTGTTGCGCAGTTGGAGGTGAGCCTCCAGCAGTGGTGGATGTGGGGAGAGAGATGGCAGAGTTTTGAGAGCGGATGATCTGGACGTGTGTCCATCAGAGACAGTAAATTTGTAAGACTGGATGTAATGAACTGATATATATATTATGACTTTTGAACACTGTTAAGGTAAATACATTGTTTGTTCTTTATCAAAATCTTTCATTTGCTAACTATGCCTATCAGTTCAAAAATGGTTCAAATGGCTCTGAGCACTATGGGACTTAACATCTGAGGTCATCAGTCCACTAGAACTTAGAACTACTTAAACCTAACTAACCTAAGGACGTCACACACATCCATGCCCGAGGCAGGATTCGAACCTGCGACCGTGGCAGCAGGGCGGTTCCGGACTGAAGCGCTTAGAACCGCTCGGCCACCGCGGCCGGCGCCTATCAGTAGTTAGTGACTTCAGTAGTTAGAATCTTTTATTTAGCTGGCAGTATTGGCGCTCGCTGTATTGCAGTAGTTTGAGTAACGAAGATTTTTGTGAGGTAAGTGATTCATGAAAGGTATAGGTTATTATTAGTCAGGGCCATTCTTTTGTAGGGATTTTTCAAAGTCAGATTGCGTTGCGCAAAAAATATTGTGTGTCAGTTTGGTGTTGATCAGTATAGGCAAAGAGCGAAATGTCTCAGTACGTTCAGTTTTGCTCAGCTGTTTGAAAAGCAAATAACGTAAGATGTTTATCAGCATAATCAGACATTAATTTTTCAAAGGAGACGTTTCATACTCTTAGTTCAGTTCGATCGGAAACTGTTGCAACTGATAGTGGAATAGCGCGTATGACTTGAAATTTTACTACTCGTACCATCAATTCCTTTGCGTACTTCATACCTGGAAAATTTAGGAGAAAGCGCTTCTTGATGTACAAAACAAAGAATCCTATCTGCCAATTACTGTAATTTTCCCTCTTTGAGTATCATTTAAATCTTTAAATTATTTCTGTGCAGTATCGTAACGTCGTTTCGCAGCAGATTTGCAGTACCCAAAGATAATGTGATTGCATAATAGATATTGAGAGTTCTCATCCTCACTTCTGTCATTCACATTCATTTTTAAATGCTTGTGACGATAGACGGCTAGACTGCCTCTTTTTGTGCAAACAGCCACTGTGAACTCTCTTCATACTACGAACAAATAGCGAAGGATAAACAGCGCTGATACACGATTCTGCCGAAAAATGCTACACCACAATCCTAAATGATATATCGCGCTGTACGGGGTGTTTCCGAGAAGGATCGAACAAATTCGAGGCAGACCGAGCCTGAGCCCGCACATGACCCACACATCTGCCTCGCACACAGTTTGGCACCCCGTGGCCGGCACTGGTGTAAAGCCATCTGAAACAGCAAAGGAACGAAAACGATAGAGCATTTCGGTGAAGGTAAGTAGTAAGAGTCAGACCAAAATGACTACTGACATACAGGGCACAACACAGTAGTGCAAATCTGCACTTCATAGGAAATTAACAGTTGGTATGGTTACTTATTTCGCCTAGTCACTTACTAAGAAGCAACAGAAAAGGTTCCTATAAATGTGCTCCTGTGTTACGATGGTTTTCTATAAATTTCGTCCGCCCGCTTAGCTGAGCGGTAATGTATTTGCCTAGCATGCAGTGGGCCCAGGGTCGGTTCCCAGTTGGGTTGAAGATTTTCTCGGCTCGTGGACTGGGTGTTGTGTTGTCGTCATCATCCTTCCCATCATCATCACGGACACGCAAGTCGCCCAACGAGGTGACTTGCAACCAGGCGGCCGAATTTCCCCTGATGCGGCCTCCTTGTCAACAATGCCACACGATCACTTCATTTCTATAAATTTTAATAATCGTGTCGCACATGGTCACTGTCAGAAACTGGTAAGGGAAGTGGGGAAGGAAGCACGTGCTTCCTGCTTCCTGTTGTAACAAATTTATAATCAAAGCAGACGATCTGAGGCTCAAAACAGATTTTTTTTTTCCTTTATTGGATTTCGATTTCCCCCGAAGGGAGCGGGCTGGTAGCAGCTCAGTACGCTGCTCTTCAGCCTACAGAATTTTTAAAACATAATAAGATAAGTAACAATAGAAGCAGGCTATAAAATGGTGACGTAAATTGTAAAACGGCGGAAAATTGTGGAAAGTTAAAACATAAAACAAATTGTGGGCGATGATAATAAAATACACAGGAAGCAGACAGGGAAAAATAGTAGACAGACAATTTAAAAAAAAAAACACGGCGACGGTCTGGTTTCTGTTCGGAAGATATATAAAAATCACACCCAGCGACAGTATGATGTCCGTTCGCGACACTTCAGAAAAGAAGTACAACACTTAACAATCATTGGAAACACTGCACTAAAAGGTTGGCACGAAGATGACACACCACAGGCAAGGCCAGATGTGTGTGTGTGGCGGGGGTGGGGGTGGGGGGGGGCCTGGACAGATGAGAGGGGAAAAAAAGGGGGAGGAGAGGAAAAACGAAAGGGGGGGGGGACCGATGGAGGGAGAGGACTCAGAAGGGGGGAGCAGGGCAGATGCGAGAGGGAATGAGGAAAGGCGGTGGAAGGAAACGCAAAAGCACTCAGGGGAGAGAAGGGAGGCAGAGAGAGGGTAGGTGGGGAAAAACAGGATGGAAGGGGGGGGGGGGAGAAGAGGGATCCCAGGAAAAGGACAGAGGAAAGGAGGGGGAGGTGAGGATCAGAGTTGATAGGAGGGATAAATGGAGGGAGAGAGGGCATCATCTTGGAGGGGGAGTTGACGGAAGCCACCTTGGGGAAGGAGATGAAGGGTGTAGAGATGGAGGGTAGGGGAGACACAACAGTGAAGGCGCGGCAGAGGGTGAGGGTTGGAGAGGAGAGGAGAAACCAGGGGATGAGGAGGAATCAGAATTTTTTAAGAGCTCACCGCCCATGCGTCCTAATCCAATTTCAGTACTGTAGTCGCCTTAGTAAGTTACTGGCGGCAAGGCTGAATTTTTCCAAATATCTGGTAATTGTAACTGAAGCGCAGCTGTTCACAGACGTCCAGTGTGGGCTGTAATTAACGTACTGCAGCGAAATTTCATAGATATTCAAATGCGGAACCGATTTACGCTGGGAAAAAATTAGTTCCAATTTTGGCCACCAGGTGCCTATTTTTCACCGTCAATGCAAGATAAACATACTGAAATGTTTCCATATGTAATATATTAGGAATGGGATGTGGGCAGAAAAGATCAGACAAGTGAGAAAGTCATAACATTCATACTATTAATCGTCGCTTACACAGTTTGTTCATCAGCAACAGACCATCGTCAAGATGCTGTACAGCGATAGATTTGCAGCCGGTGGTCAGAATTGGAACTCAATTTTCTCGCAGCGTAAATCGGTTCCGCACTAACGCATTAGAATATCTATCAAGTTTCGCCGGCATTCCACAGTTACAGCCTACACTGGACCTCTGATTAGCTGCAGTTTAATTATAACCAAACCTGTAGTTCTAACTGGGAGCGAAATGTGCGTCAGCGCAGTAACATCGTTCTGCACTCAGTTTCAAATGCCGGTTCTTTAAATTTTCTCAGTAGTGGTCCTCGAAAAGAGCGTCACCTTCCCTTTAGGGATTTCCATTTGAGCTCCCGAAGCATCTCCCTAATATCTGCGTATTACTCGTACCTACTGAAAACAAATCTAGCAGCTCGCCTCTGAATTGCTTCGGTGGCTTCGTTTCATCCGACCTGGTGTGGGTCCCAAACATTAAAGCAGTACTGAAGAATAGGTAGCACTAGCGTCCTATATGCGTTCTCCTTTACAGATGGTCTACACTGTCCTAAAGTCCTCCACATGAATCGAAATCGAACATTCGCTTTCCCTACCATAATCCACACATGCTCGTTCCATTTCATATCGCTTTGCAACGTTATGTCCAGATATTTAAAAGACATGACTGTGCCAAGCAGGACATTACCAATGCTGTATCCGTACACTTCTAGTTCGTTTTTCATACTTGTCTGCATTAACTTACATTTCTCATTTAGAGACGTTCATCACAACTAACTACAAATTTTGTCTAATCATCTTATATCCTACATTCACTCAACTTTGACACCTTCCCGTACACCATAGCATCATCAGCAAACAGTCACCGACTGCTGCCCATCCTGCCCGCCAGGCCATTTATGTATACAGAAAATAACAGCGGTCCTATCACACTTCCCAGGGAACTCCTGCCGAGACCCCTGTCTCTGATGAACACTCACCGTCGTGGACGACATACTGGATTCTGTTACTTAAAAAGTCTTCGAACCACTCACATATCTGGGAACCTACCCTCTAAATGAATCACCTTGAAGAAAATGACTTATTGATACATAACCAACACGGATTCAGCAAATATCGTCCTTGTGCAACACAGCTAGCTCTTTATTCCCATGAAGTAATGAGTGCTGTCGACAAGGGATCTCAGATCGATTCCATATTCCTAGATTTCCAGAAGGCTTTTGATACCGTTCCTCACAAGCGACTATTAATCAGATTGAATGCATATGGAGTATCATCTCAGTTGTGTGACTGGATTCGTGATTTCCTCTCAGAGAGGTCACAGTTCTTAGTGATAGACGGTAAATCATCGAGTAGAACAGAAGTGATATCTGGCGTTCCGCGAGGTAGTGTCATAGGCCCTCTGCTATTCCTGATTTACATAAACGATCTAGGTAATAGATTGTTTGCAGATGACGCTGTAATTTACCGTCTAGTAAAATCATCAGACGATCAATTCCAATTACAAAATGACCTAGAGAGAATTTCTGTATGGTGCGAAACGTGGCAATTGGCACTAAACAAAGAAAAGTGCAAGGTCATCCACATGGGTACTAAAAGAAATCCGATAAATTTTGGGTATACAATAAATCGCACAAATCTAAGGGCTGTCAATTCGACTAAATACCTAGGAATTACAATTACGAGCAACTTAAACTGGAAAGACCACATAGATTGTGGGGAAGGTGAAACAAAGACTGCGCTTAGTTGGCAGAACACTTACAAGATACGACAAACCCACTAAAGAGTCAGCCTACATTACACCTGCCCGTCCTCTACTGGAATATTGCTGCGCGGTGTGGGATACTTACCAGGTAGGATTTACGGAGGACATCGAAAAACTGCAAAGAAGGGCAGCTCGTTTCGTGTTATCGCGCAATAGGGGTGAGTGTGTCACTGATATGATACGCGAGTTGGGGTGGCAGTCACTGCAACAAAGGCGGTTTTCTTCGCGGCGAGATCTATTTACGAAATTTCAATCGCCAACTTTCTCTTCCGAATGAGAAAATATTTTGTTGACATCCACCTAAGTAGGAAGAAATGATCATCATAATAAAATAAGAGAAATCAGAGCTCGAATGGAAAGATTATTTAGGTGTTTCCCTTTCCCACGCGCCATTAGAGAGTGGAATGGTAGAGAAGTAGTATGAAAATGGTTCGATGAACACTCTGCCAGGCACTTAAGTGTGAATTGCAGAGTAACCATGCAGATGTAGATGCTCGTACCTTCGTTAACAGTCTGCAATTGGGCTCCGTGTCAAGAATCTGATCTGCCCGCCATCCATAGTACGCAGTATATCGTGTGAGAAAAGGGTAAGTTGAGTTTCACACGAGCGATACTTCCTAAATCTGTGGCTATTCGTGGGTATAAGCTCTTCAGTCCGTAGGACATTTATTATATTTGAATGCAAAATATGTTCAACAATTCTGCAGCATGTCTCAATAACAATAAAAGAAACCACAGATCTTTATGGCAGGACATGATAAGTTCTCATCATTCAGAAGACACAGAGAGCAGAAACTGCAGAGCAAGGGCGTAACTATAATTACAGGTGCTCCGCGCCAGCTACCAAAGTTGTGGCCCCGTCGTCTTCTCTCAGCCATTTCCCCACTCATTGAAGCGTCGCCTGCGTCTCATCCTCACAGCCAGTCCCACCTGGTCCCTGGCCACACATTTCGTACTTCGATCAAAAGCTAAAATAAGTAAGGACAGAGCTTACTGAAATGTATATTTTATTTTTATACTTCGTGAAAACATAATATAATCTTCTTTTCAGAATGAGAAGTTTCATAATCTTCTTTTGTTAAGTTATTCGACCCTACAACATTGGACATAACAAATACTGGACACTACCCAATATAAATTTTAATGAAATACAAAACTACAAATTCTGTAATCAACTACTACCGCAACCTACTTAAAATCGGAATAGAAGCAGAGAGTTAATCTGAACGCTTTACTTAAAAATGAATATTCGTGATAAAATATAAATGTATGCGCTTAGTGACGTAAACGTTTGATTTACTTATGTATTCTCATCCTTTTTGTACCACTAAAGTTTTTGAAAAATTAATGGAGGAGGAATAGTAGATTAGTGTTTGACATCCCGCCGACGAAGAGGTCATTATGGAGGGAGCACAAGCTCGGATTAGTGAAGGAAATCGGCCGTGTCCTTTCAAAAGAACAATCCCGGCATTTACCTGAAGCGATTTAAGGAAAACACGGAAAACCTGTATCAGGATAGCCGGACGCGGTTTTGAACCGTGGTCCTCCGAATACGAGTCCAGTGTGCTAACCACTGCGCCACCTCGATCCATCTGAAAGATTACTATTTCGCGCTGTTTCGTTTTCTGTTGACAGTATTGCCAATCTTAACCTATTGTAAGACGCAATTTCTCTCTTTTTTTCCAGCTTGGTAAACATGCATAGGTACAGTGAGAGATAAAACACGTGGGTAACTTAACAGCAGTGAAATATTTTACTCATAACGGCTCTGCTAATTCTTGTAAACCAGCCAGTTTTGATATTCCTCCTTGAAGTTCTCATCAACTTCAGCTGGGCTGGAAGCAGTGAAGAAACGTCATCAGGTGATACTGTGAGCTTAAGTGCTTCGTTAAGAACTTCGTCACACGCGATAAGCATGAACAAATGCTGTGTTGCTCTGTACACGTTTATAAATTCCTTCTTTCTTTGAAACTTCGTATTTAGTGGAGAATAAAAAAGAGACAACCATTTAGTCACTCTAAATCCAGTTACTGGCTCTGTCATCCTCTCGTCATCGCAGTGCTCGTTGAAGTACTTTAATGTTTTTATTTCTCTGTCAGAGATCTTCATAGATTTTGAAAGCATCTTCAGCAGTTCGAATGATCCTGTTTCTCATAGTGCCGTACGTAAGAGGTCATAACAAACTGCAACGTCCATACTGTCACACTGCCAATCCTCAGCTATTCAAATTCTTTGTTCTGAATTGCTAACAGGATAACTAAGCAACAATATTCAGTTTTACTTTTAAGACCAATTGCTACATTTCGTTCATTACACTTCTGGCTATTAAGAATTATGTTTCCCAGAGCTTTAAGGAAATAGTTTGGCAGAACTGTGAGGAAAGGGAAAACACTAAGAGTGCACAGCGTGGTGGCTAGCCTGCTCTTATACACTGAAGAGCCAAAGAAACCGGTACATCTGTCTCATATCGTGCACGGCCCCCGCGAGCACGCAGAAGTGCCGCAACAGGACATGGCAAGCACTCGACTAATGTCTGAAGTAGCGCTGGAGGGAACTGACACCGTGAATCCTGCAGGTCTGTCGATAAATCCGTAAGAGTACGAGGTGGTGGAGATCTCTTCTCAACAGTACGTTGCAAGCCTTCCCAGACACGCTCAATAATGTTCATGTCTGGAGAGTTTGGTGGCTATCGAAAGTGTTTAAACTCAGAAGAGTGTTCCTCGAGCCACTCTGTGGCAATTCTGGATGTGTGGAGTGTCGCATTCTCCTGCTGGAATTGCCCAACTCCTTCTGAATGCACAATACACATGAATGGATGCAAGTGACCAGACACAATGCTCACATACGCGTCATCTGGCAGAGCCGGAGACGTATCAGGAGTCCCATATCACTCCAATTGCACACGCCTCATACCACTGCAGAGCCCCACCATCTTGAACAGTACTCTGGTGACATGCAGGGTCCATGGATTTATGAGGTTGTCTCCATACCTGTACACGTCCATCCGCTCGATACAATTTGAAACGAGACTTGTCCGACCAGGCAATATGTTTCCATTCATCAACAGTCCAATGTCGGTTTTGACGGGCCCAGATGAGGCGTAAAGCTTTGCGTCGTGCAGTCATCAAGGATACACGAGTGGGCCTTCGCCTCCGAAAGCCCATATCAATGATGTTTCGTTGAATGGTTCGCGCGCTGACACTTGTTGATGGCCCAGCATTGAAATCTGCAGCAATTTGCGGAAGGGTTGCACTTCTGTTACGTTGAACGCTTCTCTTCAGTTGTCGTTGGTCCTGTTCTTGCAGGATCTTTTTCCGGCCGCAGTCATGTCGGAGATCTGATATTTTACCGAATTCCTGATATTCACGGTACACTCGTGAAATGGTCGTACGGGAAAATCCGCACTTCATCACTACCTCGGGGATGCTGTGTCCCAGTCTCGTGCACCGACTATACAACCACATTCAAACTCACTTAAATCTTGATAACCTGCCATTCAAGCAGCAGTAACCGATCAAATAACTGCGCGAGACACATGTTGTCTTATAGGTGTTGTATAGGTGTTGCCGACCGCAGCGCCGTGTTCTGCCTGTTTACATATCTCTCTATTTGAATACGCATGCCTATACCAGTTTCTTTGGCGCTTCAGTGTACTTCCTAGTGAAAACTGGATTCTAAGAAAAGCAGAACAACAAGGAGTCGAAGCAGCTGAATTGAGGTCACTTCTTGGATGAACATTAAGAGACAGACTGCGAAGTGAAGATATAGCGATTAGACAAGAGAACACCAATGACAGAAAAGATTAGGCACTGCAAAAAAATGTATGACATCAAAAGGATGTCACCTGTGCGCCTGCCATGGCAAGCATAACATTTAATCAAACTGGAAGCTGGGGTATAGGACGGTCACTGAAAAGATGGAGACAACAGATCTGTTAAGCTCCTTTAGTAGAACGGGCTAGCACTCACTTCATGAAGTGGAAGAAGAAGTAGAAGAAGAAGAAGAAGAAAAGTCTTAAGTGGATAAGTTTCATTAAAACGCTTTGTGCTTCAAGGACTTCAACGTTACCTGGAAGAACTCACGGAATAAGCTTTTAAACCTTGCCACCGTAGCATGATGTGGTCAAAACTTCGGCATAAGCCAATTCAAAAGAAATTCCTTGTGGCACTGGGTCTAGCTTTCTCCTGGGGCAGACAACCATAATCTATTGTTTCTTTCCTCAAGTGGAGTACTTGTTCTTACCTGGGAGATGTGCTGAGACATACTTCAGCGCCCGTCGTCTGACTGTCATTTGTCTGCGAGCCAAGGCACTGGCAAAGTCCAAACGGACCGAAATCCATTTACCTCGCATTCACGCTTCTTGTTCCAGTATACAGCTATTGAACACCAGTACAGTACGGACATTTTCGGACATGCGTCGATACACATCATGTTCTAAGTTTTTCACTTTTCCTTAGTGTTTAAATTTTTCATTATTACCCGCCGTTCTTATCTCTTAGATTCCCTTGGAGCCCCTTACGCTAGGAGCTCCCGGAGCATTTCCCCGGTTACCCCAGCCTGGTTACGCTCTTCCAGCAGTCATCTGAGCTGGTAGCACGTCCAGAACCCTAATTCCGTATCCCGATATTTCTATGATTCATATGTCCCACGGCTACTGCACCGCTACTGTCGCCTGCAAGCACTGCAACCCGCGCAACGGAGGTGAGCGAAGTGTTGCATCGCTGCAATACCTCGAAATCTATATTTTGTCCAAGTTGAAATTTTTAACAGCAAAACTGCGATAACAGCTGCCAGAAAAATCAAAGAAACTGTAAATAAGAATACTTCGATTTTTTTTTTTGGGTAGGTTGTGCTCGAAGTATTAGAAAAATGACGATCGCCGGCAGGCTGCAAAATGACTTTATTAGTCATTGATAGAGGTACGCACATTTAAAAAGATTAGTCTGCTTTACATTTCCTCCATACTCTTTCATTTATTCACTTCTTGTTTTCCTCTCTACTGATTCCTTCCAGTGTTCTTGGATCTCGCTTCAGTTCTGTGGTGTCACCGCCAGACACCACACTTGCTAGGTGGTAGCCTTTAAATAGGCCGCGGTCCGTTAGTATACGCCGGACCCGCGTGTCGCCACTATCAGTGATTGCAGACCAAGCGCCGCCACACGGCATGTCTAGAGAGACTTCCTAGCACTCGCCCAAGTTGTTCAACCGACTTTGCTAGCGATGGTTCACTGACAAAATACGCTCTCATTGGCCGAGACGATAGTTAGCATAGCCTTCAGCTACGTCATTTGCTACGACCTAGCAAGGCGCCATTACCAGTTACTATTGATGCTGTAAAACATGTACCGTCAAGAGCGACGTTCACCATTTACGGATTAAAGTTAAGTATTCCACCAGCTACGTCAGTTTTTTCTAAGTCTAATTTCCTTGTCCTGTTCCAGACCTCACGCCAGCCTCCGTGAGCTAAAACGCGTGCCTTTCGGCTTCCTCTAATAGTAACGGGTTGGCTCTCTTGCCAACCCACAACAAGTTCTTTTTTGTTTTGTTTTCCATCTCTTGTTCGCTTAAACCACCTTCCTACAGATGTCGACGTACACTTCTAAACAGATTAGATGTACCTTTCAGTTTTTCAAAGTGACTCCACAAAGTGTCTTATAGACATGGTAAGACCTTTTCTTTTCCTAAAATAATATTGTATTTTGCTTTTCTAATTATTGTTTTCGCCATGTTTTTATTCTCGCGTGTAAATTGTTTTTTAATGATTTTTCCATTTCTTCTTGCAGATTCTAAACTAGTGTTTGGGGCGTATATCTGTTTAATGGCCATTATGTTTTGACGTTGAATTTTTGCGTTTCTACGGAGTTATTTTGCTGCTGTCAACATCTTCTGTTAAGTGGTGTGTAAAGTCCTCCTTTCGTAATTTTACTCTGCTAGTTTTTCCCGCCTCACCCATGTGGTTAAATTCGTTTGTTCATCTGACTTTTCTTTGTTTTGTGCTTAAGTTGGGTAGTGTAATTTCATTGTGAGTTACAGCTCTGTTTTTTTTCCCAAACAACTTAAAAACCCGTTTCCCTACGTTGTCCAAACGTACGCTTTACGCACTTTCGAATGTGTTATATTTTGAACTTTCTTTCAATTTTCCAAGTACATTACAGGTAAAACTATCGCCGGCCGCGGTGGCCGATCGGTTCTAGGCGCTTCAGTCCAGAACCGCGCGACTGCTACAGTCGCAGGTTCGAATCCTGCCTCGGGCATGGATGTGTGTGACGTCCTTAGGTTAGTTAGGTTTAAGCAGTTCTAAGTTCTGGGGTACTGCTGACGTCAGATGTTAAGTCCCATAGTGATCAGAGCCATTTGAACCATTTTTGTAAAACTGTCCCACTTAAGGTTCTCGCTCATAATGCACAGAAATAACCTTGCCTCGGTCTGCTAATACATTTCTTTTACGTATGGTCAGGTACCGTTATGTTTCGAGGAGTGCGCTTGCTCTTTCTTTGTTGGCCCTTCATTGATTGGGTCCCCCTGATGAACGGTTGTACAGTGCATACCATCTTTATTGTTACCCCTATTACATGGTAAAATAAAGTACGCCTAAGTAACAATAAAGTACACATTTGACAACATTAACTGACCACTGTTGTATATACTGTAGGTGGTTGTGTATTAACATCTGTACTGTAGTGATCCCAACAGTGTCAAGTTCATTTTAAAGTGTTGTACGTATGTGCAGTATATTGTACAAATGTAACTGTGTGTTTCTTAATGTTTTAATTCATACATTACAATGAGTGGTAAGAGTAAGAGAAAATTTGTGCCGCTGAGTGTGCTTTGGAAAGAATAGTCAAAGTAGAAACATTAAAAAAACTTGCTGCTGAGTATGGAGTCGGTGAAGTGACGGTTGGAAATTGGCGTAGAAACAGAGACAAAACTGAGAAGTTTTCATCAAACAAGTGTTCTATTTCGTCGTTTGAATGAGAGTGAATGAAGAAATCTGAGTATAAAAAGACGAGTAAAGCTTTGTCCGTTTGGTTTATTCAACAAAGACATAAAGGAAATCTAATTTCAGAGCCTATTCTGCCAGAAAGAGCTGTATTTTTTTAAATAAGTTAAAGGAAGGTGAGGACGATTTTTCTACTAATTGAGGATGGCTGGATAAGTGGAAGAAGCAATACGGCGTAAGGCAGCTTGAAATTTGCTGTGAAAACCTTTCTGCAGATTCTCAAACTGTTACACAATTTTGTGAGAAATCAAGAAAAATTATACAAGAAGAAAATATTACTCCTGATCAACTGTATAACTGTGATGAAACAGGGCTAAATTATAAAATGCTTTCATCTAAACTCAAGCCTCAAAAGAAGAAAAGACTGTCCCGAGCTACAAAAAACTAGAGAGTAGTTAACAGTGCCTGCTGGAATCAGTGTTCATGGAATGAAACAGATACCTACAGTACAGGCGGAGATGACCTATTGTTGGCAAAACTGATGAAAAAGCTTGCTGGGCGTGAAAATGCGGACGCAAGCATTTTCATAATGGATGAACAGTGACGAACAGTTGGTGAAATGACCCATCTTGCAATTGTTGGAATGGTTAGTGAACCCGCTGAAGACAGTGGCGAGAAGAACTGGCTGAAAAAACTGTACCAGTGATCACACACACCGAGGGTTTGGTAGCGCTAGATGTGGCATTGCGTTATATACAGCAGCAAGCGGAAGCTCTCCATCTGACCCTACGTTTCTTAGACGATGGCGCGACATTGCTGCTAAAAAACGAGGTTCTATTTTAAAACAAAGGACTTTGGAAATTCTTTTTAAAGTGTAATTTATATTTTTGCAACTTGGAAATGTGTACTCATTTCCAAGTTCCAAAAATATAAGTTACACTTTAAAAAGAATTTCCAAAGTCCTTTGTTTTAAAATAGAACCTCGTTTTGTACTTTTCTGTTTTTTATTTATTTTTAATCCTTATTGTGCTCATTAAACATTTATTCATGATTTACCCATTGATTTAGTGATATTATCCGTATTATCAAAGTTTTTTTATAATTTGAAATAACTCTCAGCCCCAATTAGCTCGAATTACCGGGGCTTTACTGTAGTACAAAGCTAAACCAGACTGTTGCCCGTTTGTTGTCCTTAGCTCTAATTGCTTCCATGAATTCTACTTAAAGTTTTGAATTTGGTAGAGTCTCTTGTAACAGTTCTTATGTTTCCTTAACTATTCCGAGTTCTTGCAGAGTGTTTAGCGACTACCGCCTGTGTACAGAATCATAAGTGTGTTTAAAGCATAGAAACGCGCTCTTTAACTCATTCTTCAAACATCATAAGGGGTGATCAAAAAGTTTGTTCGAAGGCCATGCGTGCAAAATCGGCATGCCAATCAGGAAAAATCGCCGTGTGCATTCAGGCAATCATCCCACAGACGCACTAGGTTGAAGATATCCGCTTGGTAAAACACCGTGCCCTGCTGTGTAAAGAAGTTCGTAGCTGCCTACTGCGAATCCCCGTCCAACACGAATCGTCGACTGTCCAAGGCCTTTTTTGAGGTACCGAAGGCGTTACCATGACATGGGGAGAGACCAGGACTATAGGGCAGATGCTCGAATGAAACTTCATGGCAGATTAAAACTGTTTGCAGGACCAAGACTCGAACTCGGGACCTATGCCTTTTGCGGGCAAGTGCTCTACCATCTGAGCTACCCAAGCACGACTCACGACCCGTCCTCGCAGCTTCAATTCTGCCATTACCTCGTCTTCTACCTTCCAAACTTCACAGAAGTCCAGCACACTGTTTTAATCTGCCAGGAAGTTTCATATCAGCGCACACTCCGCTGCAGAGTGAAAATCTCATTCTGGAAACATCCCCCAGGCTGTGGCTAAGCGCCGTCCGCGGTGGTCTCGCGGTTCTAGGCGCTCAGTCCGGAACCGCACGACTGCTACGGTTGCAGGTTCGAATCCTGCCTCGGGCATGGATGTGTGTGATGTCCTTAGGTTAGTTAGGTTTAAGTAGTTCCAAGTTCTAGGTGACTGATGACCACAGATGTTAAGTCCCATAGTGCTCAGAGCCATTTTGTGGCTAAGCCATGTCTCCGCAATATCCTTTCTTCCAGGAGTGCTAGTTCTGCAAGGTTCGCAGAAGAGCTTCTGTGAAGTTTGGAAGGTAGGAGACAAGGTACTGGAAGAATTGAAGCAGTGAGGGTGGATCGTGAGTCGTGCTTGGGTAGCTCAGATGGTAGAGCACTTGCCCGCGAAAGGCAAAGGTCCCGAGTTCGAGTCTCAGTCCTTCACACAGTTTTAATGCCAGGAATTTTCATATCAGTGCACACTCCACTGCAGAGTGAAAATCTCATTCTGGAGAGATGCTCGAATGTCTACCACTTGAGTTGGCGTAACTTCTGCGTTACGACATTTGCTAAATGAGGTCGTGCGTTATCTGAATCAGCAGCAACCTTTGACGCACTATTCCACAGCAGTGGTTTTCGACACACATCCTGTCCCATAGACATCCTTCATTCTCCGATGGAAGTCTCCTGGTTTTCGTTCTTCGGCAGCCTAGAAAAGAATATCAGTTGGTTGCCCCTGTTTGAACACGTTTGGTAACAACGTCACTTGCTTACATGTCGGTGCTTATATACCCGCATGGGAGAAGTGCTACTTCGCATATACGCTGCAGCAATGTCTTAGAACAGAAGCTTTTTGATCAGTTATGCACAAGATCTAGCTCTCCATCAAAAAAACAAACAAAATACCGTCCGAACAGGCCTCGAACAATACTGACCGGCCGCCGTGTCATCCTCAGTCCTTAGGCATCATCGGATGCGGATACGGAAAGTCATGTGGTTAGCACAACGCTCTCCCAGCCGTTGTCAATTTTCGTGACAGGTACCTCTGCAACATCGTACTTGATATTTTGATTCTGTCTGCACACAGTCTTGGTTCTGGTGAGCTCTGTCAAAAAAAGAATTTTGCATCGTTGGAGGTAGTAGGTCTACACCTATAATGCTGATTGCTTTATATTGAGCAGAACAGTACTATTTTTTAGTCTTTTGGATCCTTTCCTTGTTATCAGACGTTGGTAAGACAACCTATTCGCGATAAGCAGGAATTCCAGCTTAGAATCCTGATCTGACACAAACTATCGTCTGTCACGACATATTTATTATACTGCAGGTTTGATATTTCATTGATATCATTTTATGTGAATGCTTTGCACTGATCTTCACTGATTTCGTGAATTTGATTTAAGTTGGTCTGCTAATAGTAAAGTATTCACAATTTGAAGAAATAAGTGTCGGAATGTTTCTTCATATTTTTGGAAGATTTCTTCCACAGCAGGCGGCGTCAGATTAAGCACGTCACAGAGGTCAACATCGGTAATGAAACTATAAATTACGCGGTGAATCTTTTGGTTATTTTTCGAACTGATGTATCTGTCCAATCATTTGTGCTCAGCAAAGATTCCAGGCAGGCAATGCTCGAGGACTCATAGCACGATTGGCACCTGAAGAAAACTTTGAAGTGGGCTACAAGTTCTCAGGATTCTCTCACATAAATTGAACGTGTTCGTTATTAGACTATTCATTTTATCTTACACTGCTGTGAAAGGCTGCAACCGAAACACTATGGTTACCATCACCTAAGAATTCCTGACTAGTGGGCTAACAGAATAACACCCCGGAAGTTTCAAGTGGTGATAGTACTGGCTGTGTGGTTACCGTAAAGCAGAGGGGGAGGGGGGGGGGAGGGGGAGGTGGCACGGGGAATCAAAGTAATGACAAATCGCGAAAAGTTATGTCAAATATGATTCAGCTTACCCAAATATGAATAGATGTCACAGTATATATTAAGCAAGAATGTTATAAACGATGTATCCTAGCTTAAAATGTAGCTGAAAAATGCAGAGTCGATACGACAATATAGTGTAGGGCAAGTAACGCTGTGATTCCCACAGGATACACACCGGTGTTTGATGTTAGGGAACAATCCCAGCATTTGCCTGAAGTGATTTAGGGAAATCACAGAAAACCTAAATCAAGATGACCAGATGTGGGATTGAATTGTCATCCTCCCAAATGCAAGTCCAGTGTGCTAACCAATGGGCCACCTCCAAGTCCTGTGATGAGGTGTGGATGTCCAACACACTGTCACATAATCATGGTCTCACATCCTTCAACCAGTTTCCATAAATGCTCAAGCCAACATGGAAACAGTCAACCAGCTTTGACATTTGTGAGTTCCTCATTCCCAGGTGCTGTGTCACAGTTCATCAAAATCGCTTATATTGCGTCCGGTCTCATGGTGGGTGGTGGTCATAATGTTTTGCTTCATCAGTGTATTCTGTAGGTGCACAGACTTGCAGAAAATATTGATACCATAGAACAAAGAATATAATGGAAAGAGAGTATACTAAGTGAATAAGCGTCCCTGTTGTAGTGTCTAAGGTAGTGGAGACTGGGAGACTTATATGAAGAATGTATAACTTATATACAACATATATGAAGAATAGCGACATTAATTTCTGCACACGATCCTGAATGTGATGCTTCATAGACAGAATTCCATCACCCTTCAGCCCCAATCATTTAAAATGTGTTTCTTCACTAACTGTCTGGTTACTTTGTAATAACAAAACTTTGAGTCTACTAAAAGAGTTGCATGTCATGAACAGGATACACTGCGCAGGAATTCATACAGATGGCAGGGGAGGAGGGCCATGAGAAATAAAGATCTCAGACAAAGGCAACCATCAAGTAGAAGGCAGAAGTTTTAAGCAAGCAATAATAAGATCATGAAAGACTGGTGACTGCTCACTCCAATTTCATACTGTGTAATTTTATACTGTGTAAATTACTACCCTACCAAAGTTTGAGAGTATTTTTTACTGTTTCAGTTCTTAAATCAATTGCATGACAAATTTACTTCTCAAACTTTTGAATGAATGCTTTCCAAATTGTGGATTTCTCTTAATTGCAGTTTCTTGGCAGGATGCAGTAGCTGTATACCAAATATTGATGTAAATAAATTATTATATTCAAATATTTTATTATTGTTAATAAATTGTTTTGTTATATTAACATTTTATTGTTATTAAAATCTTAGGCATATGTGAAGCTGGGTTGACGGCTCGTTTCATATGGGGGAGGGGCAGTAAAAAACTGTGAGTGCCTGCCCCCCTCCCTCCTGCACCCACACCTGAGTGTGTCAAAATTTGTTGAAGACATATCTCTCTCTCTCTCTCTCTCTGCGCCTCGTCTTTAGTCATTCCTTCATGTACCCCAACACTACTGATCCAATTCTTGTCAAATCAAAATACATCTACTGCCACTTCAAAAGTTAAATCAACATTTATTAGTGAAGAGAGAGGATCTGCATATGTGAGCAGCTCTTGGTGTTTGCACTGCAAATATTCCTTCCTGTAAAGAGCTATAGTAATACAGTGACAGGTGCCTCACATGGTAACACCTTCATGATGACTCAATGATGTCGCCCTTCCACCAACTGCAACAAGGCAGACTGTAATTGGCATGGAGCTATGTTTACGTACCTATAAATTTACAACAGGAAATATTACTCATCAATGCCCATCATAGCCGCTGACCCTTCTTGGTCGAGCGTTATTAGACATCCAACTCTTAGGAGCAGTTTCCAAAGTAAAAGGTTATTATAAATGATTAAAGTGATTTCATAAATTAAAAGTAGCTACATTAAGAGATGTAACATTGTTACAAAAGTCAACACTCATATGGAAAAATTCAAGAAGTTTTGTATTGTTGCAGCCACACTTCAGATTTCTGCCATGAGAGTGCAGCAGTGAGCAGTTAGGAAAGACAGCAAGAGGTGCTGAGTAAGCTTATGCTGTGCTTGAAATGCATTACATCTGCCTACTGTAATGGTGCAATGATATTTCAGAATGAAGTTCAACAAACATCCACTAATTACCCACTCCATTCAGTGATGGTACGTACAGTTCAAAGTTTGAAAATGAAGCTTCAAGATGTCACTGCAAGGATAAATTAATGGGTCAGCCTGCAGTGAGTGAAAAAAAGGTCAGTGGCATGTGGGCTGGTTTTTCATCGGGACACAGAAAATTGGCTCAGGCTACAATTGGAGATAAAGTGTGAACTTCATCTACCAACAAGATGGTGTTCCACCCAACTTCCCATCATGACGTTCACAAATTCTTCAACAAGAAATTGAGAACACAATGGATCAGCTGTCGTGAGGATGATGATTAACAGTTCATGTCATGGCCTCCATGCTCTCCTGATCTAGCCCCAGGCAGTTTTTTGTGTGGGGTTATGCAAAAGATTCAGTGTTGATGCCTCATCTGTCTACAAGCCTATCAGAACTGCAAGCTCACATCAACAGCGCTTTTGAGCAAATTGACAGAAACCCGACTTGCATTTTTCTCACATGACATACTGAAAGCTTTGGATCAAGGCAGCAAGGTAGATTTCTTGATTTCTGAAAAGCATTTGACTCAGTACCACATCTATGCTTATTGTCAAAAGAACAATCATATGAGGTATCAAGCAAAATTTGTGACTGGCCTGAGGACTTTTTGGTAGGGAGGACACAGTGTCTTATCTTGGATGGAGAGTCATTGTCAGATGCAGAAGTAACTTCAGGTGTACCCCTGTGTGTTGGGACCCTTGAAGGTTGTGTTGTGTATTAATGACCTTGCAGAAAATATTAATAGTAAAATCAGGCTTTTTGCAGATGATGCAGTTATCTATAACAAAGTACTGTCTGTCATGAGGAGTTTAAATATTCAACATGGTGCAGAGGTTGACAGTTTGCTCTAAATATTCAGAAAAGTAAAATCTTGCACATCACAAAATGAAGAAACGTAGTATCCTATGAATATAATATCAATGAGTCACTGCTGGAATTGGCCAACCTGCATGTAACACTTTGTAGGAATATGAAATGGAATGATCACACAGGTTCAGTCGTGGGTAAAGCAGGTAGCAGAGTTCGGTTTATTGGTAGAATATTGGGGAAGTGTAATCAGTCTACTAAATAGATTGCTTACAAATCACTTGTGTGACCCATCCTAGAATATTACTGAAGTGTGTGGGACCCATACCAGATAGGAGTAACAGGGGATACTGAACATATACAGACAAAGGCAGCACAAATGGTCACAGATTTGTTTAATCTGTGGGAGGGTGTTACAGAGATGCTGAAGGAACTGAAATGGCAGACTGTTGAAGACAGTCTATTAACAAACTTCCAAGAACCAGCTTTAAATGATTACTCTAGGGATAGACTACAACTCCCCATGTATCACTCACAGAGGGATGGTGATAATAAAGATTAGAATAATTACTGCACACACAAGGGCATTCAAACAGTCCTCCTTCCCATGCTCCATATGTTAATGGAACAGGAAGAAACCATAATAACTGGCACAATAGGACACACCCTCTGCCATGCACCTCACAGTGGTTTGCAGAGTGTAGATGTAGGCTGCGTCATATTCCTCTCCAAACTTCTTCAGCATTCACCGTTTCGATCCCTCTGCTGGAATCTTCTTCAGGATTCCACTGTTGTCCCTGGATGGCTCAACACTTTGTCTGTAAGCTACGACCTGCACTTGCTTTTAATAATCTATGTAAAGCGAGTGGCAGTACTTGCTGAAGGTCTGCAAGGATTGCTTAAGTGTTAGAGACTTTCTGGTGACATCAGGTGTTCTGCCAATACCATTCTGCAGTGCCACAACCCAGTCTTTGATCAGAAAATTTTTAGACTTTAACAGAAGTACACAAAAGTAGGATGGCACCACCAGATATCATTGAATTACAGCTGCAGGTCAGCAGCCGTAAGCGTGGTGATGTGCATTACAATAACAGAAAGAATATGCAAGGACAAATGAGGCACCTTGTGGTAATACTTCAAACACGAACTTCCATTTGTAAGAAACAAGTATTCTTTAATAATGTGTGTAATGCTACTGTATTATGTTAAAACTGTTCTTTACTCAGTATATGTCTGTAATATGATTAGTTAATAGTATTTATCATCACTTTGCTACATAAACCAGACTGACACTAAAATTATCATGGAGCATACTCTTTTTATGGTACATGCATGCTAGGACAAAGTCTCACCCATAATTCTTATGTTTGATACCTTGAGGGTATCCACAGTAAAGAAATGCCTAAACAAACAGCAACTACTGCGCCATAGATGTAAAACAAGGTGCAGGAGCATTGAGAGAGAGGCTAAATGAATCTAATTTGGCTGTCAAAACAGCAATGTATGAAACCTTCAGTAACTACCACACTAATCTTATCGAAAGACATCTCAAAAAATCCAAGTTGAGGCAACCAGTGGCACTTAAGGTTAGTCCACACACATTCATGGACGACACAGGGATATAGATTGAAGACAGCAAAGCAAAATCAGAAATGTTGAACTTGATTTACAAACAGGATCTTGAACTACTGCACTAATTTAAATCCAGCATCACTGCAAAGATGAGCGACATTAGTGTCAGTGGTATTGGGAAACAGCTGAAATCACCAACATTGAACAAATCTCCAAGGTCCAATGAAATATCTGTACAAAATTTGTGGATGACTTAGGCCCTCTTTTAACCATAATATATCACAGATCCTTTGAACAAAAAACTGTCTATAGTAGATGGAAGAACGAAGGCTGTTGACCTGAGCCAGCAAAGTGCTGTCCAGTATTGCCACGAGCTGTGATGCATGCAGTATGACATAGCAATTAGTGTCACTGGTTGTTGTGCTGCACACCACCAGCATTATTTGTTATTCAGCATTTATCATTTCTGGAAAAATCTTTCAGTATCCTAATATCTTACACTTGCATATTCTGAAGTATTCAATTTCAGTATAAATACCAACATTCTGGAATATTTGATACTTGTATAAACAGCTGCACTCTCCATCCAGAGGTGAATGCTATTCTGACTGTACGTTTGTGTCAGTAATAAAAGTACTTTCAGATCTAAGTGTTGTACTTCACTGAGAACCCTGCATTCAGATTTGGACTTGATTATGGTTACAAAGTGACACTGTTGGTTGGAGATGCCAAGTACTTCGAAACATCTACACTCATGCTCATGCTCATAAATTAAGGATAATTGCAGAATGTGGTGCCACACAACGTGGCACTACACAAGACTGGCGTTAATAGCATATGCATGTAGGGAACACACATGACACAGATATGTAAGTCCACGGTATTGGTGATAAGTTGAAAAAACCGTACCTAAACATATATGCTACAAAACACCACTGTTTCCTGCACACGTACCCCGACATCAATATGGGATATGATCACCATGCACATGTACACAGGCCGCTCAAAGAGTTGGCATACTCTGGATCAGTTGGTCGAGCAGCTGCTGGGGTATGGCATCCCATTCTTGCATCAGTGCCTGTCGGAGCTCCTGAAGTGTCGTAGGGGTTTGAAGACATGCAGCGATACGTCGACTGAGAGCATCCCAGACATGCTCGATGGGGTTTAGGTTTGGAGAACAGGCACGCCACTCCATTCCATTCACCCGATATCTTCTGTTTCAAGATACTCCTCCACAATGGCAGCTCGGTGGGGCCGTGCGTTACCATCCATCAGGAGGAAGGTAGGACCCACTGCACACCTGAAAAGGCGGACATACTGGTGCAAAATAATGTCCCGATACACCTGACCTGTTACAGTTCTCTGTCAAAGACATGCAGGGGTGTACGTGCACCAATCATAATCCCATCCCACACTATCAAACTACAACCTCCATACAGGTCCCTTTCAAGGACATTAAGGGGTTGGTATCTAGTTCCTGGTTCATTCCAGATGAAAACCCGGCAAGAATCACTGTTCAGACTATACCTGGACTCATCTGTAAAGATAACCTGGGACCACTGTTCCAATGACCATGTACTGTGTCCTTGATACCAGGCTTTATGGGCTCTCCTGTGACCAGGGATCAGTGAAATGCACCTTGCAGGTCCCCGGGCAAATAAACCATGTCTGTTCAGTTGTGTGTAGACTGTGTGTCTGCAGACAACTGTTCCAGTGGCTGCGGTAAGGTCCCGAGCAAGGCTACCTGTAGTACTCCGTGGCCGTCTGTGGGCACTGATGGTGAGATATCGGCCTTCTTGTGGTGTTGTACACTGTGGACCTCCCGTACTGTAGCACCTGGACATGTTTCCTGTCTGCTGGAATCGTTGCCATAATTGTGAGATCACAGTCTGTGGCACACGGAGGGCCCGTGCTACGACCTGCTGTTTTTGACCAGCCTCCAGTCGCCCTAGTATTGTACCCCTCACTTGAAAACGTCTGCACACGTACTCGCTGCACCATACTCTGACATGCACCAACACAACTCTGCATATGTGGACTTGTGCCAGCGGCACTGTGCGACAACCGCAGGTCAAATGCACTGCATGGTCATACCCCAAGGTGATTTAAACCCGCAAATCACCCACCAGAGCATTGTTTCACAATGTATCAGCATTATCCTTAATTTATGAGCATGATTGTACATCACTGTGGTTCCAATTAGGCAGTGTAAAAGCCACAATTAATAAAATGTTCTGGGCTGTTATGCTGTGGTCGAATGGATTTCACATTTAAACCCAATGTTTCGTCCCCACCTACAGAGGAGATTTTCAAGGGGTATTGTAGCTTCTTCAGTGTCCATTTCACATCTGGCTCACTACTGACTGCAGCAAAATTCCATTTACACATGCTTCAGTGAAGTGATGTGAAGTAACATGTTTTGTAAACCTGTTGTCAATCACCGTCGTCTGCTGTTACT
This sequence comes from Schistocerca serialis cubense, assembly GCF_023864345.2. NCBI lineage: Eukaryota > Metazoa > Arthropoda > Insecta > Orthoptera > Acrididae > Schistocerca > Schistocerca serialis. The sequence continues at coordinate 663,294,927 of NC_064641.1, read as the reverse complement.
ATCACCCTGTGGTGGAAGACTGTTATACTTCTTCAGCACCGGAACCCAGATGTCATTCAATTTCACATCCCCCTCCTTTCTATTGAAATTCCTGGGCGTTTTACAATCTCTATGGCCTCTCTACATAGCCTTTCATGGTATTCTCTTGCAGCTGCCAGTAATTGAGTCCTATCAAAATGAATGTGGTGGTCTCTTGCCTTGCCTGCAAAGCATGTTCCGCAACAGCTGATCTGTCAATTTCCCATCCCCCCCCCCCCCCTCCTCCTTTATGCAATTGCCCTTGCACTTTTCTAGTCACCTTTTGACTGTTCTTTTTGTAGTACCCATGTGTCCCTCCCTACAACTACACAGAATTCTGAAAATTTCTGTTTTCTCCAGCAGTTGGCAAGCATCCTTAGCCAAGTTTAGGGGCTCTCGCATTTTCTGGGGGGGGGTCTGTAAGTTATCGCGATGTGGGCTCTCTCTCTCTCTCTCTCTCTCTCTCTCTCTCTCTCTCTCTCTCTCTCTCTCTCCCCCCCAAGATTTTTCCCTATGCACTCAGTAACATCCTTAATGAAAGGACACTCTAAGAAGCTACAATCCCCCTTAATAAAGTCCTCTGCAGATGGGGACAAAACAGTGGGTTTAAATGTGACATCCTCTTGACCATAGCACATCATCTCAGTACATTTTATTAACTGCGACACTGCCAGCTATAAAAGTTTATATTTCGAAATGTAAAAGCCAGCACCTACATGGACAGGAAATGGAACAATAGCAGTATACCGTCCATGAGATCCATATATTCAAAGGATGGATGGATTCCAAAACAGCATCAGTCAGCTGCACATCATGCATCCGTCACTGTTTTCTGGAGCACTGACTAGGACCCAGCGAAATGGCTGAAAAGACTCACCCAAGTTGCCATGTGCAACACATGAGATGACATGATGGCAAATAGTACTTTTACATGGATGACTCAGAACAATGAAGAGAAAATCAATATGTGGGACAATTTTCAGGCCAAACTGAAGTAAAGGTTTGGCGATGATCAGCAGCATGACTGCTTAGCAGCAGAACAATTGAAGAACAGGATCCAATGTCATCGGGAAACAACATAGTCATATGTAAAGAATGTTTTGCCCTGTGCTATATAATGAACCTGAATGACAGAAGCCAATGAAATCTCACACTAGATTAAAGGAGTTGCAGAAGACATGTACCGAGCTCATCTGGTAAAGGATGTCTTGATGATAGAGAAATTCATACAGTGGAGCCAGTGAAATGTAACAGAAGAGAGTCTGATGAATGAAGAATGACCAATTCCTGAATGTGGTCCCTACGGCAACTGTGACAGATCACCACGAGCTCACTCTCAGGCACCAGCTACTAAGGGTAATGATGCAGCAGTGAATAACAGCCAAAAATGCCAGACTAAGTGCAAAAGAGATGCCAGCCACAAATGTTGATCTGATAAGACAGGAGGTACAGTCCACACAGAATACCATGGCTGGTAGATGCGCAGTAGGCAGGGCACACTTGGGAGAGCAGTAGCAGTGGAGGTTGTGGGCAGGCACTGTAGGGGAAATGCCATGTGCTGGAAGGGAAGTGTCTTTCTAAACTGAAGCCTGTACTCCCATTTTTGTAAATACTGAGCACAACCCCTAGATGCCCTCACTTGGATGGTGACTATTCAAAACTATCTGCTGCCACCACTGCTTTGGTTACTATCTAAAAGGAGTTCCACTGAAAATGCAGCAATTTATTTTCGCCTGGCTTATTAACCATTTCTAACTTTCAGAGAAGCATCATTAGAGGCGAATTTTGAGTAAAACTTACATATTTCTCTTGTTGACATCTTAAAATTTCCTTATTTTGCCAAAACTGAACAGAGTTTATACCGTCTCACCTCACTAACATGTTGTGCCGATGCAGTTGCAAGATAATTCTGAAACTTTGGTTTATGAAGATTATTAAGTGAGGATCTGAGGAAAACTAAGGTCAATATCTTGTGAAATAGTGCACCTTTGGTATAAAATAAACATGTAATGTCTTTACTTATGTTGCACCAAAACCCATAGCATTTCCCATTTGACCAGCTATCAATGACACCTAAAAATTACATTACTTCATCAAAGAAGTCTGTACTTAGTGGGCTAACACAGCAGATAATGAAGTTTTGCGTAATAACCATACGCCAAAATACCCTCCTCTCTGCATACTATCATTTACCAAAAATCTCATTTCCGTGTCTGAAGCCATTTATGACATATGAGGAATTTTGTGGACGTTTCACTCTGGCATAACAATGAAGCAGCGCAACTGCAAATGAGTGTGCTACATCAGATCAATTTTCTTGAGATTGTTGAGTCAGAGACCTCCAAGAAAGACTAAAGAAAAATTCGATATGTTAGTTAAGTTTCATACACAGCAACATATTATGTAATATACACCAAATGCAAAATCATAGCAATACCAATTTCTATTTCAAAGTTTTTTTGAATTTCACGCATTGTCTTACTTCCATGTAAATATCACAATAACCATTAATGAAATGATGGGCTCATCAACATGAGCCAAACATATAGATATAAGTAACACAACAGTGAAATTTTTGACCAAACAGTTTCTATCAAATCATTGAGACAGATAGCAGGGCGTGCACCTTGATTCTGTCATCACCAACTGGCCAAAAGGTGAAAATATTGTTGGCCTCACCTTCTGAACAAATGAGCGAATTCGCTGAGTGCTTTGGACCAAAAATTGGTCACTGTGCATCAGCTATCGTATCCTGCATGGACAGAGAATGTTGAAGAAAGGGTGTATCAGTCTTAGCACGACCTCTCTGGGGGACACCACCTTAACTAAGCACTGTCCATGCGGGTGGAGAGGCTTGCATATCCACATGAAGCTGAGGGCTATGCCAAAAGTAGAGGACCTACTGCCAGAAAGGCCTCAGCCGATGGATCAGACTAAGTGTGTCCCACAATGTCCCATCTTCCCTATCCACTCCTAGTCCTACCCAATTCCCTTTCCCAACCCAAAGTGTGATGCGATCTGTGCCATGGGGTGCGTGGCACATGGGAAGATGTGTCGCAAATGGAGCCACAGGGATACCGGGTGACCTTCCTGAGTAAGTAGCCTTACACCATGCAGGGAATTCATGGTGTGGACCGTGTAGATTCCCAAATCTCATGGGACCAAAATGGACACGATTAAAGAAAATAAAGAACAACAAACTGAGTGGCAAACTGAGACCTGACACCCAAACATCAGGGTCAGGACTGATGGAAGGCATTCCCACTACTGAATCAGGGTCTAGACCTGAGCCAGGAATGGGAAATGTAACCAAACCAGATAAAGATTAAAGCCTTGTCTGGGGCCTAAAGGAGGAAGCTACTCAGGGGACAAAGGAAAAAGGAAGGGAAAGAATGGCTTCCTAAAGACAAATGGAGGGAGTTAAAGGGACTTGAAGCTAAGACCCCAAGAAAAAATTGTCTCAGGTTGAAGAGGATATGCAGACCCCCACAACATCGAAGACAGGCAGCAAGAGGATAAGGGAGGAATCTAAGACTCCCTCCTCCCTGGATAAGCGAGCCCAGAAGAAACCGAGGCAAGAAATAGTGAAACAGACCTATAGTACAGCAGTCTCAGTTTTTAAGATGGCAGTTATCCAGAAATGCTATCCACTGGTGGCCATCATCTCACAGCAGGAGGAATCTGTACAGATGGCCCTCTTTGAAAAGCTTGGAGGGGAGGGGGGGGGGGGGGGGGGGGGGGGGGGAGATGCAGGTCCAGGTCCAGGTCCAGGACCCAACTTCAAGAGGGTCTATCTAGATCGTGGTGCTCTCATTTTTGTCTCTTGTGAGGGGGTGCACACGGTGGAATGGCTTAAGGACAAGGTGCCCATGATATCCCCGAGGGAAGATGCGAAGCTGCTGGTCAAGACGGCAGTGGAACTTCTAAACACCGCAAAGGTGTCACTATGGGTAGCAAAGATTCTTAAGGATGTCTCTACTAAGACTTTGAGAAAACAGGGGCTCAGAACCCAAAAGTCTCAACAGAAGACTGGAGAGTGATCAACCAGAAGGTTGTACCAGAAGGACGAATCCTGTTGGTGGAGGTCAGAGGGAAGTCCCTGAAGGTGATGCGAGAGCAGAACCTGGAATTGTTTTTAGGGTTCATGTAGGTCACCATCAGGGTTCTCAAAGACCTCAAAGGCAATAATGGCAGCAAGGCAGAGACTGGAGATTAATCTGCAGCACAGTAAAGGGGCCTCTGCTGCCCTGAGACGCTGCCTGGGGAGGCAGGAAGTCAACATGGCCCTGATACACGAACCCTACTTATATAAAGGGGGTGTATCGGGCCTCAGTGGCACTGGAGATAAGCTGATTTATGCCAGAAATGGAATTTCTTTCACACCAATGATGGATTTCTGCTCCAGGGACCTAGTGGCCATTGAAATGCAGCAATGTGCGGAAGGTATCACGAGGGAAATTATTTTGGCCTCAGCATACCTTCCTTACGAAGACAGCTCTCCTCCTCCTTTGCAGGCGAGGAGACTGGTAGAGGCTTGCCATCGGCAAGGTGACCAACTGCTGGTGGGATGCGATGCCAGTGGCCACAACCTGGTGTGGGGCAGCTAGGACACCAACAGTAGAGGTGAGTACCTTCTTGAATTTCTTTTAGCTAACAACTTGGAGGTCATGAATAGGGGAAATGAACCTATATTCAGGAATAGGAGAAGGGAAGAAGTAATTGATATAACTTTTGGTCCCATGATGATGGGTAAATATGTCAAACAATGGCATGTAGTGTTAGAGCCATCCTCATCAACCACATGTACATTAAATTCAAGGTTGGAATGGGAATCACAGACCATGACCTATAGGAATCCCAGGAAAACAGACTGGGAGACATTTAGGAGGGACCTTGACTTAGACTTATCAGAAATTAAAACCTCAGTAAGGAATACAGTAGAGTTTGAGGAAGTAGCAGAGGCTGTTTCCTCTGCCATAGTGACCTCACATCAGGACAATTGCACAATCACCAAGAAATGCACAAACAGGAGTGTGCCTTGGTGGAATAATAACTTATAAATTCAAAGAAAACAGGTACAATGACTGTTTAACATTGTGAGACATAAAGGACAATGGGCTAAGTATCGTGAGACCCCTGTCAACTACAACCTTGCAATCAGACAAGCAACGAAGACATCCTGGAAGGCATTCTGTGAGGAAGTGGAGTGCACGGCTGCTCAAGCCAGACTTCACAGAATCCTCACTAGAGTACAAATCAATCCAGGAAGTACGTTGAGGAAGGAGGGTGGAGAATATACAAAGACAGTACTTGAGATGTTGGAACTGCCCCTCAAATATCACTTTCAGTATGCTCTGCCGGACAACACAGACCAGAATGTGATCCCGGAGAGACAATGGTTCCCAGGAACTCTAAGAGAGGACAGGGAATCGGCCAAGGAGTGTGTGGACTTTAATAAAATCCAGTGGGTGGTGGGAATATTCCAACCATTCAAGTCCCCTGGCCCAGATGGAATTTTTTCCAGCTCTCCTGCAACAGGCAGGAGAGAAACTCATAAGAGTCCTATGCAGGTTATTCAGGGTTAGCCTAGCAGTAGGAATCATTACCAATGTTTGGAGGGCAGTGAAGGCTGTCCTCATTCCAAAGCCAGGGAGAATTGATCATACCAAGGCCAAGAATACGAGACCAATCAGTCTGTTCTCCTTTATTCTCAAAACATTTGAAAAACTGGTTAATGTATACTTTGGGGAGAGGAGGCTAATTAGGGCACCCCTACATTCAAACAAACACGCATATCAACCAAGTAAATTATGTGAGACAGCTCTCCACCAACTCATTGGGAAGGTGGAGAAAGCACTTCACTTCAAAGAAATAGCTCTCTGCAACTTCCTGGATATCGACGGGGCCTTCAATAACATGACCTTCGATTCCATGGTAAGGGCAGCAGGTGTGCGTGATCTAGGGACCGCTATAAGTAGGTGGATCAGGGCGATCCTTAAGGGAAGGAAGGTGGAATCTAGTGGTGAACGAACTCATCAAGGAACTAAATTCTATACAATGCTTCTGCCAAGGATACACAGATGACCTTGTCATAGTAATACTTGGCAAATTTACTGACAGTCAGAAATATGGCACAATGAGGATTGGACATTGTGCAAAATTAGTGCATTAAACAGGATCTGAGGGTTAATCCTAAGAAGACTGTTGTGGTGACATTTGTGAAGAGGCATATAGCCAACACTCAAATTGGAATCTAAAGCTCTTCAATGAAACTCTACCTGTGAAGGGGATAGTGAAATATCTAGGGGTAACCTTAGATGAGAAACTAACGTAGACCCCCCACATTAAGAGCATCTGCACCAAGGCAAAAAATACTCTAGTGGGAACCAGAAGGGCTTGTGGTAAAAACTCGGGCCGAAGCCCCAGAGGTATGTACCGGATATACACCACAGTGGTTAGACCTAGGATTCCCTACGGGGCCGTAGTGTGGTGGAAGAAGGTAGAACAGCGGGTTGCAGCTAAGGAGCTTGCTAAGGTGCAGAGATTGGCCTGCTTAGTCATAACAGGCAGAATTAGCAGCACACCAACTGCTGGGATGGAAACCATGCTAGACATGCCTCCACTACACATTTCGGTCACGATGGAGGCAGCAGCTGGAGCATACAGACTTAAAACTGGCAAGAACTAGATCTCATTGGGATATCCAGAATCATACACTATATTAGTGAGTGAGGTAAACATAGGAATGGCTGGGGAAATGCCTGTAGGCTATATAATAACTCCCAACTGCTTCAACAAGCCTTACAATATAATAATTGGAAGGAGGGAGCAGTGGGAAAAAACTGTTCGACACTGTACGGAGGACATTGTTTGGTTCACCAATGGGTCGAAATCAGCCAAGGCGTTGGGGCAGGCATGTGCGGGGTTCAGCAAAGACTGGAGGGCATCACCTCTCCAGGAGAACTGGCCTCTGTATTCCAAGCTGAAATTAATGCAATCAGGGCATGTGTGGAGGAGAATAAGTGTAGGTGCTACAATCACCATAGCATCAACATCTATTCAGACAGCCAGGCAGCCCTCAAATCACTGGCAGCTCCTGCAACAAGATCTAAGATTGTTGTAGAATGCCACAGGAATCTGGTGGAAATAGGGGGAAGCAATAGGGTAAACCTAGTGTCGGTCCCTGGCCACTCAGGGATCTGTGGCAATGAACAAACCGACAGATTGGCCAGGACGGGGGCAACCACTCCATTTATTGGAAAGGAACCTGTCCTGACAATCACTAAGGCTATGATCTAACTACAACTACAGAACTGGCTCAGGAAACAGCATGTAGAATGTTGGAACAAGGTCCATAAACAAAAACATGGTAAGGTAATGATGCCCAAGCCATGTTTTAAAAGAAGCTCTGTAATCCTGGGGTTGAACAGGAAAGAGATCATACTCATGACTGGACTGATGACTGGCCACGGGAATTTCAAAAAACACCTACACACAATGGGTATAACGGAAGAAGACCCTAAATGTAGGATCTGTGATGAGGGTGAAGAAACTGCATCACACCTAATCTTCGAATGCATGGCATTGGAGAGCAAAAGATACAGAATCTTTGGGACAACTAGACCTGAAGAAACTGCGTCTAACAAAAAACTGGTAAAGCGGCTCCTTGCGCTATTTAAGGGCATTGGTTGGCTTTACTAGATACACAAGGAGCAATACCGCACAATGAACTCTGTTTTGGTGCAGGCAGTGGCGGTTTAGACCTAAGCTGTTTTAGCTTTCCTGTCAAAATCAAATCAAATAAAATCTTAGCACCAAATTCCACCACTACTCAAAGATATCACAAAGCTCGGACTTATGCTACAACCAACAAATGACAGCCCATCATCTGACCAATGCAAGTACAACCTACTTCTCCAATAAGTACATCATCCCACAAAAAATCTAATATTTGGAGGATGGACTACAAGCTGGTATGTCTTCACTTTGGATGTCCTGGACATATTGCACAATACCGTAAACAGAGAAGACAAGTGTTTGATGATTATCATGCTGCAAGATGCCAATTATCACAACAGTCCATGCCAGTCACTTGCAGATGACTATAGTGGGTCGAAGTAAATCACTGTAACACAGGCGAGATTGCTTTCCAACACATCGCAGCCATTCTCTGTCACTGAACAAAGGTACCAGGCATTCACCTAACCCTCAAATTTAGGAAAACCAAACGAGACGCTCATCATTGTTTCCAGGGCTCTTGGGTGTCCAGCCGGATGCGATCATTGAAGACCCATGAAATTTCGGCAAATAACCTTTCCGCCATCATCAGGTGGTTCAGATGGAATGGTCTGTGTGCTCATTGTCATTGTTATTTATGTCCGTCAGTCAGGCTTCAATTCCCTGTGCCGACGGTCCGACTGACGGACCTTAGGACTTCAACGATCGCATCCGGCTGGACACCAGAGAACCCTGGGAACAACACATATGCCAGGAAAGCCTCCGATCACATATGAGATGACCATCAATGGAAATGATTCCAAATTCCTAGATTTCAGGAAGATGTTTGACTCAGTGTGCCACTACAGACTGTTAACAAAAGCCCAAGCATATGGAATAAGTTTCCAGGTACGTGAGTGGTTCAAAGACTTTGTGAGTAATGGAACCCAGAACACTGTCACCAGCAATGAGTGTTCGAGACGAAGGTATCATCAGGAGTACCCCCAGAAGTGCGGTAGAACCACTCTTATTCTCTATACAGGGTGAGTCACATAGGACATAACACCCCTTTTATTTCATGAATGGTTCCAGATTTCGAAATGATATTTTTGGCACATGGTAACAAACAATGGGGCACATACTTTGGAATGTGATAGCCTTAACTCTTGTATTGATTTAAATATTAAAGCAAGCGTGATTTTTTCAAATTGAATGATATACTTTGTTTTAACAGCATCTGAAAGCAGTTGGAAAGATGAGTACAATGATATAATGCTTTTTAACGTTGAGGTTGAAATTCTTTGTAAAAGAACCCAAGAAATATTCTAAAACTGAAAGGCAAGTTGGCCAGACTCAACTATTGCACTGCAAAACACCAGGCTACTTCACTGTATCAAGCTTTCTGATCATTTATTTTTCTGCCTAGCAGAAACTATATCATCTACTGCCAGGTCATTTCTGCTTCAACATTCATTGCATGCAGGCATGTACACCAATGAAGAGAAGTTAGTGCAATAGTTGAGTCTGGCCGACTTGCCTTTCAGTTTTAGAATATTTCTTGGGTTCTTTTACAAAGAATTTCAACCTCAATGTTAACAAGTATTATATCACTGTACTCATCTTTTCAAGTACTTTCAGATGCCATTAAACAAGCATATCATTCTATTTTTAAAAAAATCTTATTTGCTTCAGTATCTCAATCATCATAAAAGTTCAGGCGCTTTATCACATATCTAAGTACATGCCCCTTAGTGTATTATGGTTTGTCGAAAACCTCATTTTGATACCTGGAACCATTCACAAAATAACAGGGGCATCACATCTTACGTGACTCATCCCATATAAAGAAATGATCTGACGGATAGGGTGGACACCAATCTGCACCTCTTTGCCAATGATACTGTAAGAGCCTACACTGAACAGTGTCATCATTCTCTGACTGTAAAAGGATACAGGACAGAATTTCTATTCAGTGTGATGAATGGTACCTTTTTCTAAACATAGAAAAATGTAAGTTAATGTAGATGAGTAGGAAAAACAATCATGTAATGTTGAAATACACTATTAGTGTCATGCAGCTTAACGAAGTCACACTGACTAAACATCTAGGTGTAACACTGCAATGTGATATGAAATGGAAGAAGTAAATTAGGATGGTAGCAGGGAAGGCAAATGGTCGTCTTCTTTTTATTGGGAGAGTTTTAGGAAAGTGTAGCTTATGCACAAAGGACACTGTGTGTGGAACACTTGGGTGACCCATTCTTAAGTATTACCTGAGTGTTTGGGATGCCCACCATGTCAGATGAAAGGATGACAACGAAGCAGTTCAGAAGCATGTTTCTAGATTTGTTACCAGTAGATTCTACCAATATGCAGGTGTTGTGGAGATGCTTTGTGACCTAAAATGGGAATTTATGCAGGAAGATGATGTTCTTTTCATGAAACACTATTGAGAAAATTTTGAGAACAAGCATTTGCAGCTGACTGCAAAATGATTTTACAGTCACCAACATATATTTTGCTTAAGGACCATGAAGACAAAGAGAAAATAGGACTTGTTTGAAGGCTTATAGAAAGTCGTTTTTCCCCCCACTCCATTTGCAACTGGAATAAGAAAGGGAATGACCAACAGTGGTACATAGTACCCTCCACCATACAGCGTATGGCAGCTTGCACAAAATGTATGTAGATGTAAACCTCCTCCATGGACAACAGTCACCAAGTCGTCAGGAAATCTCACTGACATCATCTTTGATGGCCAACCTGTCCAGGCGCTAATTGACTCAGGGTCTTCATTTTCTGTAATGACAAATGTTTATTGTCATCAGCTAAAGAATAATATGTTCCGTAATACAAAAGCAATTGCACTGAAAGTTGCAAACAGGAACTTCCAGCTGACAGGAAAAAGTACTGAAAAATATCTATCAATCACAGAATGCAGCAATCCCTCGAATTTGTCATTTTGACAGGGTGTAGTCATAAAGTTATTCTCAGTTGGGACCTCTTGCAGGCATCAAAGTAGTCATACACCATAGAAGGTCAGAACTCCAGACTGAAAAAGCTGTTCCAACAAGCACACATAACAATGATTGCTCTGGGTGGTTGTTTGCTGTTGGGGACGACATCATCCTATTGTCATCAATGAGACGAGTTCCAGTCATCAATTGAGATACTCAGTTAAACTGTGAAGCTTCTCTCAACTGCAAAAACCTACTCAGGATCACAATAGAAATCTACATGGTAGCAAAAATCATAAGCATTGTAGGTGATCAATGAGAACTTCTGACCACTAACAGTCACAAGCAACCATAACTCATCCTTAACAGTATGTGCAGAGGGGCCAGGAACCAGTCCTGGATGGGCAGAACACTGCCATCAATAAAGGAATCATGCTCCACTACCCCTACAAATAATACTGGGAAGGAAGATACTACTGAGCTGTCTATAGGACCTGGCCTCACTAAGGAACAATGTCGGCAACTATTAGCTGTCCTACACCTATTTTCAGATACTTTCAAATCCAGAGTGGAGAAAAAAAACAGACCAAGCGGCCCATGGTAAAATACTGTATGGACACTGGGAATTGTCTACCAGTTAACCAGCCCTTGTATAGGGTATTGCTCGCTGAATGAGCCCTTGGTCTTTCCCTGTGGTCCCTGAGAAGAAGTGGGTGACACATGGTGTTTTTGTGTCAACTACCAGTGACTGCTTGAAAAGAGAAAAGCACTTATCAACTATGGATATGCTGACAAGCTACTGGCAAATCTAGGTTAATGAGACTGATGTAGAAAATACTGCACTCATAAACCTGATGGTCTGTAGGAGTTCAAAGTTATGCTGTTTGGATTGTGTAAAAGGTCCAGCCATCTTCGAACACACAATGAACAACCTACTTTGACACCTTAAATGTATGATGGATCTTTGCTATTGGGATGATACTGTCGCTATTTTCTAAGACATTTGAAGAACATCTAAGCCACTTGACACCTGTCTTTAAGTGTGCTCAGACTGCAGACCTCTGCCTGAATCCAAAAAAAGTATTTCTCCATTGGCAGCATAGAGCGCTTGCCTGCAAAAGGAAAAGGTCCCGAGCTCGAGTCTCAGTCCAGCACACAGTTTTAATCTGCCAGGAAGTTTCATATCAGTGCACATTCTGCTGCAGAGTGAAAATCTCATTCTGTTTCTTCATCGCTTAAGAAATAAAAATCTTGAGGCACCTAATGGATGGTGATGGAGCCCACCCCGATCCAGAGAAAATAAAATGTCGCAGATTTCTCAACTCCTTGCAGAATAGTGATGTCAGACGTTTCTTGGAATGCACTTGTACTATCGGCAACTCATAAAGGACTTCTGTACCAAGGTACATCCATCGCAAGAAGTACTTTAAGGAGACACCAAATATTCCTGGAATGAGCTTCACGAAAGACCTTTCCTTCTGCTTAAGGAAGCACTAAAATCTTCAGTCGTAGCTTTGTATGATGACAATTTTGAGTCAGAACTCCAAGCTGATGCTAGGGGTTACTGTACAGATGCAGTTCTAGAGAAAATTGAGAGGCAATAGCCTATGCTTTCAGAGTACCGCCAAGGCAGAGATGAATTCTACAACTGAGGCCTAAAGAGTACAATGTCACAGTGGTATACAAATGCAGAACCTAACACAAGGACACTTATTGCCTTTCAAGGAATCTTCAGGTGGAACACAGCTGCTTGGATGATCTCAGTCCCTGCTGCACTAAATGACACTGCTGCTGAACAGAGAAGGTCCTGAAAACCATAGAAACCTTGAAGGAGGATGAATTGAGTAAAGGAGAATACTAATTAACAAACAGAACATTTTATACGAAGAACTATGAACCAGTGGGATGGAAATGGTAGTTCGTCATACCACATCTACATCCAACTACCTTTATTTCGACAACAGTCCTACATCTGGTCACCTGGGTTTCATGAAGACTCTACATAGAATTACACAGGTATCCCTGGTGGGGTCTCTTCTGATCCAATAGACACTATGTGAGCTATTGTAAAGAATGTCAGTGTCAGAAGGCTCCCAAAGTTGACAAATGGTTATCGACCTGCACTGACTACCTCATCTGGAACATGCAACACTGTTCTGTGCTGACTGCCAAAGCTCCAGAAATTGCAAATCTCATTGTAGAAGAAATCATTTTGAAGCATGGTACACCTCTTGTGATGATCTCTCATCATCATTAAGTTTTCCAGATGAGACTAGTATAAGAAGTAATTGTATGTTATGAGATCACCTACAGGGTGAAAACTGTCTACTGTCTTCAGATGAATGGTCTCACAGAATGCTTTAATAAGACTCTGGTAGATACAGTACTACTCATCGTGAAATTCGCTTACAACACAGTGAAGCAAGAGACTACATACTTCACACTATCATTCTTTTTGCTCCATGGTCATAAGATCAAAATAACAATTGATGCACTGTCCCATATTAATCAGACAATACTAAGGGAGACTAAAATTAAACACCTCATCACCATGAGTGAAGAAGCTAGGTAGCTGGCTTGCATGTGGACCCTGGATGCCCAAGAAAAGACCAAGTGTGCTATAATGCCAAGCACTGACCAGTGAAATACAGCTCAGGAGACTTGGTATCGATTTTTACACCTGAGTGGAAAATGGAACTTTAGGAAAAGTTAATACTTTGGACCATACTATGTCCTTCATTGCTTGTGGGATGTCATATAGGAAGTCAAGGATTATGACTCTTCATCAAGAAAACAAAAGCACCCTCCATATGAAGCCATACTACAGTCCTGAGATGAAGATTGACAATGGGATGTTCAATGAAACTGAAGACCCACTCAAAGATCGTGAAGATTGTGAAGCTTCTGAAACATCAGGCTGCTGGTACTCCAGGAGAGGGAGCAATGCTAAGAGCTGTTGCACATGTAGTTTGGTGTAGTGGTTAGCTGGCATCACCAGCTCTAACACGATCACCAGTAATCATTTGCTATACAGTATTATCATTTCTGGAAGGTTATTAAAATATCTTATGTTTTGTCATGTTTGTGTACTCTGGAATATTCACTGTTTGCATAAATACCAACATTTTGGAATATCTGATTTTTGTACAAATAGCTGCACTCTGTACTGGAAGTCAGTTCTGTTCTAGCTCCACACTGATGTAAGAATAAACGTGCCTTCAGTTCCAAGTATTGTACCTCACTGATGACCCTGCCTTCGGATTTGGATTTGATTGTGGTTTTAATGTGACAATATCATTGACATCCGTCTGTCGCAAGTCTTAGAACATATTGTGAACTCAAAAATAATGAGGTGTTTTCAAAAGAATGACACACACACCACGCCAACCAGCATGTATTAAGGAAACATTGGTCACGCAAAACACAATTTGCCTTTCTCTCACATCACATATTGAATGCCGTAGAGCAAGACAATTAGGTAGATACAATATTTGTTGACATCCATTGGCTCAGTAATGTGCAAACAATTATTAATACAAGAACAATAACATTTTGTCACACAAAATCTGTGGCTAAAATGAAGCTTTCTCAGTGTGGAGAATGAAGCATGTTATCTTAGATAGGTGTGCCCCACTGAAGTTTCTTGGGAAACTTGTAGTTCATGTTGCATATAAATGACCAGGCAGGCAACATTAACAGTAACTTCAGATGTTTTGCACATGATGCAAGTATGTATAATGAGGTATTATCTGAAAAAAGCTGCACAAATATCCATTTACATCTTGGTTATATTTGAAAGTTGTGCAAATATTGGCCACTTGCTTGAAACATTCAAAGATATATACTCTGCACTTTACAATTCACGAAAATGTGATAATCAAACAATGGAGAATCCAGGATGGGATAACAATATATGTACACAATCCCTACTTGCAACCCATTGCCTCATGGTTCATATCCCTGTAATAACCCTACAGTGAAACCCCACTTTTATACTTTTCAAGGGACTTAAAAAAAATGGTGTAAAATGAGCGAAAATATAAAATGTGGGAAGTAACGTTTTAAGATGTAAAAGTTATGTACAGGATACCCCCTTGCATTTTCAAACTTAATGTATGTGTGCATAATAGGCATCAAAAACTTCTTAGGGACTTGTTTATTATCTAATAAAAACTGCTGATATAATGGGAACTGATAATTGGGATGCAGAAACGTTTGACTGACTTTCAGAAATCATAATTGATGTTTTTAAACACCTGTAGCTGTCACTCATAATTTAAATAATGAAACACTGCATCAGTTACATATTTTCCCATGTTTAGCACAGTGAGTTTCGAGAATTTGTTCTCGATATCAAGTGCAAATATTTACATAATTATTTTGTGTGGTGTTTGCATATGTGTTGTTCTGTGTCTCTTGAACTGTAGTCATCTTTTTGAGGTTATCTGGTACTGTGCTTAGTTATGTAGAAAACCACACACACACACACACACACACACACACACACACACAAACTATTACTCACATTGTTTTCGTGTAACGTCACAAACAATACTTTTGTAAATATTGCATCTAACAATGAGAATAAACCCTTAAAACATGTTTCGGTCAGCATGAGAATATATGTAATTCGCACTGTGTTCAAACGAAAAACATTTGAGCAATGCAAACTGAATGAAGGTGTCAACTAGTGCTACAAGAGGCCAAAAGACGAAACACACTAAATATGGTTTGACAGAGATGTGCTGATGATTACAACAATCACAAAACTGTGCATGCACTGTATAGACAGTTTGGAAATGGTTGTGATTGGTCCTGATTTCTTTAATCTTTATTGGTACAAATCTAGTTACTCCTATCAGCCACCATGCAGAGTAGAATTTGGCAGCAGCATGAACTGTTCCAATTTTTACAGGTTTACCAGTTTAAATCCGCTAAGTAGAGCTCCCTGGTGTCAAGAAACTTAGCCACATAATGTTTTTAAACACTACTTGACAGCCAACATCATGCCAGCATCATTTTGCGTCAGTATTTTTTCCAGGAACATTTTTTCATAAAGCATAAATCATGGGAAAATTATAAATATGTTGACGCAAAATCGGGTGTGAATTACCATTGTGGACATAGGAAATTTGATGGGAGCAATAAAAACATGTATTAAACAATGGGAAAAAATTAATTCCGGGAACGTAAAAGTGGGTTTATACTGTAGACGAAAGGCTTGTCCCATACATACTCTACCACCATCTACTCCAGTCCAGTCATAAACATCACCTTTCCCATCAAAGGCAGGGCTACCTGTAAAATCATTCGTGATTTACAAGCTAAGCTGCAAACACTGTGCAGCATTCTGTGTGGGCATGACAACCAACAAGCTGTCTGTCCGCATGAATGGCTACCGACAAACTGTGGCTAAGAAGAACTGGACCACCCTGTTGCTGAGCACGCTGCCCACCAAGACAATCTTCATTTCAATGACCGCTTCACAGCCTGTGCTATCTCAATCCTTCCACTCAACAAGAGCTTTTCTGAAACGTGCAGGTGGGAACTCTCCCTGCAATATATCCTACATTCACGTAACCCTCCTTGCCTCAACCTGTGATAGTCATTGTCCTCACCCATCTAGCCCCTTCCCTTTTCCTATTGCAGCACTACACAGCCTTCTGTTCCATCAACGCACCCAGTCTTTTTTCTTCTCTCCTTTCCACTACTCTCCACTCTTCCCTGCCCTCTGTATAACCCCACAAGTAAATTTAGCTGCCCTACCCTCTCTACCTCTTCCCTGCATGCTCCCACTAGAAGTTCTGTACCATACCCCACCCCTACACTGCTATCCCTCCCACTCCCCGCCTCAGCCTCCTCCTTACCCCCACTCATTTGCCTCTCCCATCATGTGCTGCTGCTCGCTCGTAATCTGGCTTCAGCTGCCAGTAACTATGGTTGTGTGTGTGTGTGTGTGTGTGTGTGTGTGTGTGTGTGTGTGTGTGTGTGTGTGTTTTATCCTATTTTGACAAAGACCTTGTTGGCCGAAGGCTCATTTTGTGACAATCTTTCTGTTGTGCCTACCTGCGACTCAGCATCTTCGCAAAAATTTATAATCCGTGACTCCACTATCAACGAGTCAATTGCAAGCAGTTAGGTCACAGAAATACCTGTGTGTAATAAATTTTAGACAAAGAGAAGATTTAAGTAACACAAGCATGCACAGAGGTGCTTATGCAGACATTCATTCCATGCTCCCCAAGTGAATCGAATGGGAAAAGACCATGCACTTCACAATGGTTTGCAAAGTATAAATGTAGCCTGTCTAAAAGATCACACATAGACATCTCGTCACTTAAAAGCAGTTGCAAATAGTTAAGCTCTAATTTAATTTGTCACTTTCAATAAGCAAATTAGTATGGAAACTTCTTTGAGTTTACTGAAAACTGTAATCCAGAAAGGATATGATAAATGTGAAATGTTTATCAGAATTTTGCAATGATAAAAATAAAGTCAGTAAACCAGTCATTATACTTTCATTTATTACTTGCTAAATATGCTTAGTTGCAACTAAAAATTTGGATACACAAGCTTTGTAATCTTTCACCTCATAAAAAAATTCTGTCACAATACATAAGCTTTGTAATCTTTCACCTCATAAAAAATTTCTGCCACAATACAATGCTTTTAATATTTCATGTATGTACACAATGTGCAGATGTAATATATCATACCATCCACAGTCATATATAATAAAACTGAGACATAGTTACAGGCTGACATTATTGATTGCAGCTGGATATTTTAAAACTGCTTGTCCGTTAAGTGTCACAGTCATTGCAGTACATGATTGTAACCTAGAAAATGGTACAGAGTAGCAAGGACTCCAACAGTACCGGTAACAGAAAAAAAATTGTATAACCCAGAACAAAGCAAGATGAATGGGTAATATTACACATCCAATCCTTCTGAAGCCCTCAAAAAATAACACCTTCTCATTCTGTTTATGAGAATAGATCACTGCTTAGCAAACAAAAGAGGTCAATGTGCAACATATGGGTACTTGTATGAGAATAGATCAATACTCATTACATAGTAGATGGGTACATGTATGAGAATAGATCAATACCCATTACATAGTAGAGTAGAACTGACTAAGCAGAAATTACTTTAGAATGCTAAACATTTGGAAAATGTCACTTTTCAGATCCCCACCACAGATATATATATATATATTTGTGTGTGTGTGTGTGTGTGTGTGTGTGTGTGTGTGTGTGTGTGGTTTTAGCTTTGAGGAAGGACTGTGTCTGTCCTAATTGGTTAGCATTGATCCATCTCTATTACAACAGTCATATTGCAGTCTAGATTTTTCCACACACTTATAAAGCATCACATTTCTTATTTTTCTTAGTTTCTTTGCTCACTGTGAACAAGTGGTTCATCCATTACATTCTGATACATTGTAGTAGTTCATCCATTATGATCCAACACTTTTGTTTGCAACACTAAATCATAAGAGATTATGATTGTTTCAAAATTCCACAGCCAATATGCTCAAATTAGGTGAAAATTTCTAATAACATAATGTAAACAAAGTAGTACATAAATTCTTCTGCAGTTCACATTTTAGTTACTTCTCCAATAAAGGAAATGGATGCACCGATTTTTATCTGATCATACATTTTATTCTACAGTAACACTGTCAGACTTTGCTTTTGCTTGCTTTTCTCCATCTGTTTCAAGATTTTTGTCAGTTTTTTCCCCCATCTGTTTATCTTCTCCATACATTTCAACATTTTCACAAGGTCTTTTCACATCTGTTTGTTTTTCTCCATCTATTTCAAAATTTGTGTCAGTTTTTCTCACATCTTCTTGGTCTTCTCCATGAGTTTCAATTTTAAGAGGTATTTTCACATCAGTGTGGTTTTCTCCTTCAGTTTTAACATTCTTGTCAGCTTCTGTGACCATAGTTTCAGTTTTATGTGGTATTTTCACATCAGTTTCGTTTTCTCCTTCAGTTTTAATATTTTTGTCAGGTTCTGTGGCCATAGGTATTTTCACATCAGTTTGTTTTTCTTCTTCAGTTTTAACATTTTTGTCAGGTTCTGTGAGAATATCGTTAATCTCATTAATATCTTTCTCTTTAGCACCTTTTCTTGGAGGTAATACTTTCAAAAATGCTTCTTTCCAACTCATGCCACTACTAACACCTAGCAGAATCTCAAAAACTGAAAAATAAGAATTGCTGTTGTTACATTCATTCACACAGTAACACATTTCTTATTTCACAGGATAATTCACACATTCTTACCGTGATCGACTGTCAGTACTTTCCTTGTCTTCATTTCCAAGAACTCTTCAATAGGAAGTTGTCCATGGCTAATATTTTGGTCCACAGCCACTCTGTAACACACGCCCTGAAACAGGAAGTTCCTGAATAGCTGAGAAGGAAAATGGGAATGGTTATGTATCAAACAGAAAGAAATATATCATCAGAAATGGCAGAAAAGGTGAAACCACTAAGAACAGGGAGGACAGGCCTTCTTTATAACTTAGTGAAGACTAAAAGGAGCCACCTAGTCCAGATGTTCACACAGTAGCTGTTAGAACCTGTAAGATAGCAACCCTGTTGGAAAGCCGTATGGTGAACAAACATGGATGACTACTCACCAATCCAAACTGCAGGTAGCATGGTGAGCCAAACTTGGCTATCATACTGATTAAATGTACTGCAGATCAGACTGAGTTGAGATCACCATGGGCATGTGATCAGCAAACAAACTGCTCAAGTTGATCCCATGCACTGAGACCTGCTCTGAGAATGTTGTGAGTATAGCTTTGCTATGTTTTAGAATTGTTCACATATCTCATAGAACTCTTCAGGCCCTGAAAGATAATTGTTAGAGGCTCTAATGCCAAATCTGAGCTCCAGGGACTGCAATAATTCATACCAGGAGAATTAATATCGAGTGTAGTGGAGAGATAGAACTATGACAATGGCTTCAGTTACTGGGGACAGCCAAATACACCAAAAACTTCATCTTACTGCATAAAGTTTGACTAAATAGACAATAACAGGGAGATTATGCTTTAAACTGATTCTACTACTATTTGGTTAGGATCAATAAAATGTGGAACGTTAGGATATGAAGACAGCATAGTGGAGTTGGAAGAGGAGAGAAATAATATCAAATGAGGTACAGCAGCACTAGCAGAAGTGGAGTGGAAAAACAAAGACCACATAGAATTAAAATTGGGGCACATGTTTTGCAACACACTTAGGAGGAAATTTAGATTTAATCTTTACTGTAAACAAGAAAAGCAAAACCTATATTACAGATACGGAAGGAGCCTCAGACAGTATATTATTGCTTGATTCAAAACCAAAGGAACCATACTTAGTGGAAATAATTTACGCCTATGTTCCAATCTAGGCAGCAATGTCCTCACATTCTAATGAGAAGGTATTCATGTAGAGTTACAGAAAGTACTAAATAGTAGCAAAACACTTTACAAGAGGATAACGGCAGATTCTGTAGCAAAAGTAAGTCAAAATCAAAGAACGGTTCTTCAGCAAGACACCAAAAATTACAAAAAGGTCATATGTAAATATAATTTGCCAAAAGAAACAACTTATGTTCCTAACACATGTTCCAGCAGAAAACGAACAAATGGACTTGGCCGATCCAAAAATGAGAGTATACAGGATAGGAGTTGTAAAACAGACTAAACATAAGATATAGACAGTAATAAACAAATCCTAATCAACAAGTTCTGCATCTTACAAAATTAAAATTTTACAGACACAGGCAAAAGGAGACATATTTAACAAAATTACTTATGCATACAAAAAAGACATTGCTTGTTTGACAATAACAAATCAAAAGAAAACCACACATGGAACAAGCCAACCTTTAAAGAGAAACCAAAAAATAATGGGAACAGGATATAAAATGTTAAGTTAAACAAAACGTTTTGAAATGTCTTCTAGAGGATGTGAAAGATACAATGAAAATTACGTAAGAGAATAACTGAACAAGGGTATAAAGGAAACAAAGTAATGTTAGTAGACATAACATTTCAGCTGTTACAAGGATCAACTTTTAAGTTTTTTACAAATGGCAATTAGATGGCACTACTGGGATGTGACTTTAGCGTGTTAAAACAATGACGGCAGTTCAGTAATTGGCAGAGTAGTTTCTCTACAGTGAATGTTTAAAGACAGTATTGCGTAAAACTGGAAATTTACATGAAGGTTTTCATAAATAAATATCTATACATAAGCCCAGTTGTGTTGAAATTACTTCAGGCAGAGCAGAGGTGGGCTGACATGTCTCTTTGTACCCCCTTCCCAGTTCTCCCCCCACCCCCTTCCTCTCTCCCTCCCTCCCTCTCTCTCTCTCTCTCTCTCTCTCTCTCTCTCTCTCTCACACACACACACACACACACACACACACACACACACACACACACACACACCAAGGAGTGAGGAGTGAAATATCGTCAACACTGTCACCAAAGAGCCTCCATCAAACCCAAAAGCCATGGATTCCACACTAATGTTGGTCATTGTCAAATATTTTTTCATGTCATATCTCCTCATCCATCTACATATGCTAAGTAGGAGTCATTACTTACAAAGTATTTTTATGCATATAGTGAATCATCTATGTACAAAATTTGGCTGAAGTTGTTCCACATTCCTGATTCATACTTGTACGCTATCCCATTTTCATACCCACCCTTACTCCATGGAAGGTAGGTATTCTTACTCACACGCTATTTCTTTGCAGGTAGTAAATAATACATGAACCAAGTATGCTTGAAATCAATCCAGTATGTGTATCTCATACATATTGGACATATTGTCTCCTCCCCGCATCTCTGTCCATCTCCTATGCCCCTCTTCCTTTTCCAGCTGCCCACTACCCCTCTCCATCTCCCATCTGCCTCCTACACTACCCCCTCCCTTCCTCTATTCACTTCCTCTTTCCCTCCCCCTGAGCATCTCCTCCCCCTTCCTCTCTCTGTCCATCACTTTCTCCCCCTCTGCCTACCTCTGTCCATCACTTTCTCCCCTCCCCTCCCCTCCCCTCCCGTCTCGTCTCTCCGTCCATCTTCTCCTTCCCCTCTTTCTGTCCATACCCTCCTCACCCTCTCAGTCCATATCTTCCTACTCTCTCTTTCTCTGTTCATCTCCTACTCCCCTATCTGACTTTCAATTCCTCTTTCCCCTCTCTCTACTCAGCCGTGCCATTCCAATACTACCTGCACAATATGCCAGTCATGCAATGTAACCTAGATGAAATAGGTTGAAATCTATCCAGTGATTTAGGAGGAAATGTAAAAAAAAAAAAAAAAAAAAAAAAAAAAAATACATGAGTACATTTATCAAAAATTATAAGAAAATCATCATGAATATTGTCAAAAGTGTGATATGAATAAAATGATTTAAGTACTGAATTCTGTTTGTAATGAAAACAATATTATCAAAACATTATTTCAAACATAATGTTCAAATAGAATATTAAATAAAGCCAAAAACACATTTTCGAAAGTTATTAATTTTCAGTAGCCAACAACCTATGTCAAAAAGAAAGAAAAAGTGCATCTCTAGAAGAAAATGACAATCTACATATTTCTTATAAAATTCTAAAAGTTATTGTATTTTTTATTAGTAAAATAGAAACTTAAATACCTTGTGAGCATTGTGGTCCACCAATCCACCAATTATGTACACTTTATCATCCTCCAATTCAGTAATTATGTTATCAGATTCACTTGTAAGGTATACTAGTTCACTCTTATTAAAGATTTCAGTGTAACTGTCACTGTGAAAATAGATCTGTTCAGAGATATCAATTTAGTCATGATATTATCAACAGCTACACAACAAACCTATGATAATAATGATCACATACAAATCTATTAATACATAATAATACACGTAATGAGTAACAAACTACTCCACACTGTTAACTGCTTCCTCAGGGAGGAAAGAGGGATAGGTTTAGGATTGCTGGGAAAGAAAGGCAGTTTACTTAGACCTGTAGTTTATATGGCAGTAGTCACCAGACTTATGTAGCTTGTGAGTTGCTGCACCGGTCTGAAGTCTTACTGTGAGCCACCAAATGAAACTAGGACAGAAATAATAACTTGTTTGGGAAAATCTGACAATTGCCTATAATGTTTCATTTCCAGAAAACATGAAATTAATTTTAACTAAACTACAAGAAAAAGAATGTCTTTTTATCATCAAGCTTATTAAATGTAATGAGAAGTTTTTTTATGTTTGGAGAGTAAATAGTGACTGCCATTTGAATACAGTTCTCCAAGTGTTCATCAGTCAGCCTGTTTCCATAGCTGTTTTTTATAACTTTCATAATGGAAAAAGAAACTTCAGACAGATATGTAAACATGAAAATTTCCTTCACTTTGAGACCAAGCTGGATCAAAATTGGGTATTTTTCTTTAAAAACAAGAGGCCAAATATTTTCAGAGCTTGCATATTGGGTATTTTTCTTTAAAAACAAGAGGCCAAATATTTTCAGAGCTTGCATAAAGTAATTTTAAAGATAAATCATTTTGAAAATCAATCAGTCCCAACTCAACCGCAGCAATGTCTCCTTGAAAATCAAAATGCTCCATGACCCAAGTAAAGAACTCTTCTACAATTTGACAGACTGTGCTACAATCGAAATGCTTTTGAAATCTTAGAAGTGTTTGTTGAATTGACTTTTCATAGTTTGCTGCAGGATGGAGGCATTGAAGAACCTTGCTTGTCAAACATTTGTTTCAAACAGGTAAAGTGTTTGTATTCACTTTGGATAAGATTTTTTCCCAAAGTTCCAGCTTTTTTGAGAATGAAGCGACATCTGAAACTTTTCTGCTAATATCTTTATCCTTAGCTCGAAGCTGGAAGTTAAGGATATAAACTTTTCCGTGATGTCTGTGAGAAAACCAAAATCTTTTTATTTTTTTATTTATTTATTTATATTCCATTGATCCAGTATGCAAGAGAAATGCATGGGTATGGAACAAGTCATAATTATACACAAGAGAAGTACTTATAGATGCTAATAGATATAAATTTTAGTACTGTATGGGAATAAAATACACTAATAATTACAAGCTAAGCTGTTGTGCAGTGAAAAAAGGTATAAAACAATCAAATAATAAATCACAATTCTTACACATTACAAGCTTCAAATTTGATAGAATTGAAATGCTTTGTTATGAAATGAGTAATAAATAATTGAAACCAGATTTTCTAGTTCACAGAAGAATTGGTCTCAGTCTTTCAAAAATTTACCTAAGGCAAAAAGCAACTCTTTAAGTGCTGTAAAATTCTACCTCCACTATGCCAACAAACTTTCACATGAAGCAGTTGATCACAACAGTGGAAATCTAGTTCATCAGTCAGTCCGATGATGAAACATCTCTGAATTGCCTGAGCTCTAACTTTGTTCACAGCTTTTATGATTGTTTTCATTACACTGTTCATTCTTAAACACTTTCCACACAGCGACTGCTGGTGTATTACACAGAGTGAAATAATTTTTGAAATTCAGAATGATGCCTCAGTTGCTTTTTTATTCTTGTCTAATGGTTTTACAGAAGTTGATTGTTTAGCATAAAGTTTGCATTTTAGATGCCTTGCATTTTCTTTCCTTGGAGCACAATCCAGCAGAAAACCCTTTTCAGTCCTTGAGTGAATGGTTTTGAAGTGACATTTGATGTTCCCTTTCTTCCCAACTGATACACTTGCATAGCATAGTAAACACACACATTTGTCCTTCACTTGGTAAAAAAAATAAAGTTTCCCATTCCAAATGAAAGTTAAAAGGTTTATGGTTTTTTCCTTGAACATACCATCTTTAGAACAAATCTAGCTTAATATCTATGCCAAATCAAGCTATCCACATTAGCAACTGTCTGATACACACACGAAAAACATAAGGTGCAAGACCTCACACATATACAATCAACTATGAGGCCGACAATGTAGTACTCTTCACTGACAATGGCAGTAGTGGGGGAGCAATAAGCACCTGCTGTCCTGAGCATGGTCTGAGCTCAGTGAAGCAATTCATGTTATCCAACCTGGGCATTACCACAGGCTACTGAAAATGTCCTTGGAGCTGCTAGTAGCTCACAATCAATGGTTAGGCAGTCATTGGTTTAGAGGGACTCATCTGTTGTGAATTCTCCTCTCAATCAAGGGTCTCAGTAAACTGCCCTGACCTCCATCTCCCCCCCCCCCCCCCCCCCCCCCCCGCCCCTTTCCCAGAAATCTCTCTTTCCTCTAAGAGGGAAAAACTAACAATTTTAAAAGCTGAGAATAGGATTTTCATTTTTCAATGGTATCTATTGTCTACTGTCTACCGACAGTAGACCCGCCTCCCACTTGCCCATTCTCACTCACTCATTCAGCCCAACTCATTGTCACTCTAACTGTCACTGTCTCCTGTCTTACTGCCACAGTCTCTTTCATTCCGTTCCATTACTACAGTTTCCTCTCATTGTCACTGTCTCCCTCTTTCTCTGTCTGACTGAACTTCCTCATTCATTTTTTCCCACTGCTGCTGTCTCTCCTCATTGTCACTTATCTCTCTCTTCCTTGTTGCCACTGTCGTAGACTCTGTCTCTGATTACCATTGGCTCTCATTCACTTCCAATTTTTTTCTTCTCTTTATTCTTCTCTCTCTGGCAGTGTGTGTGTGTGTGTGTGTGTGTGTGTGTGCGTGTGTGTGTGTGTGTTTTAGCTGACAGATGCTTAGCATCGTGGTTATCAGCATCCTTACACATATTAAAATAAAAGAATGTGGAGAAAATAACTAAAATTGTTGTCACACAGTAAGGAGTAAGCTTATAAAATGACAAGCATTCACTCACTCCCACATCACTCATGTTCACTGACACTGTCTCCTTCATAGCATTGTTCTGTCACTGTCAACTACTATCTTCCACTGCCACTGTCTTCTTCTCTTTCTCTCATACTGCCATTGTCTCCTTCGCTCTTTCTATACCACAACCACTGTCAACTCTCTTCCAATGTTTATTACTTTTCTGTCTCTTTCCCACTGCCACTGTCTCCTCCTTTCTCAGCATAAAAATGCATGAATATGTCCACATCCCAAAATATTTGGGACAATTTTAAAAAGTGCAGAGTAAGGTAAAATGATGCAGCTGGTACCCCACTTTTCAGTCAGGGTCTTTTAAACAGGAGCATATTCGTCTGTTTTGCTTTCGACAGGAATACTTTTCCGCTGATTCCATTCTTTCCGTGCCACAAGCAGGGCATCTCATTCGTATGAAAAAACAATTATTGGTCAATAAAATTTTGATAGTTTACTTATGTGAAACTGAAATAGTAAAAAACTGTATAATTTTGCACCTCAGACCAGATTTTACACGCACAAAAATTTTACATGTGCTTCAGTACTACAACATGGGATTTCCTGAACCCTTCTTATGATAACGGAGCCACTTTACAGCATATTTCTCCATGCTAGGTCACTATATGAACTATGTTTTTGCCTCACACTGGATTTAACATGCGTATTTTACATGTACAAGCAGGGAAACTTTGAACCTCCGTATCTCGAAAATGGCTAAGAATACCAAGAAAATTTACCAGATTGTTCGCGATTGGGATGTATCACAAAATTTTCAGGTATTTACTGTCATAGACATCATGGGCTCTGTGGCTCATTTTTTGTATCAAAAGAAAAAAAAAAGTTTTTTTTTGCTCCCTTTGCCTAAGCAGGAGGAAGTGTGTAATATTCAAACTTTGACCCTGTAATGTAATACTGATATTAAGAAAAACCTTCTGTTGGGTATATAAATGTTCCCAGACCCTAGAGCTATACAAAACACTTGATCTTACCTTTCCATCACCAACTGAACCTGAAGTATGAACCCCAGAAGAATCCCGTTTTTATGCGCACCAATTAGGAACATATCAGATAGTGCATGCTGTCACGTGTGTACCGATAGGTGAGAGGTAGCACTATTTTAAACCTCCTGTCTTGTTACTATTTATTCACTTCAGCATACTTGCTTCCTCTAATAAACTATGCACTTCATACATTATACTCTAGACATTTTTATAACCACATTAGTGAGTACTGTATATCTTTCAATTTAAGCTATAATCTGCTTCCAAAAATACAGAGGGTTTTTTTAATGATTCATTTCATCATCTATTCAAAATATATCTTCTCCAACCACTAATTTATCAAGTAATTTCTGTAACTTCCTTTTTTATTTCAATTTCCCTGGCTTACTGGTATTGACCAGTTTTACTCCCAATACAGTACAGTTGTATGTACAAACCCCACACAACTGAAATACTTCACTAGAATAAGCTTCTGATTAATTCACTTTAATTTTATCAACACAATTATTAATAAGTTGTTAAATTACTCCTCTAAACACTATATTTAGCTTTTATAGCTTTCAGTTGACATCCTGAACTACTAATTAAAACATGTTATTCAACAGCTTTTCTGCCTGTTTTACTTTTTTCCTAAATAGGCTGCAACATAACAAATTCTAATGCTATGAAACTCAACTGAACTATGTTACTGATGTCCAAGATTATAACTCGTTTCCATCATTACTTCCTCGACACATACCTCTCCAGAGTGTCATTTACAGTCAGTTTAAACTTTGCCCACAATTCCTCTACATCCATCATACTGGAACTAAGGGGGGAATATGGGCAAAGTTTAAACTGATTGAAAATGGTGCTCTGGAGAAGTATGTGTTGAGTAAATGGACTAAGGACAGAAAAGACCTATCATTGTTTAATAACAAATTTCAGAAAATGCTGAGGAAGTAAAACAGTAAGGCTTAGGCTTGAATCATTCTGATCTCTTCATATTTTCATCGTGGTGTCAATTAAATGGGTAAGAATATTCACCCAGCCAACAAAAATGTTGTTATCAAATCTTTAAAGGCCCAAAAATATAATTACACTTTTCCTCTCTGTTTCAAGCATGAACTGTACATTTTTAAGCAGGCTGATGATAGGTTGGTGAAGCCTCTGCAGATGTGTTCCATCAAGTTAGTGAACATACCATCAATGAATCTTCCAATAGCACAGACATGGTGGCAAAGAACTTAATACTGATGTGAATCTTCAGGTTTTCGCGGCGCAAAGACTGCTCCATTAAATTTCGGGAATGCAGCCGCATAAATTCTGCTTCTTCTTCTAATATTTCGGCTGTATATCTTTCAGCCATCTTCAGAGAGAGCCGTACGACTGACGCTCCAGCGCTCGCTCCATCCTTTTAAACTCGCGGACCGCGCCACTGCGCATGCGGCCACAGATGAACAAGGTGCCAGTGATGTTGATCGGCGGCAAAGACGTAACATATGCATGAGTTACGTCTGTGGCTGCGCATTCGATCCATGCTGGGAGATCGATGTATTACTGGGAGCTGAACTGTAGCGACGTCTTTGTAAGTTCAATATTGAAAGTGCCGGATTCCATGATCTATCTAATGTGAAACCGCTGTCTCTATTAATTAAATTCTTCGCCAAGCGGATTTCAATGGCCTCTTTTACTACGGAGTCCCAGAAAGATGAAACAGAAGTCAGAATTTCGACATTTTCATATACCATAGAGTGACCTGAATCAATACAATGCTCTGCCACGGCCGATTTACTGGGTTGTAAGAGCCGAGTGTACCTGCGATGTTCCGTACACCTCTCTTGGACTGTACGATTCCGTATGCTCCGCCAAGATACCGAAACGGTGGTTCTCCCTGCTGATAAAGGTAATGCCACTGTTTTAATGTCCCGTGACGACTACCATGATAAGATATACAGCTTACTGAATGATAGTATGTACCGGAAGATCAGTAAGGACCCCACCAACAAGGTGGTAAGGAAGACGGCGTCGCTTTTGAATGCCTCCCCATTTCCATCGGAAGTCATACGAAGACTGAAACCAAGTGGTGCAGTGCCTCCAAGGCTTTATGGTCTCCCAAAGATCCGTAAGAAAGACGTTCCTCTACGTCCTATCGTGAGCAATATTGGTTCTCCCAACTATGATTGTGCCAAGCACCTGGCGTCACTATTGAGGCCGCTTGTGGGAAAATGTGATCATCATATAAGGAACTCTGCAGATTTCATTGGCAAATTAAAATCTTTGAAACTGAACACCTCTGATCTATTAGTCAGCTTTGATGTAGTGTCGCTATTTACTAAGGTACCTCTCTCTGAATCTTTAGATCTCATTGGAAAAAGTTTTGATAAGGAGATTTTAGCTTTGTTTCACCATGTGATGACCTCCACATACTTTTTATTTAATAACGACTTTTTTGAACAGACTGACGGTGTTGCCATGGGTAGTCCTTTGTCACCCTTGGTGGCCAATTTATTTATGGAGGATTTCGAGGAGAAGGCCCTGGAGTCTGCTAGTTTGAAGCCTACAGTTTTTTGGAGGTACGTTGACGACACGTTTGTAGTGTGGCCCCATGGCGAGGACAAATTGCAGGACTTCTTAAACCATCTGAATTCCATCCATGGACAAATTCAGTTTACAATGGAAGTGGAAAACGAGGGATGTCTTCCATTTTTGGATGTCTTGGTTCGGCGTAAAGAAGATGGCACTCTGGGTCATGCAGTATATCGGAAACCGACCCATACGGACTTATATT
Source organism: Schistocerca serialis cubense (assembly GCF_023864345.2). Lineage (NCBI taxonomy): Eukaryota > Metazoa > Arthropoda > Insecta > Orthoptera > Acrididae > Schistocerca > Schistocerca serialis. The sequence goes on along the minus strand of NC_064641.1, from coordinate 663,265,583 downwards.
TACATGCAAATAGCTGTCACCATCCTTCGCAGACGAGTAGTGTTCTAAGAACTTTGGTACACCGAGCACACGTCATATCTGATGAAAGTAGTTTAAAAGACGAACTTTTACATTTGAAGAGAGTTTTTGAGGACAATGGGTATTCTCCACAACAGATACGTAAGGCACTACAAATAAAACCTAAGGTGTCCGTAAGGAATGCAGAAGATGACGAGGAAACATTTAAATCCATGGCTGTCCTGCCGTATGTGGGAAGCCTTTCATCCAAAATAGGACGGATCCTCACTAAACATAAAGTAAAAGTGATTTTTCGTCCACCGGCGAAGACGGCTGCACTCCTGGGTTCCGTTAAAGATGACTTACTACTCCGCAAACCTGGAGTTTACAAAATACCATGTGAATGTGGCCTTTCATATATCGGACAAACGAATCGTACAGTCCAAGAGAGGTGTACGGAACATCGCAGGTACACTCGGCTCTTACAACCCAGTAAATCGGCCGTGGCAGAGCATTGTATTGGTTCAGGTCACTCTATGGTATATGAAAATGTCGAAATTCTGACTTCTGTTTCATCTTTCTGGGACTCCATAGTAAAAGAGGCCATTGAAATCCGCTTGGCGAAGAATTTAATTAATAGAGACAGCGGTTTCACATTAGATTGATCATGGAATCCGGCACTTTCAATATTGAACTTACAAAGACGTCGCTACAGTTCAGCTCCCAGTAATACATCGATCTCCCAGCATGGATCGAATGCGCAGCCACAGACGTAACTCATGCATATGTTACGTCTTTGCCGCCGATCAACATCACTGGCGCCTTGTTCATCTGTGGCCGCATGCGCAGTGGCGCGGTCCGCGAGTTTAAAAGGATGGAGCGAGCGCTGGAGCGTCAGTCGTACGGCTCTCTCTGAAGATGGCTGAAAGATATACAGCCGAAATATTAGAAGAAGAAGCAGAATTTATGCGGCTGCATTCCCGAAATTTAATGGAGCAACTTAATACTGTTTGCTCCAAGCTCTCCACAAGTGTATCAGCTACTACTGATGCAAAAAAATCCATTATCCTAATACATATTAAAATACGTCAACAACAGATTTAACTAAGCTATATCACATTTATTTAATGGGAAATGTCCTTGAGACACTCTTAGTCTCTTATTAGTACTCTGGTTAGTAAGAATGTAACATAAAGCTGAATCTCAGACCTGAATATAAAATACGTTGTCCCTATATACAATGAACAAAGTGCACTAAATGTTGAGTATGTGACTTTAGGTGTAACCAAATACGCAATGTAATTTTGATGCCTGTCTCCTCAGACTGTAAGTACGTAGTTTGGAACTTAAATAGTGGCAACACTGCTGTGGAGACACTATGCAATGGAATCTACTATTGTCGCTGATAGCACACATTGTTGACTTACCTACCTTACCTCAGAGCAAATGGAGTCGCCCGTCCCACATCACTGACGTGCGCACAATTGAGGGAAAAGCAGTCACTTGTGAGCGAGCAATCTAACGTAACGGTGTCACTATGTTTTTGAAACAGAAACAACAGAGTTGGATCAAGATTCAACGTGCCAGAGGTTGTACAGCACAACAGAGTAATCAAGGTCTTCATGAGGCATGCGGAGAATCGGCATTGCCATACAGAACAGTGGCACATTGGGTAAAAGCCTTCAACGAAGGTCGGAAAACTGTGGCAGACATGCATCAGGCTGCTTGTCCTAGCATGCTGTTGCCGTGATAGTGGACAGTGACTGACACCACACGACTCATGGGCTTGCCCACGAAACCGGATCAACGCATACAACTGTGCTTCACATCCTGAAGGGACCCCTGGGCATGCCCACGATGGGTTCCACATGACTTGACGGAAATGGAGAAATGGATGCATTGCGACACTGCTCAGATGCAGTTGGAGGGCTATGAGCGCAAAGGAGAAGCTTTCTTACACCGTATCGTAACATTGGATGAGACATGTGGCACATTGTACGAGCCAAAACTGAAACTCCAATCCAACAAACGGCATCATTATGGGTCGCCGCGAAAGTCGAAAGTGCGTCAGAGCCCCAGTATGATGAAAGTTATGGTGATTCTCGTGTACGGCTGTGATGGTGTTATCCTAATGCATTACGTTCCTCCACAGCACACTGTCAATGCACAGTACTACTGTTCGTTTTTGGAGCATCACCTGCTTTGCGAAAGAAGTGGCTGTACTTTCTGAGCAACCCACCCATCATATTGCACGACAATGCACGGGTTCATACAGCACAAGCCGCAGCTGCTCTGATCGGTCGATGGGAAGTACTGTATCATCCACCATACACCCCGGACTTAAGTCCTTGCGACTTTGATTTGATTCCGAAGATGAAGGAACCATTTAATGGCATTCGCTTCAGAACTGTTACAGAGATTCTACAGGTGGTAGACCGCGCCATTCGCACCATCAACAGAACAGGCTCTGCTAACAGTATACTACACCTTCCACATCACTGGTAACGGGTTCTACACAACGATGGTGACTACTTTGAAGGACAGTAACAGGTGCAAACAAATAACTCTTTTGTACCGGTCATGAATAAATAGTTGCCACTATTTAAGTTCCAACCCTCATAGTTGATCTGACCACACCAGCTATGGGGTTAGCCTTATATATGCGTCTCTGGTATCCCATTAATGTTTGGTGCCTCTGTAAATCCTGACAGTAGCACTTCAGTTGTGATAACATTGATTCTTTAACCTTTCGTTGGGGAAAATCTCTTTTGTATCACTTTAAACCACAGTCATTCTTCAGCTCCATGAAGACCTTTTAATTACTTAGCCACTTGCGAGCAAATGTTTCCTCACATTTTGACACAAGCAACTGGAATTTAATATGGTCTAAAGGTGACCTACATCTCATATTCACAGAGCAGAACACACTGGCAGTTGTTATTTGAGTGCTCTTCAGACAGTTAAGACTGCGCATGGAAACATTCCACGTGGGAAAAATTATATATAAAAACAAAGATGAGGTGACTTACCGAACAAAAGCGCTGGCAGGTCGATAGACACACAAACAAACACAAACATACACACAAAATTCAAGCTTTTGCAACAGACTGTTGCCTCATCAGGAAAGAGGGAAGGAGAGGGGAAGACGAAAGGAAGTGGGTTTTAAGGGAGAGGGTAAGGAGTCATTCCAATCCCGGGAGCGGAAAGACTTACCTTAGGGGGAAAAAAGGACAGGTATACACTCGCACACACACACATATCCATCCACACATACAGACACAAGCAGACATATTTAAAGACCTTTTGTTCGGTAAGTCACCTCATCTTTGTTTTTATATATATATATATATATGGAATAACATGACCAAACACAGTCAATGATGAAGAAATGCACTGAAAGAAAAATAAACTCCCAAACTGTGTCATTCAGAAGTGCTCAAGATCTGGGTTATGAGCATAATTCATCATTAACAACAGAGTTACATTTTTATTTATTTAAAGGAACAATGCAGTCACAATCAAGCCCACATCAAGCACTATATGCCTAACAATGAAAGTGATAGCAAATACAACGACGAAACTTGAAAAGCCAATAAGGTCAACCTGGATGTTTCAGTAGAAGTATTACTGTACTGTACTGTATGACACAAACAACAACATGGCCACAGTGAACCAAAATTTATTCTTCTTCCACAAGCGTACAACAGCTGAGAACACACACACACACACACACACACACACACACACACACACAAACAATCCAGGTACTGATACAAGCAGTTGCTAACAATAAGTATGAACACAATGTGAGAGCAACTGCCTGCTGCATTGCACTTATAAAGAGGAGGGCTCCAGTAGACAGTGCGGCAGATGGCATGCCACGTGTACAAGTCATGTGGCCCACTGCAGGCGGCCTCTGATGGCCGGCCCGCACAGTTGTCATTGGCAGAATATTCAAAATGTTGTGCGCCATGGCCTGATGGCAAGTATTACATACAGTGTTCTAGCAATTACATAACCAAAGATAGGGACAGTATGCTGCACAATTACCTATCGAACATCATTGTAGCACTAGGAACCTCACGTTTCATATGAGGAAATGGACTGAAAATATATTTGGCTCTGTGATTTCCTCCAGCAGACTCTACCAGCTACAAGGATTAGGGTTAGTAACAGATTCAATTTGCCACAAATAGCAGGTAATTTACTTTATCATTTACTACAATAATGCATCTTTTTTCTCCTTTTTCCTCCAGGTCCAAGAGAGCTCAAAACCACAAATTTAATTTTAAGTAGTCATGTGATATACACTTTGCTTTTTCACTTTCTACTTTAACTTTGTTGTTAAAAGGTAATACATACATCCCAGTTTCTATAGCCATCGTGTTTTTCCATTTCCTGCGCCACTTTTCCATTAAAATTTGTGAAGTACAGTTGCATAGGATTTTCTGCTCTCCTGTTTAAACTGTAGCAATGCAGCATTTGTTTAACACATTTGCTCATATCCTGTAAAATAAACATAAACAACTGATTTGTTTTAATCACTGAAATGTTAGTTATGTTTGCTGTAGTCACACGAATGAAAATTGTATTTAAACCTTAGCAACAATGATCTGTATAAACCCAACACAAATACAGGACATATTCATTTGAAATAACACAGTCTTTACCATTCCATGCGCAACAAGTAATACCAACTAAATCTGTGTTGCTTCTCTCTTCCATCCATTTAAAATACTGTGACAGACTTATAACAGAGACTTAAAAAAGTAGCTGCAAAATTTACCTGAGCTATCTATGGATTTTAATCATAAATCACCTAGATCCAAAAGCAGGCAGTACAAGGTGTTTCAGATAGGGGAGCGCAAGCGGACCGGTTCTGTCGGGTGGAGGAAGTGGTGGGGGGTCTCAGGGAACGAACTGATGCTGTGGCAGTTGCCTCCAGAGACCTGGAGAGTCCGCATTGGTTGAAGCGTGAGTGCATGTCACTGACCTCGGTCGAAAATTGGGAGAGGTGAAAATGTAGCAGCACTTGGAGCAGCGTTATGCGATTAGGTTTTGCATGCGACTGAACGAAACCACCACGGAGGCTCTCGGTATGATTCAAGAGGCCTTTAGGAAAGAAGCCCTGTCCCGTGCAATGGTTTTCACATGGCACAAACGTTTCAAAGATGGCTGTGGGAATGTTGAAGACAAAGACTGCTGATTGTTTTCTTTTTTTGGTAAAGGAGTGATTCACAAGGAGTTTGTTGCTCGTGGATGGACTGTCACAGGTGACTTTTACACTGGAGTGCTCTGCTGCTTGAGGGATCGAGTTCACCGCATCTGCCCGGCGATCAAGGGCGATTGGATTCTCCACTATAACAATGCGCCCGCTCACATGTTGCGCGCTGCCGCCGAAGTTTTGGTCAAGTTCAACGTGACAACACTGCCGCAGCCACCCTACAGCCCCATCTTGGCTCCAAGTGACTTTTTCCTCTCCCCCGAATCAAGACAGGCCTAAAAGGGAAGTGATTCGGCTCCATCGATGCCATCCAACAGGCTTCGATGACAGCCCTTGACAGCATGACGCAAGAGGCCTTCCAGAAGGGCTACGAACAGGGGAAGATGCACTGGCAGTGCTATGTTGATGCTGAAGGATCATATTTTGAAGAATTTTAGTCCACAGTGCTTAAACATCCAACAAATTTCTAGTTCTGAATTAAGTCCTGAAACTTTTGAATCACACCCTGTATAATTAAATATTACATTTCTCTGAACCACATCAGGTTCATTTTCTGTCAATAAAATTTTTTGTGATATGTGAGTGCACTGTCAATACGTAAAATTCTCCAACATTTTGACCATTGTTGTAAATAGCCTTCCTCAACATGTTTTTGTTAACTGCGGAGTGAGAAAAGTTTTACATCTTATATATTCGTGGATTCTCATTCAGTAGTTGGCAAAAATACTCTGAGGAATGTCATTTGCAACAATGGCCGAAATATTGGAGAATTTTACATATTGACAGTGTAGTCAGAAGAATTTTATTGACTGTGACAACAGCCACAGAAGTAAGCAATTACAGGTACAGTTTGATTAAAATGTCTGTAACTGGGAGTGTAGGTGTGCGGCACTGGTTTCCTTCCTGTCCACAATACACTTGAACGGGGTGCAACACTGGACTGTGAAAACCATCCTACATAAAGACCGTAACTAATATGAGTCACTCAAGGGTAACATACAGGAAACAAATTACTGTACCTTTGATAAATCTTCAGGGGAGAGACGGCAGGTAACAAATAAAAAAATGTAAGTGACAAACCATAAAATAGGTATGTAGAGCTACACTGCTGAACTGCAGAGGATTTACAGCAAAACAAGTTTTGTTTATGTTCATTCAACCTTGCAGAAAACACTGCACACCCCTTGCGAATGCAGAGGTTACAGCAGTGTTTGTTTGAAGTGCAGGCCCTCAGTTGCAGGAAAGCTTAGAGGCAGCATCCCAGGTCACCAACATTTTCAAATTCAATGCAGGGCTAAGTGAAGTGATAGAGGACTTAGGGGCTTTATGTATGGATTTTTCAAAAGAGGACCCTGTAGTGATAGAGAGTTGTGTGGCAAACGGTTTGGACAGGGATGAGGCTTGTGACACAGATGTGCAGCTAAACAAAATAGCTTCCCCGACCATGGCACCAATTTACACTTTGTTGAGCTGTTCCAACGTCATGGTTGGCCATGCGTTAATGGAGCTGTGAGGTGGATTAATGTGGGTTTATGACTTTGTGCATGTTGCTCTGATACCAGTCGGGGCTCTCAATAGATGGAGTTTCACTAGGTGTGGTCTACACCTAAACAGGACTGTGAAACAAAGACTGGTATAACTGATTCATGAAAGCAAAGGGGTGGATCTAAGGTCACGCATGGTCAAATACCTGTTGTAATGAGTAGGAGATGTAGGTCTTTTTTTAGAAAAAAAAAAAAAAAAAAAAAAAAAAAAAAAAAAAAAAAAACAGACATTATGTTACCCTGCCCAAGAGTATCTCCAGCAGTCTCAAAAATCCTGAAATAATCCCTCACAAGATACATTTTAAAACAATAAGTCACAAACATACTATATATCATAAAGAGAACTAAACTATACGATAAATACAATGGGACATTTCACAGACAATAATACTTCATCAAAACAAGCAATCAATAAAAAGAATAAAATGCAGCAATTTGAAATTGAGACACAGCTGTCCAACACATATTACCTTTGTATGCAATGGCAGACTCTTCTCCTATATGACTAGTTCAAAGAATGGAGGACCATGCATTTCTAGCAGAAAAGGAACAAAATTTAAATCATGACATGTCACTGGTACAGAATGTGATGACAAATACTTTGAAATATCAGCTATCAAATTAGCGGAGCTTGACCTCGCCAAGAAATTAATCGTTCTGTGTGTTTCAGTCACCCAGTGATAATGTGGACACTTTTATCAATAAATTAACAAAGTTCCAGATTAACCCTTAGTTACAAAAGTCAACATAATTTTGTATGGAAACACAAACATTAAACACAAATATCATAAATGATACTACTAGCACCCTTATAAAAAGCCTTTAAGTTATGACATGCCCCTGTTGGCTCACAGTGCAACATGGGTTACTGCTACATTTACATAATTAATTGACCATCGGACCACAAACATGGACAGGTAAAAAGGTGGTGTAGCTGTAATAAAATCTGGGATTATCAGACCATTTCTGCCATATAATAACAGTGAAACCAGGTATGGAAAAATTCCTTGAACTGCAAGTCTACTAAAGACTTTATTATAAATCAAAACACAAAATTTTTCAGGAAAACTAGCAATCATTAGTTGAGATGACTTGTATAGAGAGACAAATGTCAATGTGAAATTCTCTAAGTTCTGAACTTTATTTAAACTGAACTTCAAAAAGACATTTTCAAAAGTATTCATCCACATTAGCATTAATGTCTCACAAAAACAAATGGATAACAGCAGGTATTAAGAAGTCCAACCAAACCCTTAACTGGGCCTACCTTAGTTCCATGAAAAGAGTCGTGATGAGCCATCATTCTTAAATTTATGTCACAGTCACAAAAAGATAGTGCTGACTGCTGCAAAAAAAAAGGTCAACTAATGGCATAATTATACAATGCAGGGTAGAATGGGAATGCAGTGTGGGAACTCATTAAAAAGGAAACAAAGAGAGGTGTAATAACATACTGACAAGAAAAAGGGATAAATTACCCACATCACTTAGCAAATTACGACAAAGAAATTACAACAAAAGTCCGCAAAAACCAATGTGTCAACTCTATGTATTTATGCACCAAGTACAATGACATTACTATCAACCACAGAGAATGAAGTCAGTAAAATTGCACAAAACCTAATAAATAAAAAGTAAGTAGTTTTGAATGTAGTACCAGTGTGAGCACTGAAACAATGCATACATTGTATACATGCTCCCTTAACAGACATAATAACTGTAACAAGAACATCAGGAAAATGTTCATAGTATTTAAAACAGGCATGAGTTGCACCTCCACTAAGGAAAGAAGACACTGAAACTACCTGCGCATTTCCCTGTTGCCTCATTCTCAACAATAACAGGATCAATTATGAAAGACAGATTAATGAATTACTTGAATAAATACAACCTTTCAAGTGAATCACAGTTTGGTTTCTGAAGTGGCAGCAGTACAGAATCAGCTAAAAAAGAATTCAAAAAAGTAGTACTTCATGCTCTTGACAAAGATAATTGTGTCACGGGCATATTTTATGATGTTTCCACACCTTTTGCTGCTGCTGACCATAAGATTATTCTAAATACGCTAGAAACATTAGGAATAAGAAGTGTAGCTGATCATACCTAGCAGACAGGGTAGAGCCTAAACTTTTAGTAAAACACTTACCAGAACCAAGACTTCCTCAGGGTATCATATTAGGGCCAATACTGTTCCTTGTATACTCCAATGACATTCCCAATAGTGTTAGACATGGAGAAAAAAATTATCTTTGTTGATAACTGCAATATAACAGTCCATGAGACAAGTGATTGGTTTTGGCATTTCAGGCAGGTATTGGCAATGCTGCCAAACATGGCTTGCGGCACTCTGCACATGGTCGCTACTATGCACATTACCTAGCAGCACAAACATAAGCATCAACAACATGCAGGAATCTGCACCACCCAGCAACTACATCTTACTATTAATATTTTTCGACCGTTGAATAATGAATAGCAGATGAAACCTATGTCTTTCAGCACTGTATGCAATGAAAGATCATCTTTTGAAGTGACACAAGTAATTTAGAAAGAGTAGGATGTTCTACTCTCTTATGAGCTATATACATGGTAGTCAGAAACAGTGTGAAAAGTTTGTAGGGTGTTGCAGGGTAGGCTGTGCTGAGAAATAATTGTTAAGAAAATAATTCAATGCATTGCGCCATGCCCGAGTTAATTAGCACTGAAATTAGCCAATCAGGCTGTTGCACACGCGAATTCAAGCAACCTGCCAGAGTCAGTGTCACCGAATGTGTTCTCCATTTGGATTCCTAAAGTCAAATGAGAGAGCGATACAAAAATTGGATTTGAAACGATGGTAAAGGTTGAACCCAAGCTAATGGTTCAGCAGTCTCGTACACTATGGCCTATGCTATGAGAACAATAGACAGAGTTGCAACATGACTTGAGCTTCCTGCTCAAGTGCAGGCCCTCGTTGGCTGGTTATTTGCTGTCAATAGGCAACGGTACAATGCTAGTGAGCTGTCAGTAAGAAAGATTCACTTCTAGACTATACACTCACTGAGAAAACAAGAGAAAACCCTGCAGAGAAAGCAAATGAAACCCTCAAGGAAATTTACAATTGGTTAACATGTGGTAAAGTGACACTGAACATAAAGCAAACAAATGCCATGAATTTCAGTTTGCAGAGGAAAAATAACACTCTCAAATTGAATGGAAATAGCACCACTACAGAATATGTAACAGAAAATTTCTAGGAATGGAGACTGATTCTCATGGGAGGTGCTGTGAACATGCAAATACACTTGCAAACAGAATGTCATCAGTGTGTAACAGCCAGTGTCTTTTAGTTGCATGCTATTCGTATGTACACTCAATTGCTTTCTGGGGAACAAATACACAACTACAGAAAAGAGCCATAAGAATAATAACCAAAAATAGTAGCTGAGCTGACTGTAAACAGCTGATCCAAACAATGAGGATTTTAACTACACCATGTGAGTATATTTACAGTCAGTTGTACACATCAAAAATAACACTGATAATTAATGCACAAACAACTCTGTCCATGACATGGAGCAAGAGCTAGACTAAACTTACTTTACCAAGAAAAATCTGCTGCTGCCCTCTGGTCTGAAAATAAAACACAGGCCAGTAAAATGTGTTGCATGGTGGTCTGCATGCCACAAGCATCACACACTGTAAGATCCTACCACTGAAACAAGAAGCCATGTGTCAGAGGACTGTGGCCAATGCGAAGACGAATAAGGAGGATCTCATCCCATCTTCACAGCCACTTTGTGGGCTTTACAGATGCTGCTGATTATCTGTGACTTTCAGCCACTCGTCTTCCCACCAACACATGACTCTGTACCTCAACAGCAAGGTGATAGGATGCAGGGGGAGGGCACGCTGAAATAACTGAGGATCAGGACATGCCTCCTTAGCTGCTACATCAGCCCTTTCATTCCCAACAATACTCATGTGCCATGGTACCTAACAGAAAGGCATCTCCTTTCCCAGCTGTTATAGTTGGACAAGGGCATCCTGGATATTCTGGACTTTATCTGCTGGGTACAAGCATTGTAGAGAGTGAGGGACACTCAAGAGAATCGTAACACAAGGAATTTAGCACTCTAAACACATCTCATCTATTCCAGTGCCCACAAGATCACACAATTCTGTGTCAAAGACAGAAAAGCCTCAAGGCAATCGGACCTTAAGGACATGACAAGGGAAACAACGGAGAAACCAATGAAGTACCCCTGTTTGGACCCATCCATAAAGACAACTGAAGAGTTGTGACGCTCAGTTGAAATGTCATAAAATAATGTATTGAAAACATATGCAGGTGTGAAACCTCCCCTGTGCTGCCCTAAATCTAAAATTAGTCGGGGCATCTGCAGTAACCAGAGTGGCATGCAATTAAAAGCCTGGATTTTGGGTTGTACTTGCTCCACACAAAGTGACTCCAGCACATGCTGCATGCAGATCCAAAAGAGCATTGTTGCTCATGGATGACTGGAGGAAAGATGTTCCAGAGCTGCAAGGAACTTACATGGCTGACGCAACATGAGCAGCTGTTGCCAGATCGTGAGTGGTGGTTCCCCACAGCCTCAGCACAAAGGCTGGCGATGGGACTGGGTCTATAAGCACCCACGGCCAGCCCATTCCCCTCGTGGTGGATAGTGTCAATGATCTGCAGGTAAAAAAGCCTCGCTGACCCACACACAGTGCACTCATAGTCTAGATGTGAATGCATGAAACACCTACACAACTGGAGTAGACACACCCTGTCAGAGCCCTCTGGGTTCTGGCTTTCAGGTCTCTGAGGTGTGGCAACAACGACTGCTTGGAATCAAAACTGAGGCCCAGAAAACTCACTGAGTCTTTAAAATGTAGAGCTGTGTCCCTCATATACAAGTCAGTAAATTAAAAATATAACAAGAATGATTAAAATGAACACACACACACACACACACACACACACACACACACACACCACCACCACCACCACACTTACCTGACTTACCTGCAGAAAACTGAAAACCTGTCTTTGCAGCCCACTCCTCTAATCTCTGCACTGCAAGTTGCATAAAAAAACATGGCTCCGAGTAAGGATAGTGACAAAGATCATCTCTCAGTTTTGTTATTATGTAGTCATTCCATATGTAATATGAGCTCCAAAAAGGTAGTAAGAGGTATTTTATGCACAAAATGCAAGTGTTGGTATCATGTTATTGGGTGAAAATAAATCTCAAATTCAAAGGAAATAAACACAGTAAAAGAAGATCTCGCAGTAATACACTCTGAACACGAACTCTTAAAGAAACACAAAATAGTAACAGAAAAACTATCTACATAGTGCTTAGCTGTAAGCAATATCAAAGTTCTTTTGGCATCATACAAGAAGGAGAAATTAACACACTAAAAGGAGAAATGGCTACAGCACATTCCAAATATGAAGACCACACAAAGAAATTCGAAGAAGTAAAGAAAAAACTAACAACACAGAGTGATCAACACACAAGTGGTGTACCGTGTTCAAGTGACTCTCATGTGACAAAAAAGCCAATAATAACAAGCTTGTTATTCTGAACAAGAATTCTAGTGCTTCAAATAAGACCTAGAAGAATAATGTGTGTACGGGAATAATGTGTGTATCACCAGTGACAAAAAGCCAGGGCAAACATAGTCACAAAAGCAGCACAGGTACTGACTGCAGTATTAATAATGATGGTAATGAACACTTTTCAAAACAACGGAAAACTAAACTGACAGCTAATGACAGTGGCTCTTCAAACAAAAATCCATGACGTAATAAATACAATATGCTGTTTTTGGCTGATATTCACGGAATGAAATTAACCAATGTATTTAAGGACATAAATAGTGACAGTGCAGCTACTGGAATCGTGAAACCAGGAGCAAAAACGAGCACTGTCCCAGAAGATATCGGCCAAAAGCAAATAATGCTAAGTGTTTAAGTGGATGCCTGTATTACAGATATAAAGAAGTTCTTAGAATATAACCAATCAAAAAATTCAGTTGTTGCTACAATACCCCACAGACACTATTTAACCACAAGTTCAGGCGTCAACAGAGAACTATACAAAACAAGCACTCAGATCATACAGCTTTGTTCACAGAATGATAAATGTGATGTAGATGATATTGATTGATCTTTGCATTCCAAACATGGGCCACATTTAAATTACAAAGCAAAACATTTTTTTGTGCAATCAAGTTTACAGAATAATTGAGAAAAGACTTGAAACAAAAGAATGGGTTCAACAAAGTGTACAGTCAAGGAAGATCCAGTCTCTTTTTTAGACAACATTGTAAAAGTTTAGTTCCAGAATCATCACAGAGTATAACAACTTCATGTAAAAATCATGTTCCTAATCATTTACAGAGAAAGCAAAGAAAATACAAATTACTTACCCTCATGCAACTCAACATTCACAGTATTAGGAATAAATTATTAGAGTTGAAACATTTTTGTAAGGTAAAAACATGTGATATATTGTGCATCTCAGAACAATGGCTTACAGAAAATAAAGTAGATTTTTCATACCAAATGAATACATTCTGGCAGCTATACTGTGCACAAATGGGAGAAAAAATGGGGGGAGGGGAGGTGCAATATTTATCAGGCAATACATAAAATTTTCTAAAATAGATGTAATCTCATACTTCTCTGAATTAAGCAGAGAATTTAGTAGACTCATCAAACAGAATATCATAATTGCCAGTTTGCTTAGATCTCTAAATGGTGACGTTAATTTATTTTTTGAGAAATTTGAACAAATGATAAGAAAAATCTTAAAACTCAAAACAAATGTTGCAGTATGTGGTTACTTCAACATAGAGTTATCTGGCTCAGATGAGCCCAACTCAAAAACATTTTTAAACTTACCCAGATCTTTAAATTTATATTGTACTAACAATAGCCCAGCAGTTGAGAATGGCTGTTTGGACAATATTACAGATAATTTCTCATAAGATCTTTTCTCATAACATTTATACTCTGTTAGTATAGCAGATGAATGCTTTGCAGATCACGATCCACTACTCCTCACATATCACTATGCACAGCCAGATAATGAATACATGACAACAAACAAGAGGCCAAGCTTGACATGGGTTAGAGGTCAGAAAGAGGAATGTATTTAATTCTTCCCAGACTGCCTTAGAAACACAAACTGGGACTTTGTTTATGACTATGATGTTGATAAATCAACTGTTGTAACTCACTTTAATAATTTCTTGAAGACACATATTGATTTATGGAACTCTTGCTCACCACTGAAAAGAAACAGTTCCAAACCAAACAAAAAAGGTAAAAAGCTTAAATAGTACACTGATGATCTTGCTAGTATCAGGGAAAAAATACTTTCACTGTACTAAATGTGTAAAGGTAATTGCAAATGTTGCACAGGGCAGTATGATATATTTTATAAAGCTTACCTGAAATGTGAAAAACATTATAAAGCCAAACTTAAACCTGCCAAACAAGTTGCCTACGAAAATTACATAAAATGAGCTCCAACTAACTGCCTGGGATATTACAAAACAAGAATCCACTTCAACACAAACTAAAGGTGTTTTGCTTGAGCCAGAAGAGCTCAATAAATACTTTACTACTGTAGAAAATGAATTAAGATCTGAAATTACGAGGGTTGTTTTTTAAGTAAGGGCCATCCGCACGTACAGTCCCGTTGTTCGCGCGGACGCCGCAACAAGCCACCGCGCTACTTGCCGGCATCCTTCCCGTTCACACTGATGCAAGTTGCAGCTCTATAGCTGCCGTGTACCCATCGCTGTGATACTTTATAATGTTTACGATTATTGAATCGCCTGCCGCGTGTGAGATACGGTCAGTGATACGTTTTTTGACCGCGAGAAGCCTATCAGCTGCAGAAATTCATTGTCAGTTAACAGAAGTTTATGGCTTGAATGCAATGAGTGAAGGTAAAGTGCGTCAATGGGTTAGAGAGTTTAAAAATGGCCGTCAGAACGTCCATGACGAAGAACGCTCAGGCCGGCCCTCTGTGATCACTGATGATTTGGTGGCTGCAGTCGAAACAAAGATTCGTGAGGACAGAAGATTCAAAATTTCCTCTCTTTCTTTGGAATTTCCACAAGTTTCAAGATTGGTTTTGTACAAAATTGTGTCAGAAAACCTAAACTTTAAGAAACTGTGTTCTCGGTGGGTACCCAGACTCCTCACAGAGGACCACACAAGGAAGAGATTTGCCACTTCATTGGACTTTTTGATTCATTACGAGGAAGAAGGGGATGACATGTTGAGTCAAATTGTCACTGGAGATGAAACATGGGTATCCCATATCACTCCCGAAAGCCAGCGACAATCGATGGAATGGCGACACACAACCTCACCTGTCAAGGTCAAAGCCAAACAGACACTGTCAAAGCGCAAGATTATGGCAACTGTGTTCTGGGACCGGCGCGGTGTTTTGCTAGTGGACTTTATGCCACGAGGAACGACAATCAACTCAGATGCCTACTGTGCAACTCTAAAGAAGCTCCGCAGAGCAATTCAAAACAAAAGGCGCAGCATGCTGACAAAAGGAGTTTTGCTCCTGCACGATAATGCTACGCCTCACACCTCTCAAAAGACTCGGGATTTGATTGATTCTTTTGGCTAGGAAGTTTTGGACCATGCACCATACAGCCCCGACCTTGCTCATAGCGATTTCCACCTTTTCCGGTACCTGAAACACCATCTTGGCGGGCAGTGCATCAATGACGACGATGAAGTGAAAGCGGCCGTGAACTCTTGGCTGTCGGAGCAGGTGGCCGAATTCTTTGAAGAGGGAATTAAAAACTTAGTTGTACGGTATGACAAGTGCATAAATAAACAAGGCAACTATGTAGAAAAATAGGTAAAAGTGTGTAGAATCAGAAAATAAAAGTTTTTTTACAAAAGTATTTGTATCTTTTTTTTTAAATAAAAATGGCGTTTACTTAAAAAACAACCCTTGTATACAGTCAAAGACAACAGCAACTGATATACTTGCTGATCAGCTTCCTACAGTACATGAACTCCATTGGGATGTTGTCACACCCAAAGATGTAGTAACTACTAATATAAAAATATAATGGAAGGAAACATTCCACGTGGGAAAAATTATATATAAAAACAAAGATGAGGTGACTTACCGAACAAAAGCGCTGGCAGGTCGATAGACACACAAACAAACACAAACATACACACAAAATTCAAGCTTTCGCAACAAACTGTTGCCTCATCAGGAAAGAGGGAAGGAGAGGGGAAGACGAAAGGAAGTGGGTTTTAAGGGAGAGGGTAAGGAGTCATTCCAATCCCGGGAGCGGAAAGACTTACCTTAGGGGGAAAAAAGGACAGGTATACACTCACACACACGCACATATCCATCCACACATACAGACACAAGCAGACATATTTAAATATGTCTGCTTGTGTCTGTATGTGTGGATGGATATGTGCGTGTGTGTGAGTGTATACCTGTCCTTTTTTCCCCCTAAGGTAAGTCTTTCCGCTCCCGGGATTGGAATGACTCCTTACCCTCTCCCTTAAAACCCACTTCCTTTCGTCTTCCCCTCTCCTTCCCTCTTTCCTGATGAGGCAACAGTTTGTTGCGAAAGCTTGAATTTTGTGTGTATGTTTGTGTTTGTTTGTGTGTCTATCGACCTGCCAGCGCTTTTGTTCGGTAAGTCACCTCATCTTTGTTTTTATATACTACTAATATAAAATTTAGACACAAAAAGCATGGACTGCTACTATCTAACTACACAATAAAAAGAACAATACACCTTATTTCCAAACCACTTGCTTTTATTGTGAGTAAGTGCCTTGAATTTGGAGTTTTCTCAGAACAGCTCAAAATTTCAAATGCTGTACCTATATACAAAAAGGAGGACAAGCATCTCTCTGAGAACTACAGGCCAGTGTCTATTGTTACAATATTTTCCAAAATATTTTAAGCAATTTTTCACACACAGCTTAGAAACTATTTTGAAAATCATAACCTTCTTTGTTGTAGACTGCATGGGTTTCACCATGTTTTTTTGCAGTCGCTGAAACTGTTAATCAGATATTTATTGCATTTGAAAATAAGAATATGATCTCTCTGCAATTAACATCTACCACTTTATGTTGGGCTTCAGTCAGTTTTCTGCTATGAGGGTGACATTAATCACCACAGATTGAGTTAGGCTAAGGTTACGACAGAAATAACAGGACTCACTCTTCTTAACACTAAACTGGTTCACATCTAAGAAATGACTGTGCAATCCAGAGGCAACTCAAAGCCTGCTGCTAAAGACATGGAAGCAAAATCCATAAAACTGGCTGAAATATATACTGATTCCAAATAAAACTGGCAACTCCATACTAATCATGTCTGCGGAAAGATATCAAGGGTGTCCTATTTCATGTGGAAATTTTCTGATATAGTCAGAAATGAATATCTTAGGATAGCTCACTTCAGATTTTTTCCAACTTTCATACCCTACGGGCTGTTGTATGGGGTCACTCATGTTAGTTATACATTACTGATTCACAAAAACGTACTAAGAATAGTGTCTAAGGTTGGTCCAAGGGAACACTAACACCATTTATTCACTAAGACCAAAATAATGAGAGTGGTAAATCCTTACAGCTATGCATCACTAATATAAACAAAAAACAACATAACACATCAAAAATAAAACAAGTATTGACATTCCTAGACGTAGGCTGACAAAACCGGTAACTCTCACAAAGTGAGCTGTTTGAATTTTTTTAATAAATTGCCACATTCTGCAATGAATACACCTTTCAATAATTTTAAAAGGAAGATGGTAAACAATCCATTCTACAGTTTAAGAGGATTCTTGGATACTTGTATTGTAGAAATTGAGCTTAGAATTACAATTCTGTAACACTGATTAATATAGGATAAATTATTTGTACATCCAATGTGAACAATAATTAACCCTTTTAGTGCCAAATACGATGTGATCATGATCCAGATTTTCGGCGAAAAATGCCAGTAACGATCTGATCGTGATGCCTTTCTCATTCGCTAGGAAATACTAACAACTTTGCCTTCAAGCGCGGAAAAAATGAATGAGAAAGGCATCACGATCAGATCGTTACTGGCATTTTTCGCCGAAAATCTGGATCACGATCAGATCGTATTTGGCACTAAAAGGGTTAATATAACATATGCTACTGTACATCAATGTAAAGCCCATTCCACTACATGTGGCCAATGACTAATAAAGAATCTGAATGTGCAACTGACGAGTCACTGTTGCAACACTAGAGGAGGAACAGAAAATTACAAAATGTTCACAAATAAGGAACATTGTGCAGGACTCCTTAAAGTACACATGATACTGTTTATGGCTATGGCAGAGAGGGTAACACTTAAAATACTGCCCTGAGAGACACCATTCTCATGCTCAAAACGATCCAATAGTGTGTCAGAAACTAATGACCAAAACAACCATTTAGACAGCAAATACCATATGAACATGTGGAGGTGGTCGCAAAAGCCCCATTGATGGAGTTGCACAAGTATACTGCGTCTAAAAGTAGTGTCGTATGCAGTACTGATTCAAATAATATACCAAGACAGTGATGTTTATGTAGAAATGCCTGCTGAATAGCTGCCTCTAGCAGGGTCACGTTGTCAACAGTGGACCAAAATCTCCGGAATCCACACTAAGAGTGGCTAAGGAGTTGCCTGATATCTGACAACCACACCAGACCAGACCAGACCAGACCAGACAACATTTAACTGTTCACTGCTGGGTCTTTCGTACACAGCTCGTTAAGGCGACATGTGCGGTCCTTTCCTGGTTTGAAGAGAGAGATCGAACTGCCTCTCTCCCTGAATTGGGGGACTAGCCCGTCTGCCTATCAAATTAAATCAGCTGAAGAGGATTTCCTATTATGCTGTTAGCAAATGTAGAAGCATGCAGTACCAGATTTGGTCATGACCAGGTGCAGCATCACGAGTCTCAGACAGTGCCAAATACAGCTCCAGTATAGAGAGAGGGAGGTTGTAAGATTCAAAATAGTTGAATCTGAAGTCCAACTTGCCCCTCTCAAAAGTCATATGTTAGTGGTGGAATGCCAGATCCTGGCTGGCTTTGGCAGGAGTCATTGCAAAATGCTCTGCCATCATCTGAGTGATGTCTCTGGGTATTGCCTGAAGAAACCTTTGCTTCAGCACTGCTGCTGCTGGTAAACAACTGTATTTACTGGAAATCATCCTGGTGGTTTCCCATACTTTTGTAGAGCAAGTGGAATGGTTGAGGGAGTCCAAGAACACCTGCCATGACCTTTTCCTACTCACCTTAATTATGCGTCGAGCCTTGGCTCTCATGACTCTTAAGTTCTCTGCTGTTGTGTGGTTTTTAAACATTCTAAGAGCCAAATGCCTGACCCAAATTGCTGAGTGGCACTCATCAGTCCACCAAGGTACAAGTTGCCTCCTAAGGTGACCGAATGATTTTGGGATGAGTAAGTCAGCAACATGATGGATTGTTTGTGTGAAGTGGTCCACCCGTTCTTGGATGGTGTCACGGTGTTCAAACGTGTTCAAACACAGCCAGCTACCTGGCTGAACAGCATCCAGTTAGCCCTGCTGACCATCCATTTCAGTGCTTGTGTTCAAGTAATGCTCCATCCAGTAGGTGGATCCACAGTGGGAAATGGTCACTGGAATGAAGGTCATCAGTTGCTTCCCACTGAGCAGAGTCTGCAAGGGCTGAAGAGACGTTGATGGCAAGGATGACCCAGTAGCAGCCGAGAAATGAGTGGAACTACCTGTGGTGAGGATGCACAGCTCCTGAGACATCAAGATGTTCTCAAAGACTCAATCCCTAGGGCAAGTATAATTCGAGCCCCATAATACATTATGGGGAATGAAATCCCCTAGTAGGAGAAATGGGCAGGGGAGTTGTTCTATAAGGTCTGTGACAGCCCCAGTGTCCATCACATCCTGTGGAGGTAAGCACAATGAGCAGATAGTGATTTACTGACCCACATGACCTGCAACAGCTTTCGCTTTGTAGGGCAATAACCAACGACGGAGCAGAGGAGTGGTGTGTTATTCACAAACACAGCAACCAGTCCCTTAGCCCTTTCCCCAGTCAGAACATCCTTGTGATGAAGGGCGTAGCCTCATAGTACAGGGCCACCAGAAGTTTTTAAATATGTTTCCTGCAAGCACAAGCACAGCAGGCATTTTCTGTGCTAGGAGTTTCAGTTCCTCTGCATGTGTTCTGAACCCATTAATGTTCTACTGTAATATGGGAGACATTTATCATTTGGATTGCACTTTTGCCCTGTTTTTTCCGCCAGGGAGGGGAACCCATAGTGGCTTGAGGCTCAGTTTTGGGGTGAAATGAGTTCCCCAGGCTGACATTAAAGTCCATCGGCTCTGAACATGAAACATGAGAGACATCATAGAGAGATAAGTCGACACTGTTGGCCTGCTTACTACCTGTCTCCATCAGTAACTGATTCTTTGCCTTTGACTGACCTTTTTTTTTTTTTTGAGGAGGTTTCGTAGCCACAATCATGGAGGTGTTGGTGGTAGCACTGGACAATGAGCCAGACTGCACCTTTAGAGGAGCAGGGAGCTCCACGACATTGGCAACCACGGCCTTTAACCAGACTGCACCTTTAGAGGAGCAGAGAGCTCCACGACATTGGCAACCATGGCCTTTTCTGATGTTCCAGGCAGGACATATGAGCTTTGAAGAAACTGCAGCAGCACAAGTGCACTGACAAACATAGATACTACTGCTGACACTAGCAACCTCCATTTGTGTCGCAGCATTGGTCTTCTGAACTGGCTGTTTGAGAACAAAAGCAAAGGAGGTAGCAAATGTGGCGACAAGGAGCTTCTCCCTTACAACCAAGAGTACTGTGCCCAAAGTGCTGCCATTTAAAACAGCACAATGGGTTGGGGACAAAAGGCATCAACTGAGATGAAGTAAACCTCCTTTGATGTGCTCTGGAAGATTCAAGCTGCTGAAAGTCAGTATAAATGAGCCAATTTTTTGAGACCACCATCCATGGTCCACTCAACTTTCAGTTCTTCTTTGGTTTGGGTTGTGTTGATTTGGGGGAGGAGACCAACTGTGAGGTCATCAGTCTCATCAGATTCGGGAAGGACGGGGAAGGAAGTCGGCTGTGCCCTTTCAAAGAAACCATCCTGGCATTTGCCTGAAGTGATTTAGGGAAATAATGGAAAACCTAAATCAGGTTGGGCGGACACAGGGTTGAACCGTTGTCCTCCCGAATGCGAGTCCAGTGTGCTATCTTCTTTGGGAATGTCCACCAGATTTTTGCATGTCATAGTGCCTTTGCTGTAATCAATCGCTGTGTGGAGCTCAGTTTCAATGGCATATTCCCAAAAGGCTTTTCGCTTTCTGCAGGTTCATTGACTGTTGGGAACTGGAGGTTTCAACCAACTGTATCCCATTGTGCAACCACTTGACTAATGTTAACGTCTCCATGATGCCCTCTAAACCCTTTTGAATGTAAAAAGGGAAACTTTCTCAAAGGTTCCCTCTCTTCTATCAAAAATGCATTATAACCTGCAGCATGCATTCTGTTGTTAATTATTGAACTACTCTTGACAACTCCAGAATCTGGAATACTTGTCAAATGAGGACTCTTGAATGATTGGTTGTTGGTACATACCAGGGGCCCAACCATTCCACTGGGAGGAGGAGGAGGAGAAAATTTTGCAGGATCCATCTCGGTCCCACGAGCAGCTAGCGAAATAAGGGTATACCTAGAAAGAGCCCCGTAGGCCTAGGTAAGCCTTATAACACTAAGGTGCAGCACTTTCCCCACAGAATGCTTGCTAACAACTGTTCCACATCAACAGCCATGCATCCCATTGACGCACAGCACACTTTAAGATCAAGGACAATACTTACCAGTACCCAGTTCAGAACCCAGGGGTCACCAAGCCCATACGCAGCAAATGAAGGCTGAGCCCCTGAGGGCCACACATCTATAAACTGCATAGAGATGATGCTGTCATTACCAAACTTTCTTGAAGTAAATCTTTCACCTCACAAGTGACATGTGGTGTCACCCCTTCCTACCTTGAAAATAGTGGCGTGGTCACAATTTACTTCTTGCAAAGCTGGAATCACATGTTATACAAGTAGGTCCTTATAATGGGCAGATGTCACTGTACACCCAACAGGCTCGAGAGGTATCATCTCCTTGAAGAAAAACAGACTGAATATGGAGGAGCTTGTGAAACCTCACTACACATAAGCTGCATGCAGTGGGTGTTCTTGCACATCATGTGGCAGCATAGAATCCCATATGCTACAGTTCTGTGCAGTCACCGCACCATGCAGAGTAAAATGTGCCTCGTCCATATGAAGAATATTCCCCAACCATGTCACCCATTTCCATGGGTGTCAAAAAACAAAGGGTAAAGTGACAGTGTTGTAGCCTATCTTGGGGCTTCATTTAGTGCACATTCCGATGGTTGAGTCGTTTGGGGGAAGAGACCAAACAGTGAGGTCATTAGTCTCATCAGATCAGGGAAAGATGGGGAAGGAAGTTGGCCACGCCCTTTCAAAGGAACCATCATGGCATTTGCCTGGAGCGATTTAGGGAAATCACAGAAAACCTAAATCAGAATGGCCGGACATGGGATTGAACCATTGCCCTCCTGAATGCAAGTCCAGCGTGCTAACCACTGCGCCACCTCACTCAGTGGTGCAAATACTGAGTCCTGTACAGAAATACCAGAGTAAAATGCATCACAAAATCTTTCAAACTGTTGACCAGGTGAGAGGCAATTCCCATGACACGGCTCAAGCACTGGCTGCAGAATTTGAGGCATCTGTTATATAGTCTATTATAGGTACAGCCACTTCATCAACAACTGCCATGGGAATGGGCCACCTCCCTCTCCCTGCTGAACCATCTAATTGACCAGTTTTTCAGCTTTCTTTATCATATTCTTTAGCCCATTTATTGACACGTGGGTCTCTTCACAGTTGTTTCTGTCGGCGATATTCCCGCAATGCAGTACTACTGTTGCTGCCATTCTGATAGAACAATTTTAGCAACAGTGCATAATCTTTCTTCTCAATAGGCAATGCATTTTTCATGGAAAATTTCAACATTCTTAAACCTGTACACCAAAAGTCACCTCACAAAGGAAATCAACACATGTTGCCAAGCAACAAAACAGTATACTGACATCAAAACAGGAAACATTTCACATTCTGATGGCTTCCAGCACCATATTTTCACCTGCTAGCAGAAAATGGAACTATTACTTTCTTCAACATACTCTGTGAGCACACTTATTAATGAACCTGACAACACGTGAAGGACCATTCTGTACCTGCCACCACCATTTATCTCACATAGGGATCATGAAATTAACATAACAAAGGATAGGGCACATACAGAGCCATAGAGTTAATCATTTGCTCTTGCTCTTTGTAATACTAACAAAGTATGTCAATGACACACAAATGCCTTTTCTAAGGTAGACCACTACTCAATCAACAGATCAAAACTGGACGGAAAAGTCTTATTTTCTCATATTCTGTTCCACATTTGCATTCCTCACTTGACAGTCATACTTTAAAAAATCTACACAGTAAGCCTTCAAACATATCACAGAACACAATACAACTCTGCTCACATGAATATGTGGAGATTTTTCATTTTTTAAATAGTACTATTTTGCACATACGAAAGTTCTCCAACAGTTCCATTTGGAATAAAATCTACAATACTGGACTTTATAGTTTGGTCTCCCACTGAAGACTTCAGATATAACAAAAATTTAAGCCTGTAACGGATGCAATACACCACATAAAATATACATGAAGGTAAATTATCTTAGAATAACACTGCAGAGCATTGAAATATCTGTTTTAAACTCTACAGCACTTACCCATCACGGATCCACATACATATGTTCAATCCACTTTACAAACTTTACAATATGGCACAGAATAAACATTAGAATTTTGGTGTGGGGAGAGGGGAGGGATGCCACACTTGAACCCAATTACCAAAAAAATATTCACCAATCGATTCAATGTCATGAGACTACAGAAGTAATCACTGCCGAACTTCCTCTGAACTGCAACAACAAATTTTGTAACAGATTTTTTCTTAGTTACTAAATCTAATATACGCCACAGTACATACCGAATCGGACATCAGATCATCAAATGACAGGTCTATGACAACACGGACTTTGCATTTACTATTTGCCATTGTACATTTCTTCAGAAAGCTCCGTGATGGTCCTAGACTTATATTATTTAATCTTGCCAGCATTCTTCTCCTTTTCGCACGTTCTTTCTCTTGTGCCCTGCGAACAACAAGAAAATAGTCCTCACTACATCAAATAGCCTATCATTGACACAAAATAGAAAATGTCTCTAGGCCTGCTGTATTTGTATCATTATTCACGAAACTAGATTGTTTCACGTCTTGCAGTGCGGTAAATCAAGTTTCAGCAGTAGATACTTTATGTATCGCTTGTTTCTAAACACCATTCGACAGGGAACACACCAAAAACAAATTTTCATGAAGGCCTTGAGATCCGCAGCGATTTTCATTGTGCCGCAGGTAATGTTAAGAAAATGGAGCAAATCTGCAAAAATTTATAGATAAATAAGTTTCTATTCTTTAATTTTCGTTACCTCCTCTCCTTTTTTACTTCCTCCCACTTCTGTATCTTGAGAAGTTTCCGCATTTTCTTTTTGGATACGGCGTCCGACCAAATAATTTTTTTCTCATCCACTGAAAAATCATTACCACACGCTGTAGATTGAGCATAGGCTTTTAAATCTCCTATTTTTATGTCTTGCTCGATTTTGAATCTCTTAATGTCATGGTTATCTATTTCATTGGCTTCACGTTTTACTTGGTTATTCTCCACTTCTGAGAATTTTTGCTCAGAGAATTCGCAATCCTGAATGTCGGCGCATTTTTTATTGTCTTCCATATTTTGCTATTACTATTTTTTTTCACCACCTACCACAAATTATTTACTAACATCACAACATGTTTTCGTTGATGCGAATTTGTTCAGGCTAATCGAAAACGTAAGATCGATTCCATTGGCCACAGATAGCAAAGAGACTCAAATCCATGCTAAAATCGAAGGAGATCAACATTTAAGCCACAGTCTAAAGGCAGGTGTCCACAAGCATTTCTTACACGTGCTCAACCTCCCCCATTACTAAGCTTACATGCGCGTTAGCGTTTCCACACGTCAAAATGCTGCTTAGTGCTTACTCTTCGTCCATGCATTGGTGCCGACTCTAGCACCAACTTTGGCCAATATTTACAGGACAGCAAACACACATCGGACCCAACAATCAAGTGAATTTGTATAGGGCCATTGTCAACATAGAGTAGTATGAATAAAAAAGGAAGCATCCTCCGGAGAAGATTCTCAGAGCGAAAGAACATTCTCTGAAGAAGTTCTCAGTTTCGTATGAATAAAAAATTTGAAGCATATTCTCTGACGAGGGAGTTTCTTCTCGCTACCTCCTCTCCTTCTTTAAGAAGATTCTCAGTGTGTGTCATCTGCCGTGTCCGGCACAAGAACGCACGCACAATGTTACATTTCATTCAACTCGGTCAAGCAGGCAAACTATTCAGTGTACAAACATGGAACTGGCCTCAGTATGTTTTGCAAGAGTTGCACTGTGTTTCGATTTTACTTTTATGTGCAGCAAGATATTAAGTCGATTTCAGACAGTTTGCGGATGGATTTTCTCGCGATATTACAGAGTTTTCGTCATGTGGGGAAACGTTTTTGTTAATGAAGTTAGGTAAACACATCATGTGAACTAAATTTGAAGATTACATTGAAGTTACTAATATACATTGCTGAAATAACGCAGAAATTCTTGGAGTGTTACTTGGCTTTTATTGTTTCACTACATCCACAAAACATAATCAAATTATCAATCACACAAAAACTAACAAAATAATTTCAGAAAAGAACACGAAGTAGATAAATAAAAAAACCAAGAATAATCAGGAAACCAAAGGGGTTCTGTGCGCAGTCATACTCTGCTGCGTTGGAACGTCTCTGCTTTTAGCGCGACCACTCGAAATCACTGTTGTTCGTCACACAGCCACCCTGCTGAAAGTGCGGAGCACCCGGGACGTATGGGTACTTGAAGCGTACCCGCCGACCTGCTCGTGTGTGTCTATGCGGCACTTGCTCTGGCGATGTCTGCTGACTGGACGGTGGAGGCACAAGAGAAACTGTTTCCTCCGATATCCTCGGTGAAGGTCACGGTTAAAGCAGTCTCAAACATGATTATTGGATGTCTCTATAGGCCCCCTGGCTCTGCAGCTGTTGTGGCGGAGCACCTGAAGGAAAGTTTGGAAAATATTTCGAGTAGATTTCCCCAACATGTTATAGTTCTGGGCGGAGATTTTAATTTGCCGGATATAGACTGGGAGACTCAGACGTTTGTAACGGGTGGCAGGGACAAAGAATCCAGTGAATTTTTTTAAAGTGCATTATCTGAAAACTACCTTGAGCAGTTAAACAGAGAACCGACTCGTGGCTATAACATATTAGACCTTCTGGTGACAAACAGATCTGAAGTATTTGAAACAGTTAACGCAGAACAGGGAATCAGCGATCATAAAGCGGTTACTGCATCGATGATTTCAGCCGTAAATAGAAATATTAATAAAAGGTAGGAAGATTTTTCTGTTTAGCAAAAGTGACAAAAAGCAGATTTCAGAGTACTTGACGGCTCAACACAAAAGTTTTGTCTTAAGTACAGATAGCGTTGAGGATCAGTGGACAAAGTTCAAAACCATCGTACAGTATGCATTAGATGAGTATGTTCCAAGCAAGATCGTAAGAGATGGAAAAGAGCAACCGTGGTACAACAACGGAGTTAGAAAACTGCTGCGGAAGCAAAGGGAACTTCACAGCAAACATAAACATAGCTAAAGCCTTGCAGACAAACAAACATTACGCGAACCGAAATGCAGTGTGTGAAGGGCTATGTGAGAGGCGTTCAATGAATTCGAAAGTAAAGTTCTATGTACTGACTTGGCAGAAAATCCTAAGAAATTTTGGTCTTATGTCAAAGCGGTAGGTGGATCAAAACAAAATGTCCAGACACTCTGTGACCAAAATGGTACTGAAACAGAGGATGACAACTAAAGGCTGAAATACTAAATGTCTCTTTCCAAAGCTGTTTCACAGAGGAAGACTGCACTGTAGTTCCTTCTCTAGACTGTTGCACAGATGACAAAATGGTAGATATCGAAATAGATGACAGAGGGATAGAAAAACAGTTAAAGTCGCTCAAAAGAGGGAAGGCCACTGGACCTGATGGGATACCAGTTCGATTTTACACAGAGTACGCGAAGGAACTTGCCCCCCTTCTTGCAGCGGTATACTGTAGCTCTCAAAGAGCGTAGCGTTCCAAAGGATTGGAAAAGGGCACAGGTCATCCCCGTTTTCAAGAAGGGACGTCGAACAGATGCGCAGAACTATAGACCTATATCTCTAACATCGATCAGTTGTAGAATTTTGGAACACGTATTATGTTAGAGTATAATGACTTTTCTGGAGACTAGAAATCTACTCTGTAGGAATCAGCATGGGTTTCGAAAAAGATGGTTGTGTGAAACCCAGCTCGCGCTATTCGTCCACGAGACTCAGAGGGCCACAGACATGGTTTCCCAGGTAGATGCCGTGTTTCTTGACTTCCACAAGGCGTTCGATACAGTTCCCCACAGTTGTTTAATGAACAAAGTAAGAGCATGTGGACTATCAGACCAATTCTTTGATTGGATATAGGAGTTCCTAGATAACAGAATGCAGCATGTCATTCTCAATGGAGAGAAGTCTGCCGAAGTAAGAGTGATTTCAGGTGTGCCGCAGGGGAGTGTCGTAGGACTGTTACTATTCACAATATACACAAATGGCCTTGTTCACTCAGGCTTTTTGCGGATGATGCTGTAGTATATCGAGAGGTTGTAACAGTGGAAAATTGTACTGAAATGCAGGAGGATCTGCAACGAATTGAAGCATGGTGCAGGGAGTGGCAATTGAATCTCAATGTACACAAGTGTAATGTGCTGCGAATACATAGAAAGAAAGATCCATTATCATTTAGCTACAATACAGCAGGTCAGCAACTGGAAGAAGTTAATTCCATAAATTATATGGGAGTAGGCATTAGGAGTGATTTAAAATTGGATGGATCATATAAAGTTGATCGTCGGTAAAGCAGATGCCAGACTGAGATTCTTTGGAAGATTCCTAAGGAAATGCAATCCGAAAACAAAGGAAGTAGGTTACAGTACACTTTTTCGCCCACTGCTTGAATATTTCTCACTAGTGTGGGATCCTTACCAGATAGGGTTGATAGAAGAGATAGAGAAGATCCAATGGAGAGCAGTGTGCTTCATTACAGGATCATTTAGTAATCGCGAAATCGTTACGGAGAAGATAGATAAACTCCAGTGGAAGACTCTGCAGGAGAGACACTCAGTAGCTCGGTATGGGCTTTTGTTGAAGTTTCGAGAACATACCTTCACCGGGGTCGATAAACCTCGTCGATAAACCTTTGCCATATCTGGGCTGCATTTTTAAGTACAAAAGGCATATAAATGTGTTCAAAAAGGCCAAACGGGGTAGTTATAGCTGTCTTTTGGACGTCTTTGCCGCCACTGGAATTTGCATATGAGCTCTCGCACAATCCACTAAACTGAATACATGTGATCCCGCTAGCAAATTGTTAAACTCCTGTAAATTCGGAACCGGGTACTTATCTGGTATTGTCCTTGCGTTTAGTGGCCGGAAATCGCTACAAGGTCTCCATGTTTTATCTTTCTAGGGAACTAAACGCAACGGCGAAGCCCACGGGCTGTCAGACGGACAGATCATGTTTTCCTTCAACAATTTCTCAAATTCTTGTCTTGCTATTTTTAGGCGGTCAGGTGGTAATTTCCGTGGCCATGCAGACACTGGTGGACCTGGTGTGGTTTTGATGGAATGTTGCGTATTGTGTTTCACGTCTTTCGTCTCGTATTGTGGAGTAGCGATCTCGAGAAAGTGCTGAAACAGTTGCGTAAACTCATTTGTGACGAATGCTACTCGCACCTGCTTCATGGGATAAGGTGCTTTGGTGCCTCTTGTACTGCAACCGGAAGTATTGTCGATTAGACAGCCATTTCTGACATCAGGCAGAAAGCTGAAATTCGCGAGGAACTCTGCTCCTATTATTGGTGCTGCTCCATCAGCTACAATAAACTGCCACTGATATCTCTTCCTCAGTCCGAAATCTAACGTCAGAGTTATTTCACCAAATGTCTTAATCTCCGAGATGTTTGCTGCAGAAAACTGTAAGGGCATGGGCTTCACACGAACGCGTAACATCTTGTGCGGGTATAATGAAGCATTCGACCCTGTGTCTTTGAGGAGCTTGCACCACGAAAGTTTGTCTGCCACAGAGAGTCTGTACGAGAATGAATTGTTTCATTGGCACTATAAATACGAGGGTGAGTCAAATGAAAACCTTGAATATTTTTAACATATTATTTATTGTGCAGAAGTGGTACAAAGCTGTATCACTTTTCAACATAATCTCCCCCACGCTCA
Organism: Schistocerca serialis cubense; assembly: GCF_023864345.2. NCBI lineage: Eukaryota > Metazoa > Arthropoda > Insecta > Orthoptera > Acrididae > Schistocerca > Schistocerca serialis. The sequence goes on along the minus strand of NC_064641.1, from coordinate 663,236,172 downwards.
ATGCAAGTCCTCCAGTGCTTACAAAAAGCATAAATTTCTTTAGAAAAAAATTCTTTTGGTAGTCTGCACAACCATTCCCGCACCGCTCTTCATCAGAATGGAACTTCTTTCCTTCCATTGCGTCTTCGAGTGGTCCAAACATATGGAAATCACCTGGGGCAAGGTCTGGTGAGTATGGTGGATGAGGAAGACACTCAAAATCCATATCTGTGATTGTTGCAACTGTTGTACGGGCACTGTGGGGCCGTACATTGTCATGTTGCAAAAGGACACCTGCATCTCGCTTTGATTTGATTGCAGGCCGCAGATGGTCTTTTACGAGATCTGTGTATGATGCACCCCAACAGTGGTCCCTCTAGGCATATAATGCTCCAAAATGACGCCTTTTTCATCCCAAAAGAGAGCGACCATAACATTCCCTGCTGATGCTTCTGTTCGAAACTTCTTTGGTTTTGGTGATGAGGAATGGCGCCATTCCTTGATCGCTCTCTTCGTTTCCGGTTGGGGAAAGTGAACCTAGATTGCGTCCCCAGTAACGATTCTTGCAAGGAAGCCCTCACCTTCTCGTTCAAAGCGCCAAAGAAGTTCTTCACAAGCATCAACACGTCGTTCTCTCATTTCAGGAGTCAGCTACCATGGCACCCATCTTGCAGACACTTTGTGAAACTGGAGCGCATCATGCACAATGTGGTGTGCTGCCCCATGACTAATCCGTAAACATGCTGCAGTGTCACTCGGCGATTTTCCTTCACTATGGCTTTAAATGCTGCAATGTTCTGTGGAGTCACAACTCGTTATCCCTGACCTGGACGAGGAACATCTTCCACTGAAGTTGAGAGGTGGCATGAGCCCCCTCTCATATTTCTATCTTACGATTCTCCTCTCTAATTGCATGCGGTGGAAAGTTGCTATTCCTTCACACGCGGACTTCCCACGCAGCGTCTCTCGTCACCCAGGTGGTCCGGTGACAGGCGGGATCTGCTGATCTCTAGAGGGTTAAGCCGACGGGTGGGAGGCAGTCGAGTGAATGCTTTCCAGACGCCGACATTGTCAAGAGACACGCCCGCCGGGGCCTGAAGTAGCGGCTGGGCTAGAGGTTCCGTTACTTCGCAGAAACTTAGCGAAAACACTTTCTGGCGGGCTACCAGCGAGGCGTGGGAATGACTTGTGTACCCAGGCAGTTGTGGCGGGAAAATTCCCGCGCTTTCTGCAAAATAGTAACTGTGATTGGCTTGCTCAGGGCATAGCTCCGTGACGTAGCAAAATCAGCGCAGAAATTGGCGCCAAGAATCTCCATTGGTGGAATGGTAGTGCTCCGGCAATGGGGTGGAATTTTCCGCCGGTTTTCGAGTTGCTGATTGGAACGTTTAACCACGGCCACTGTCGTGGGGGCGGGAATGTTCTGTGTTCGGCCTGTACGGGTGCTCTTGTGGGCAGTGGGCTCTCGCCTTTCGGTCGAGGACGTCGAAGCAACCAGCCATCGCCTACGGTACGCCAGATCGTGTTCTGGCAGTTAAGAAGACAGTTTGGTAATGTATGTCCGCAGCACCGGCAGATAGGGATTTTCCTAGGTGATAATCAGAGCTCAGCAGAGCGCGCCTGTTCGTCTTTTTCTAACTTTGTTCTGTCTTGAGTACCAGCAATTAATGTTGTGTTAGTTGTGTGTCTCTCTTGTGATTTGAGTAGCAAGGAATCGGCTCCACATACCACTTCGTCTTAAACCTCACAATCTAGTTTAGGGACAACTTCACCTTTACATTGTTTGTATGAGTATCCAATTTGAGCCAATTTTATGTACTGTAAATGTTTCATGTGTTTTGGTTTAGTATTTTGTGTTTAGTCTTAATAAATCATATTGTTATTTTGGACAGAACTTTCATTCTGTTAATCGGTAGAGCAAACCTATCATTCCTCACTATGTTAATGAAACCTTCGTTTATTTAACTTATTTATCAAATTAAATTATTGCAGGTGCCAAACTCTTTTCTACTCCACTTGCAGGGTTGATTACAGTCAGTTCGCGTATATTTTTTAGTCCTTGTGCAACAGCAAAAGTCGGAGTTAGAATAGGGGGGAGGGGGGGTTTAGAGCATCATTTACATATGTAGATTCTAGAATTTAGTGTTAAATACACTGCTAGCCCCGGCAGCTCGCATAATATGGCGACCCTTAGCCTCGGATCTTTCCTGTGAATCGTTGATAAGCAAGTATTATTAGTAGTAGGGACATTCAGAATTTTTTTTGCTTAATTTTTTTATTGATTAATGCCCAAGTTTTTTTTCTGGTAGTTCCGCGTTTAGTTTTAAGTAGCGGCGCATGATTACAGTTTTTGTTTTCAGTGTATATATTTTTGGTTTGTTCATTGTTTTTGTGTTTCGTTGATGTGGTGTCCGTACCACATCGCACTTTGTCGGATTTGTGTGCGGTTTCTGTACCACATCAAATTGCGTTTGTGATTACAGCGTTGGAACAGCGTTGTTGAAATTTTATGTTTATGTGTAAAAATACAGGGAGTAGATTATTTTTACTGTGTATTTGAGATAAATTTTGTTTCTCATGAATGATCACGAGAAGTAAGGCACGACTATTAGTGAGCGAAGCTAAAACAAAAGTGGATACTATAATGGATAAGGGGCACATTACTGATGGGGATAGGTTCGGAGGTGAGATGGGCACATTTTTAGCAGGACAGGACGACAGGGTCATTGATGAGGAAGGTGATTTGGACGCGATCTCAGAGCAGCGTTGCGGCCGTGATTATGATAGTGAAGTAGAGGATGAAACAGAGACAGGCACACAGGTCGAGACGGTAGCAGAAGTTTATAATCAAACGAACGAGAGCAGACAGGGGCTAGCTCGGCCACGTCAGAGCTCTAGCGCCCAGGTATCCAGAGTTACATCACCCACGTTTGAAGAGGATCAAAAAGATGACGTAAACCCAATACTGAGCTTCCTACGATCAATGAAAGAAGAAGCTGACGAACAATGTAAGAAGGAGAAGGAAGAAGATGAGAAACAACGTAAGAAGGAGAAGGAAGAAGATGAGAAACAACGTAAGAAGGAGAAGGAAGAAGCTGACGAACAACGTAAGAAGGAGAAGGAAGAAGATGAGAAACAACGTAAGAAGGAGAAGGAAGAAGCGGACGAACAGCGTAAGAAGGACACTGAGGCAATAATTTCGCATATAGGAGAAATTCTTGGGGAATTACTAACAATAAAGAAAGAATGTGGAGAAGCAAAACAAATGTCAATGGTAGCACAAAAAGTAGCAGGCCTAGCCAGAACGGCAGCAACAGGGCAATGAAAATCGCAAAAGTAACTTCTCAACTCGCAGGTCGCTTGCGACGTGCGACACAAGCCCACTCAAAATCCCTAGCGTTCTTAAAAACCCAGGGTAATATTGCGGTTACGAACATCACGAAACGAATGAAAGAAGTAGAGAGTCGGATAGCAAAACTAGAGCGAAACGGGCACAAGAGCACTGCGCGTTCGAATACCAATAATGGAGTACACAGAATTGTGTCTCCGAGGAAAAGCCTGCCGTGCTCTAGCCCAGTGACAGAGTGCGGAACTAACAATGCACACGCAGAAACACCTAGTCATAGCTCCAATAATTGTAGCCCACTTAGGAGAGTGAATTCTGAGTACCACTGCCACTGTGATACAGAGGTAGCACATCACAGTTATTAGCAAGATAGATCAGGACACTCAGCAGACGTGCAAGTATCGGAAACGAGTGACAACACCAGTGCGAGGATCGGACAGGATTTTGATCACAATCACTTCCTGTCGATACTAAAATTCCAAAAGTTCAGAGATAATGGAGGGTCGATGCATCCCAAGAGCTGGGTGATGCAGTTTTCAAATTCATTACCGTCATCATGGCCAACCCTGGCAAAATTAGAATTCATGTGTGGACACATCCAAGGCCAAGCCGCGGAAAAGATGCGGGGTGTGGCAGCGACGTGTCAGACTTATCAGGAATTTGTTGATGCGTTCCTGGGGATCTACTGGTCAAAGGAAACGCAAGACAGGATTAAAGACGAAATAATATTTTGTCCTGAACTGGAAGTGTCCGGGCATAAGAGCGCAACCAAATTTTTTGATGATTTACTCAAGAAGAATCAGTTTTTAGATAGTCCATATAGCAAGGGAGAAATCATCAAATTTTGTTTTTCCAAATTGCCTGTTAGGTATCAACAGACACTTGTCGGCAAGTGTGGATCTGACATCGAAGCATTCAAGAGTCTATTGCGCGAACTCGAAGTAGTCTTCGATAAACAAGACGCAAAGGACAGGAAGAAGGCGCAAAATAACAAATACCACGGGCCAGCAAGGGCAGACGACAACAGATCGCATAATCGCGCTCATCAGTTAGGAAACCAGGGTTACGGAAATCAAGGTTACGCAATTCAAGATTATGGAAACCAGAGACACGGAAACCAGAACGTCAGGGAACAGGGTCAATCTAGACAAGGAATCTGGGACAGGAGGAATAACGAACGGCGAAGCGACCGTAACTGGAGAGAGCGAAATCAAGGACCACAGGAGAACCAGGAGATTGAAATTAGACCTGCAAATCCTAAGGCACGTCAGAGGAGGGGGGGTCTGACAAGGGATTGGCACTAGTCCATAGGACTCCACCACATCTCTCACACAAAGAAGTTCGTGGAATAATAGTAGTTTAAGTGGTGTACATAGTAGAATAGGCAAATATATGAACCTTTCTTCGGGGAACAATTATCGTTGCATTAATAGATTAAGATTGTTAAAGTATTAACACGCTGCGTTTTCTCGCATAAGAATTTACTGCTGTTAACTTTTTTTTGTCTATGTTCGGGATCTCCTCTGTCGTTGCGATAAGAGGCTCTACCTTTCCATGAGCAATGTTTTTGTCCTTTCCTATCTGGTGTCCATGTTAAGGGATAAAGATGAGTGACGAGATGTCGCACAAACGGGCGCATACAAGAACGTGCTCTTAGAAGCGTTCTGAGAAGTCGTGATACGCTCCATAGCGGCCACAACCAGTTCGTGAGACGTTCATACCAATGCTTGCAGGCACGCGTCAGTGCACTGCAAGATTGTGGCATATTGCGTGATTTCGAGGATGAATATAGGCAGTATAGTTTTTGCAGAGCTGCGCCAGCATCGTTGTCTTGCAAGTCGGGCTGAACCTGTGAGCGTTTGACGCCAATGGTGCCCTAGACGATAGAAATGCGGGCATAAAGCCTACCATGCCAATGTGCAGGTTGGGGATTTAGCGTGCTGCTCGTGACTGTCACAGATGAATAACCAAGGAATTATACTTGGAGATTCGTGACATACTCTGTAGCTGGCGTGTGTTGGGCGACTCAATCCGCAACAGGAACCAGTCCTGGCTTGGTCATATTACATTGCCTCTGGAAAGGTGTGCCTTGATCGCGAATACTGCATAACATAGAAAAAGAAGTTGCAACTATAAATTTATTGTCCTGTATAGCCATGGCTAACCCAGTCTCTGGAGTTTCAGTGAGGCGTAGTGAGAACTCGGAGACCATGTCGTATGGCGCGCACATCACTGTCGTCAATAGCGGCGAGCAGCGAGACATCTCAACGTAACAGGAATTATGTAAGAGTATTGTATAAGGTAAACAAAAAAAAATAATAAATAAATAAATAAAAAACGGTACGATATACTAGGATAAGTTAAACTGTAGGATTTAACAATAACTAGATTAATATTGTGGGGGTTTTTCTACCACAAGTGTTTGGCGCGCGCCTGTTGGGATGTTATTTTTCAGGTCATCAAATCACAGACCCGAGATGGAGGGACGACTGGCGAGCGAACGTAGAATAGTTGCATGTTCTTTATAGCTCAGTAAAACTTCAGCCTGCATAATAACATAATTTATTCCGAAGACATAGAATGTAGATCATTGGCATATGGTAGTTAATTCTTGAGCATGTCTACTGTCGATCTATATAAGTAATAGTAATATTGGTGCGGGCCCGCACATTTAGTTGTTCATCCATTACATAGCATCAGTTATCACACACCATGTACGATACTGAGATCGGTCTCTACACATATATCAAAATAAATTATTTCCATGTCTAGATTAGGTGTTATAATGATAGCTACAGATAAATAACTATAAAAGTAAAATAAGAATGTCTGAAATGACAGACCATCAATGTGTCATTATGTAAATTTATTATAACATAGAAGGTCATGGGAAAAAGTTAGGCATAAGATTTTTGTCAGAACTGTGCAGATGACGGGTATCGTGGCAATGCAGAGGCCAGCCAGCGCTAAAACAAGAGGTCTTCGGCTACCTGCAGGAGGGCGAGCGTCCGGTCCTGCAAGCTGACAGTCACCGGGCCGTATACCTGAGGGATTAGGCGGGATCCTCGCCGGGCCACAAGCGAAAGTGAGGCTGGCCGTTGACCCTGACACGCGACCCACACGCGACAGCCTGCTAGCTCTCCAGACGCGGCAGCCGTTTGGAGGGATTCCCTGCGGCAGACCACGTTGTCGTGAGTACACGAAGAAGATCACATATCGTGTCAGAACCTGCGCCTCATGTGCCTCAGGACAGAAAGGGACGCTCTATACTCACCTGTTTGGGTTTTTACAACTCACTAGCATTGGCCGATCTGCATACACAAAGCAGTATCGTGCCACACTAACAAATGTATGGTCTCATTTCTAACTTCTCCTCTCTATTAGAGAGCAGTTTTAGCAATCGTCGCTCCTAGTTCGATCCTGTATGGATGACCTCACACACTTGTGGAGTCACTCCACGTGCCATCATCCCTCGTCGAACTGCAATATTGGGAAACGTAAAGTACTGTCCAGCGAGAGAAGAGACCTAGACTAGTGATGTATCCCAACAAATAGACCTCAGAGACAATTAATCGACGTGAGGAGAGCCTATCACTGTGTCTTCCTACTGTACTCCCGTGATCATATGCGTAGGTCTTGGTGCAATCTCAACAGAGTACTGTAGATGCTCCAGAAGACCCTATTGCCGTTGCAACAACATAGTAACAACACCCGACGTTTAGCCCTATGAGATGTCAGAACTGTCGAATTTGTGAAGTACTTCGAATATTTCTAACAATGTGATTTAGTGCCTCATTCTCAGCACAGTCGTGAACTTTGTGCAATGTGCATGCACAACTTGATGCCCCATGAACCTTGTTTTTTTTCTTAAATTTCTTTCTCTAGTGTTGTTTTTGTAATGTATGTTATACCTTGTATGTGTTTGTGTTTTACACTGTAATTCTTATTACAAATTACTGTATTGTTCTCCACACCATGTTATTTTTGTATTTTGTATTTATTGTTGTGTGTATGCAAACAGTGTGCCTGAAGTCCCCATAAACTGAAGCAGATACCACCACTGTCATTGGGAATGGACCATCAGTTCAGGGAACATTTTGTAAAGGTTATTCTTGCTGCAGGGAGACAGAATGAATCGGAGGTTGTAACTAGATTCTGAAAGCTCACAAAGAGATTGTTAACTTAAATAGTATCATGTGTGAGTGAGTTCAGGTTAGTTTCATGATTCAAATTGTTGTAAAATCTTGGGCATTTAATTGCGGAGCACTCCAACTCTGATTGTAAAGAATAAACTGCTCCATATTTGGCTCACATGCCCGGGCCATATTTAGAGCGTGAATGTCTGTGTGAATCAGTGTTTGGAAGGGACTCCCTGGGTATGGATGTGTGATGTGAGTGTTAGTGTTCCATATTAAGAAGGTGAAGTTGGCTGCATCATAAATAATCCTCCCTCTATGAGCTGCATTTTTCGGTTGCAGTGATTCTTTTATAGAGTGCGGCATGTGGAGTCAGTTTGTAAGATTGTTCTTGAGCGATTGACTCACTACCTTGCTCCTAAGTGAGCCAACCGCTCACCAATTACAATCTAAAATGGTGTAGGGGCAATGAGAGGTGGCATTAGCCCCCTCTCATATTTCTATCTTACGATTCTCCTCTCTAATTGCATGCGGTGGAAAGTTGCTATTCCTTCACACGCGGACTTCCCACGCAGCGTCTCTCGTCACCCAGGTGGTCCGGTGACAGGCGGGATCTGCTGATCTCTAGAGGGTTAAGCCGACGGGTGGGAGGCAGTCGAGTGAATGCTTTCCAGACGCCGACATTGTCAAGAGACACGCCCGCCAGGGCCTGAAGTAGCGGCTGGGCTAGAGGTTCCGTTACTTCGCAGAAACTTAGCGAAAACACTTTCTGGCGGGCTACCAGCGAGGCGTGGGAATGACTTGTGTACCCAGGCAGTTGTGGCGGGAAAATTCCCGCGCTTTCTGCAAAATAGTAACTGTGATTGGCTTGTTCAGGGCATAGCTCCGTGACGTAGCAAAATCAGCGCAGAAATTGGCGCCAAGAATCTCCACTGGTGGAAGGGTAGTGCTCCGGCAATGGGGTGGAATTTTCCGCCGGTTTTCGAGTTGCTGATTGGAACGTTTAACCACGGCCACTGTCGTGGGGGCGGGAATGTTCTGTGTTCGGCCTGTACGGGTGCTCTTGTGGGCAGTGGGCTCTTGCCTTTCGGTCGAGGACGTCGAAGCAATCAGCCATCGCCTACGGTACGCCAGATCGTGTTCTGGCAGTTAAGAAGACAGTTTGGTAATGTATGTCCGCAGCACCAGCAGATAGGGATTTTCCTAGGTGATAATCAGAGCTCAGCAGAGCGCGCCTGTTTGTCTTTTTCTAACTTTGTTCTGTCTTGAGTACCAGCAATTAATGTTGTGTTAGTTGTGTGTCTCTCTTATGATTTGAGTAGCAAAGAATTGGCTCCACATACCACTTCGTCTTAAACCTCACAATCTAGTTTAGGGACAACTTCACCTTTACAGTGTTTGTATGAGTATCCAATTTGAGCCAATTTGATGTACTGTAAATGTTTCATGTGTTTTGGTTTAGTATTTTGTGTTTAGTCTTAATAAATCATATTGTTATTTTGGACAGAACTTTCATTCTGTTAATCGGTAGAGCAAACCTGTCATTCCTCACTATGTTAATGAAACCTTCGTTTATTTAACTTATTTATCAAATTAAATTATTGCAGGTGCCAAACTCTTTTCTACTCCACTTGCAGGGTTGATTACAGTCAGTTCGCGTATATTTTTTAATCCTTGTGCAACAGCAAAAGTCGGAGTTAGAATAAGGGGGGGGGGGGGGGGGGTTAGAGCATCATTTACATACGTAGATTCTAGAATTTAGTGTTAAATACACTGATAGCCCCGGCACCTCGCAAAGTCACACCATTTGCGAACTTCCTACTCCATTTGTAGACTTGCTGCTGCGACAAAAATGCTTCACCGTACTGAACCTTCATTCGTCGATGAATTTCAATAGGTTTTACACCTTCACCGCGCAAAAACAGAATAACAGAACGCTGTTCTTCCCTGGTGCAAATCGCAAGTGGGGTGGCCATCTTTATACTGATACTGTGACGGTATGTGTGCATCTGCACTATGCTGCCACCTACAGGCCATTCTGCACGTTGTTTGTAGCACGCTTACCAACTTACAGGGTAACAGCGCGAAATTTCGATTTGTTATTACAAGTTTAAGGTTTTCATTTGACTCACCCTCATAACTCCTGCAGCCAGTCTCGCCTATTGCCGGCTGCTCGAGAAGATTGGGTAATTGCACGTTGGTGAGCATCGTGTTGCAAGTTCACCAAAGCGCTCGTGATACAAACAAAATGTGGGCTCGGGCTGTTGCTCCTAGCTGGTGACTGAGAAAATGTTTTCCGTCGTCTCTGATTATTTTTTTCTTTATCGTCAACTTCCGTTTGCTCATGCTGCACTGTTATCGTCTCTACTTGGCATGACAGTTGCTGTACTGCCTTTGACAACTGTTGCAACTCGTCCTGTGTGTCTGTATGGTACGTACGCTGTGTTGCTGCCATAGAGTAAAGATCTCTGGAGTGAGCATTGCGTTCTGCACATGTTGTCAACATTAAACCAGGATTGTCACGTATTTTCGGGGCTTCGCTGTGCGTGTATGCTTTCCGCAGAGTTTGAAGTTTATAATATCAAGAGTTTTTGTTGTGTTTTCACCTTTTGTTGATAGTGTAATAGCGATGGTGAATTACTGTTGTTGCTACGGATGCAAAGAAAAATATGTGAAAGGAGGGATAGCAACTTTTCATGGGTAGTATGTTTAAAAATTTCGAGACACATTATAATTAAGGCTTGATTCTGTAGAGAATGATTATGTGTGATTTACATTTTAGTCTCCCGGAGGATGAGCAACGAGTAAAGATGTGGCTCAACAAAATAAAGAGAAGTAATTTTTTCCCCACGAAATATTCCAAAGTATGTTCAAAACACTTTGAAGAGAAATGTTTATACAGAGAAAAATTTGGACGAGTGTGGCTGAAGGTAGATGCTATACCAACTATTTTTAATTTTCCACAGCACCTACTACCATTTTCTGCCTTCAGCTTAAATACATTTTCTGCACAAATCAAATAAAAAACACAATAATGTAGCTAATCAAAATACACATTCACCTTCTTTGATGTATTTTGCCTTCAATTTATTTTCTTCGCCATTTGATTAAGAAGCGTAAAATATTAGTAATCATGCCCCTAAACTCTTTCATTTTGTCACTTTCCACTTTCCTTAATGGTGTTATATGGGTTGACTGTTACATAACCAACTGTATTTGCTTTACAGTACATTTATTCTCCGATCGCCTTTTTTCCCCCCTTCTTACTCAGTCTACTATTTATTTAATAAACTGGGAGTGAGTACGTAAAATGCGTTAAATAAACACTGCAGTAAGAAAAATTGTGCTTTAGGTCGCAAAAACGAGAAAATAAATACTCAGAAGTAGCAGAAAAAAGGACGAATTGGCAGGTGTATAATCGCTAATGTGTGGTAAATTCGGTGTTTTTCGGACACTTGCAAAAGTACTAGTGTACTGTCAAGTCGTTTTGCAAGACTATCACTGCAAAAGTGTACATCAGGCTCTGTAATACTATAAAGGGCCGTATCATACCGAAAACTACCAAAAATCGAGTGCATCTGAACTGTGACACCTATCGCAAAGAAACAGAATGCAATATCACTTGCCCTTAAAAGTTACGTAGCTGGTTTATTCCCGGTATCAAATGTATACTATTAAAATGTCTGTACAACATATGTAAATAATCCACGAAACATTACGAAAAGAATCCGTCTGTACTAGGGATGTAGTGACATTCGAAATATACAGGGCGCTATACGGACAAACACACGACGTCCCGAGAACACGTGACCAGGCCGGCAATGTGTGTTGACAACACAAAATCTGTTCTGTGCATGTGAATGCTCACTCCAGAGATATTTACTGTACGGTTGCTGCGGACATATCTGTCGACGTACGGACAAACACACGACGTCCCGAGAACACGTGACCAGGCCGGCAATGTGTGTTGACAACACAAAATCTGTTCTGCGCATGTGAATGCTCACTCCAGAGATATTTACTGTATGGTTGCTGCAGCCATATCTGTTGACGTTGCTGTATAATGTCGTGGAAGCTCTGTGATTAGAGGTACCGGAAGTGAAATTGTTTCCTGTTCTCGGCCAGCCATCTCTGCAAGCTTATCTAAATTCGATTCCATGCGTGAATGTACGATGGTTTGCACTGATACAGGTAGGCGACTTGTCCACAGCACTCGCAGCATTGAGTCTGTCTGCTGCGAGGCTTCTCAGGTGTCGAAGAAACTGCGAAAGCATCTCGTCTCCCATCTCTTCATGATGCAATAAATGTAGTATTTGTTGCTCAACCGACTTGGAAACCCGTTATATTAACGCTGACTTCAGGTGTTGGTTACAGTTTTCAGATGGTGGGCTGACAATTATATCTTCCACCATATATGCGTAGTTTTGGTCCAACTGGCTTACCACATAGGCGAACTATGTTTTCTCGTTTGTTATTCCACTATGCAGGAAATTTGCTTCTACCTGTGCAAACCAAATTTTCGGGTCCTGTGGCCAAAACGGCGGTAAACGTAGAGCGACCTGCGAGATTAAACCAGTTTCTGATTCGCCGCTATTACGAAACGGCACGAATGAGTTGCTTGAACTCCCTGCTTTCGTCTTCCTGCTGTCCAGTTTCTGTGCGTGATAGTCCCTTCCATTCTTGTGGTCACTTTTTCTTGTGAGCTGATTTACGAGTTCGTAATATCGGAGTCACCACTGAAGTGACTAAATAATGAAGAACGTCTTGAGAGTGTTACTTGACTTTTATTGTTTGGCTGCATCCACAAAACACATTCAAATTAGCAATCACACAAAAACTCACAAAATAATTTCAGAAAACAACACGAAGTAATCAAATACAAAAATTAAGAACAATCAAGGAACCAAAGTAATTCCATGTGCAGTCATACTTCGCTGTGTTGGAAAGTCTCTGTTTTTAGTGCGACCACTCGAAATCACTGTCGTTCGCCACAATATGACATCCTCATCCATTCAAACCCGGAACGTTCTAAAATGAGACAATTTTGGTTAAATACGATGCATAAAGGGCTTCTCGCGTGTGCAGTAGGTAAGCGGTCGCCTGTACCATTCGTTAAGATAAACAGATCGCTATGTTTGTACCAGTTATTAATTTTTCTGATCCGCCTACTTATTTCTAACATAACAAAATATAAAATTTATGCTGTAACAAGACATGATGACGAACATCTGGAACAGTCAGTGACTCACTTGTACATCACACGAATACTTGGGTCTTCTAAATAGCAACAAAAATGTTTTGCTTTTCACTTCATTTGAAAAATAGAACCTCTTGTCTTATCTAGGAAGCTATTCAGACAAATGATGTTTTTATTAATATACCCCTATAAACTTCCTCAGTTTCTCTCTTCAGAGTTTCTTCGGTCTATGTATTTTTTTTTTTTTTTTTTTTTTTTGCCTTCCAAGCAAGATAAATCCTGCAGCTACTACCAAAAAGTTGGTAAACGTAGTCTCAACACAACATGCTCAGCTCGGAGCATGCTACAGAGCCCACTTCAATAAAAAAAGAATGTTTTCCACTTGTGGGAAGCTCCTCTTGTTTTATTCATACAAAATCGGAGAATGTTCTTTGTTTTGAGCAATTTTCCCCATCCTCTTATTCAAGCTAACAAAGCTCCTTGGTGACGCATAATCTCTGACTCACTTTACTCATGTGAACCTGAGAATGCTCTCCGAAATTTCTAGTGTAAAAGTGTATTGCCGATTTTAATCATACCATCTATGCTGAAACACAGATCACAGCCAGAGTAATTGCAGTTTTGAGCACGAATAATTACATTTTGTCACTTCAAAATAAAAAAAGGAGACCATGTGAAAGAAGATAATGGGCTTATATCAGTCCACACATACAAAAATCAGTAATTGTTAAATGAGATACAAGCTATCAGTTACCATAATACAAATTCTAACACTTAGTTTTATTTATAATTATTGTTGCAGTATGACAGACATCAATTGTTAGACAATTTGCTGCATGAACTTTCAGGGCAATTTGATAAATTTGTTGTATGTCAACGACAGATTTAAAGCTGCTTCTTCAAACGATTGAACTCAAAAAAACTAGAAAGATACGTTTTGGAGGGAAGTTACATCTGCTAAAGTCCGTCTTGCAGTGACTCTTCGATGTCTTGCTACGCGAGACAATTCCAAAATCCTACATTTCCTGCTTAAAATATCCACTCAAGTGATATCACTGATGGTGCTTTTGCAGAGCAATATGTGAGGCCTTGAAACACAATGTTAAGATAATGACTACTTTTGAAATTGCGTTCAGTATCAATGTATGTCAAAGGGACTATTAAGTTTGAAAGGTCTACCTATCACTTTCAGATACCCATGCCAGTGATTTCATTGATAATGCCTTAAGTTTGCAAAATCTGTGTTTCAAACACCATAAAATTCCACCACAAAATCTAAGGAAAACGTAAAGTACAGACTGCAGGTACGTGGAAAAATGTTTGTTAATTGAAAAAGGACACTTTATTAGAAATATAATTAAAAAGAAAAAGAAAAATCATTCGCTAGCATTGCATATTAACAAAGCTCTTTCTGTTACGTCTTTGGGCTCAATCACCTACTGTTTCTTCACCAGGCCAGAGCTCTATGGCTGTTGCACATACTGCATATATTGGTTGTAGCTCTAACTTTGGTGCACTGTTATGTATTGATTTTTACTGCTTGTTTTTCCGTACAAGAAGTTGTCTATTGCATGCATAGTATCCTCCCTTTCTCGTTCATCAATTTTTTAAATTTTCTTTGCCAGAAGTTGGCAGTATAAGTCTGTCTCATCAGGTTCTTGTTCTTTTCTTTCTGATGTTGTTGTTGTTGTGGTCTTCAGTCTGAAGACTCGTCTGATGCAGCTCTCCCTGCTCCTTTATCCTATGTGAGCCCCTTTATCTCTGAGTAACTGCTGCAATTTACAACCTTCTCAGTCTGGTTACTGTATTCATCTCTTGCTCTCCCTCAACGATTTTTACTCTCCACACTTCCTTCCAACACTAAACTGGTGATCCGTTTGTGTCCTAGAATATGACCTATCAATTGATCTCTTCTTTTGGTCACGTTGTGCCGCAAATTTCTTGCCTCCCCAATTCTATTCAGTACCTCCTCATTAGTTATATGATCGGCCCATCTAATCTTCAACATTCTTCTGCAGCACAACATTTCGAAAGCTTCGATTCTCTTTTTGTCTCAAGTGTTTATTATCCATGTTTCACTTCCAGATATAGCTACACTCCAGACAAATATCTTCAGAAAAGATTTCCTAACATTTAAATCTACATTCTGTGTTAACAAATGTCTCTTCTTCAGAAATGCCTTTCTTGCCTTTTCCAGTCTTCATTTTATATCTCCACTTCACCCATCATTATAGCCACACTCATCTATTACTTTATGTGTCTCAGTTCCTAATTTAATTCCCTTAGCATAGCTGATTTAATTCGACTGCATTCCATTGTCCTTGTTTTATATTTGTTGATAATGATTTAGAAATTGAGGCAGACTGGTCCATTTGTTTTTTGGCAAGTTCTGTTACTGGCTGTCTATGGCGTTTGGTATCGGCCTGTGTTTCTGTTATTCTTTTGCCACTGAATCTGTATTTTGCCACTGAATCCGTATTACCAGTCTGCTTTACAGGAAAAAGTCTGAAAGAAGCACAAAATATTAGTAATTGGGAACATTTCCTATAATTAATAATGCTAACGACAATCATTTTATACTATTATAGAGAAAGTCCTAAATTGTTTTTGTTTATTTCTGTTTCAGTTGTCCTGCAAGTTGTGAAGAATAGCTTCTTGTAGTACAAAGATTTGAAAGCACTTGGCGATTCCCACATTGGGGCCTTTGGATGACAAACATGTCAAAATAAAAGCTCGTATCAATAGTGGATCAAAGTTTTTTTATTATAAAAGTAGTTTCAGTGCAATATTATTAGGTATAGCTGACAACTTTTTGTTTGTGGATATTGGTACCTATGGCCAGATGAGTGATGGTGAAGTTTTCTATGATGGTTTGCCATTCTGCCCTCTCAGGGAACACCACCTTACAATAGGTACCTCCAGTGCCAGGCAGGAGGATTTGTGTGCTTTGTCGTCGAATTCGAAAGCTGTGCCAGTGGTAGCGTAGCTATTGGCAGGGTTACCAAAGCCAGAATGGTCTCAGCTGAGGAACCTAATACAACTCCTGACCCTCCTGGTTGGGGGCTGGTCGTGGGGCTAATAACTCCAAACTGTAAAAAAAGAATATTACAGAAATTCAACAGAAGCCTCACAAAGTGGGCGGAAAACATGTATCATGACACCAGTAAAGGAAATGGATAAAGGATCTGACAATAGCATCATAGAATGTGAAGACAATGCTTCAGCGTGGAAAAATGAGAGAAATAACTAATTAAATTTTAAAAGTTAAGTATGATGCAGCAGAGCTACAAAAAATAAGATAGAAAGAAAATGGGGAGGTAGCTAAACATGAGTACTAATTGGTATATAATGGACCAGAAGAAAGAACAGGCCAATTTGGAACAGGGTTTATAATAACTAGGGAATTTAGGAAACGCCTATTAGAATTTCAACCCACAAATGAAAGGCTCTGCAGAGTCAGACTAAGAGCGAAATTTAGGAATATGTCAATAGTAAATGTACATGCACCAACAAAGGAAAGAGGATACAATAAAAGAAAAGTTCTATGAAGACTTGGAAAAAGTATGCTGCGCAGTATCTACACTCCTGGAAATGGAAAAAAGAACACATTGACACCGGTGTGTCAGACCCACCATACTTGCTCCGGACACTGCGAGAGGGCTGTACAAGCAATGATCACACGCACGGCACAGCGGACACACCAGGAACCGCGGTGTTGGCCGTCGAATGGCGCTAGCTGCGCAGCATTTGTGCACCGCCGCCGTCAGTGTCAGCCAGTTTGCCGTGGCATACGGAGCTCCATCGCAGTCTTTAACACTGGTAGCATGCCGCGACAGCGTGGACGTGAACCGTATGTGCAGTTGACGGACTTTGAGCGCGGGCGTATAGTGGGCATGCGGGAGGCCGGGTGGACGTACCGCCGAATTGCTCAACACGTGGGGCGTGAGGTCTCCACAGTACATCGATGTTGTCGCCAGTGGTCGGCGGAAGGTGCACGTGCCCGTCGACCTGGGACCGGACCGCAGCGACGCACGGATGCACGCCAAGACCGTAGGATCCTACGCAGTGCCGTAGGGGACCGCACCGCCACTTCCCAGCAAATTAGGGACACTGTTCCTCCTGGGGCATCGGCGAGGACCATTCGCAACCGTCTCCATGAAGCTGGGCTACGGTCCCGCACACCGTTACGCCGTCTTCCGCTCACGCCCCAACATCGTGCAGCCCACCTCCAGTGGTGTCGCGACAGGCGTGAATGGAGGGACGAATGGAGACGTGTCGTCTTCAGCGATGAGAGTCGCTTCTGCCTTGGTGCCAATGATGGTCGTATGCGTGTTTGGCGCCGTGCAGGTGAGCGCCAGAATCAGGACTGCATACGACCGAGGCACACAGGGCCAACACCCGGCATTATGGTGTGGGGAGCGATCTCCTACACTGGCCGTACACCACTGGTGATCGTCGAGGGGACACTGAATAGTGCACGGTACATCCAAACCGTCATCGAACCCATCGTTCTACCATTCCTAGACCGGCAAGGGAACTTGCTGTTCCAACAGGACAATGCACGTCCGCATGTATCCCGTGCCACCCAACGTGCTCTAGAAGGTGTAAGTCAACTACCCTGGCCAGCAAGATCTCCGGATCTGTCCCCCATTGAGCATGCTTGGGACTGGATGAAGCGTTGTCTCACACGGTCTGCACGTCCAGCACGAACGCTGGTCCAACTGAGGCGGCAGGTGGAAATGGCATGGCAAGCCGTTCCACAGGACTACATCCAGCATCTCTACGATCGTCTCCATGGGAGAATAGCAGCCTGCATTGCTGCGAAAGGTGGATATACACTGTACTAGTGCCGACATTGTGCATGCTCTGTTGCCTGTGTCTATGTGCCTGTGGTTCTGTCAGTGTGATCATGTGATGTATCTGACCCCAGGAATGTGTCAATAAAGTTTCCCCTTCCTGGGACAATGAATTCACGGTGTTCTTATTTCAATTTCCAGGAGTGTATATACAGTCTGATGCTAGTAATAAGGGATCTCAATGCAAAAATAGGGAAGATTGAACATCAATATGAAGTTTCTGGAAAATATTCACTAGATGAAGAAAACGACGAGAATGGAGATTTACCATGGCAATTCCAAGTAAGGAATAATATGATTATTAAAAGTACCTGGTTCCCAAAAAAAAGTATCCATCTGAGTACTTGGAAGTCTGCAGTCAATGGAGTAGTCAATCCGATTGACCATATTTTAGTGATTGCACGCCATTCCACATCAATTACAGATGTACAGAGCTGCAGAGCCCCAGACTATTTGTGATAAAATCATCATTGAGACAGAACTGTCATTAACGAATGGCAACAGAACAGAAAAGAAGATGAACTGGGATACTGAAAAACTGAAAATCTGCGATGAAGTAAAAAAATACCAAGTAACAAAAATGGTTCAATTGGCTCTGAGCACTATGGGACTTAACATTTGAGGTTATCAGTCCCCTAGAACTTAGAATGCTTAAACCTAACTAACCTAAGGACATCAAACACATCCCTGCCTGAGGTAGGATTCGAACCTGCGATCGTAGCGGTCGCGCGGTTCCAGACTGAAGCAAAAAAGACAATCGTGTGAAACCCAGCTCGCGCTATTCGTCCACGAGACTCAGAGGGCCATAGACAGGGGTTCCCAGGTAGATGCCGTGTTTCTTGACTTCTGCAAGGCGTTCGATACAGTTCGCCGCAGTCGTTTAATGAACAAAATAAGAGCATATGGACTATTAGACCAATTGTGTGATTGCATTAAGGAGTTCCTAGATAACAGAATGTAGCACATCATTCTCAATGGAGAGAAGTCTGCCGAAGTAAGAGTGATTTCAGGTGTGCCACAGGGGAGTGTCGTGGGACCGTTGCTGTTCACAATATACATAAATGACCTTGTGGATAACATCGGAAGTTCACTGAGGCTTTATGCGGATGATACTGCGGTATATCGAGAGGTTGTAACAATGGAAAATTGTACTGAAATGCAGGAGGATCTGCAATGAATTGAAGCATGATGCAGGGAATGGCAATTGAATCTCAATGTAGACAAGTGTAATGTGCTGCGAATACATAGAAAGAAAGATCCATTATCATTTAGCTACAATATAGCAGGTCAGCAACTGGAAGAAGTTAATTCCATAAATTATCTGGGAGTAGGCATTAGGAGTGATTTAAAATGGAATGATCATATAAAGTTAATCGTCGGTAAAGCAGATGCCAGACGGAGATTCTTTGGAAGAATCCTAAGGAAATGCAATCCGAAAACAAAGGAAGTAGGTTACAGTACAAATGTTCGCCCATTGCTTGAATATTGATCACCAGTGTGGGATTCGTACCAGATAGTGTTGATAGAAGAAATAGAGAAGATCCGACGGAGAGCAGCGTGCTTCGTTACAGGATCATTTGGTAATCGTGAAAGCGTTACGGAGATGATAGATAAACTCCAGTGGAAGACTCTGCAGGAGAGACGCTCAGTAGCTCGGTACGGGCTTTCGTTGAAGTTTCGAGAACATACCTTCACCGAGGAGTCAAGCAGTATATTGCTCCCTCCTACGTATATCTCGCGAAGAGACCATGAGGATAAAATCAGAGAGATTAGAGCCCACACAGAGGCATACCGACAATCTTTCTTTCCATGAACAATACGAGACTGGAATAGAAGGGAGAGCCGATAGAGGTAATCAAAGTACCCTCCGCCACACACCGTCTGATGGCTTGCGGAGTATGGATGTAGATGTAGATGTAGAAGAGCCTAGAACAGCTCAACCACACCGGCTGGCCCAATACCAAGTAACACCAAGCAGGAAGTTGAGCAATGAAGAGACTGCAACAGTAGTAGACGAAAGGTGGAGCAAGATTCAAAAAGCCATTAAAGACGCTACAGAAGAAATAATGGGCATAAGAAGGAGCAGAAGAACCCAGGAATGGTTTGCTGAAGATTGTTGGTCAGCAACAGAGGAAAACAATAGGGCAAGAATAAAAGTGCTACAGAGAGAAACCAGAAATAATGCCGAACAATACAGAAAATTAAGAAGAAGAGCTAACAGACTGTGCAAGAGAAAGAAAAGAGAGTGAACTAAACAGAAATTTCAAGAAGTAGAAGAGTTAAAGGAACAGAGTGAAATAAGAAAGTTCCATCATGCTGTGGGGAAAATAAAGAGCAGATTCCAGCCGAAAATAATGGCATGCTCCAGTAAAGATGGAAAAATAATAAGGGAGGAAGAACAGATAGTGGAAATATGGGCAGAGTATTTGGAAGATGGTCTAAATACCAGCCTATAAGATGAAGCGACAGCTGCATAGGTGGAAAGAGTGGAGCTGAAACTAGACAATGGTGCCAGTGAGGCAAAAAAGCAAACACTACAAGAGGTCTCCCAAGCTGTGCACAAGACGAAAAACAGTTGAGCCCCTGGGGAAGATGGCATAATCACTGAATTAATGAAAACTGGTGGAAAGGCTGTGATAAAAGGACTACACGCATTAATATCAGATACATGGAAAACGGAAACTGTGCCAGATAGTTGGAAAACTGGAATAATAATTCCCATTTATAAGACAGGGGATAGAACAGCATGTAAAAACTATAGCGGTATAATACTCCTAAACACAGCTTATAGATCTTACCAAGTATATTAAACGAAAGGATACGGAAAAACACAGAAGACAAACAAGGGGAATATCAGTGTGGCTTTCCAACACACAGAGGAACAACTGATCCAATACTTGTGATAAGACAAATGATGGAAAAAGTTCTAAGACTATGATATAGATCTGCAATTCTTATTCATCGACTTCAAGCAAGCCTTTGACAGCGTAAACCAGCAAGAACTATACAGAGTACTGAAAGAAGTTGGCATACATGCTAAACTAATAAGACTAATCGGAATGACAATAACAGAGACAAGAGTAAAAGTAAACGTCTTTAGCAGAACACGTTGGAGCTTTGACTTTAATATAGGTGTGAAGCGAGGTGATAGTCTTTCCACTGTCCTATTCAAAATAGCCCTGCATAGTGTAGTAAATAAAATCAACGTATTCATGAAAACTATCCAGATATGTGTACACACTGATGAAATTGCTATAGTAGGAAGAATTATCATTACACTCTGAGAAACATACTGTGCAGTGGGAACAGGAACATTAAAAATTGGCTTCATAATAAATGAAAACTTAATAAAATGTATTGTAAAGCCACAATCCTAGGCCAGATAACCCCTAAAGACCTAAACATCAATGGGAAATACTTCAAAGGAGTGCCCTCTTTTAACAAATGATAACAGTATTCAAAAGACTAAGAGGGAGAGAATACGGAGCTTACTTTGCAAATATGCAACTTCTCAGAAAGAACCTTGTTACAAGAAAAACAAAATTACTAATGTATAACTCCCAAGTCTGCACAGTCATCACGTACAGGTCAGAGGTATGGACGTTGACAAAACATGACAAAAATACGATAAGAACCTTTGAGTTGAAAATACTATGCAAAAACTATGGTCCAATAAACGAAAAAAAAGACTGGAGAATATGCTACAATGCTGAATTACAAGGAGTAATACAAGGTAGATATATAATAAAATCTGTGAAATAACAGCGAATACAATAGCTAGGACATGTGGAGGGAATGGCAGAGTACAGAATTTCAAAGAATTTGATGTAAGTTTGATCTGTTTAGCTAGGCGAAAAGGGAGACCTAGAAGATGTATTGATGAAGTAATAGTGGATCTCAGCGTAATGGGAATCAGGAGTTGGAAAAGAGCAGCAAGCAACCGGGATGTGGAGGAAAATCATTGAAGAAGCCAAGGCTCATCAAGGGCTGTAGCATTACCAAAGAAGAAGAAGAAGAAGAAGAAGAAGCTTGCTTTACTGTGAACTTCAGGACACTGATATATTTCTCCAACCAGCTTCTCTTCCTGGTCGAAATCCGCCAGTTCCTACGTTTTTGCAGCAGGTTGTGCCTTTGGATTAAGAGACAGAATCATGAAGCCTTATCCTGGAGTCAACAGAGAATATTCAGTTGTCAAATTTGTAACTGAATGTACATTTGGTATAATGACGTCTGTTTTCAGACTTTTTCAGAAACCAAAATTTTTGGCACCAAAAAAACACTTGCAACCCTCACATGTGTAATATTGCACAACGTTTTGATTAAAGTAGAAGTTCACATAGTGTGTAAATGCTTGAAGGTACAAAACAACGCATCTGAGAGGAAAACCAACCTTCACCATTGCCACTAATTAATGCACCAAGGCAGAAAACACAAAGTGCGAGAGAAATACTTGAAGAATTCTCAGATGACTTTTATTCAGCTAGATCTTAAATATGAAAATATATACAATAGCTTACATGATAATGAAAACGGTGTCATACAAAAACAGCTTTGTTTCAGTTCACTTACATCTATTTTTATTGAATTCTCTGTAAACTGGACATGAAAACCATACAGTAAGTTGTAAGCAAACCCTGTGCATCTGTATATTTCATCAGTTAATGTCTCTGAAGTGAGCGATTCTTTAGTTTTCTTTTGATACAATCGATATGTGAAGATTAAAGATTCTTTTTCCTTCTTAAGTTCGTTAACAGTACAGTTCAGAATCAGACTAAATTTCCGTGTTATCCTATGCTAAGCACCTGCATTTTCATTGCAGTTTTGTGACTACTTGTTGCTGGATTACACAGAGTTCTTGCTTGCTGTTATAGCTCCAAACCTCTCGCACTTGATTATTTATCCACTGTTCCTGTGTCATTTCGAAATTGCCACGTGGAAATAAATAATGCGGAAACGAACGAGCGATCAAAGAACTTCTATTCCGAAGCTACAATGGGAGGAAGTAACCACAGTTCGCGCCAATGTGTGGATGGTGTATCGATATTGGCCTGATGTTCTTTAATGTTTGGTCTAAATATCGACAAGCAATGGGCTCGTATCACATTGGGGCCAAAACTGGTTCCAATGCTGTTTCACAGACACACAGATTCAGTCAACATTGTTGGTGCTAACATTAGCTACAATGCATGCATCTGGCATTATGTGATTTTAAAGAGGGCTGTAAATGAAACTATTCATACAGGAGTTTAGCAGTTTTTAGCCAAGGAACTTATGGGCACATTAATGAACAAAAATTGTATATGCAAATGTTGAGTATGAAAACCGTCATCTCGTAGGAATCATTTGGGAACATCCAAAATGCTAATAAGAGAGCTATCTGCCAGGAATAACATTTCGTTCGAAAATCATTTTCGAATGATGAAAATCAATTTTGAAATCTTTTTTAGCCACACTTCTGGTTCCATACAAAGGTCTAATACAGGTATGTAAGATGTCATTCCAGCTCGCATTAAATTACAAGTAACATTAAAATGTCTGGGTACTGTAGTCACTGCAATATAAGCATTGCACTCTGAAGACATTGTTTTTAAATATTTATGTTGTCTATGATACACTGAAGGATCATAGGAATGTAAGGTTTTTGTCTCAACAGTTCAGCTTTGTTCTTATTTTCAGGGTTAGTAAAGGTTCTGATAGGTCACTGGTGTTGTAAACATACTTTTCTTTACTGGTGCAGTACTTAATTTTGTAACCAAACTTTGTATTACTGTGCAGAACAGCCATTACTCAATAATAGCGCCAATACGAGACCTGTTATATTTGTATAGAGTTTTAAACCAGCAGTAGTAACATCAAGTTTCGTATTATTAGTAATCCCCACAGACTGTCAGTCCACATGGCGATAAATACAGATTGATAAATAAAAATCAACAAACTAATAGAGAATATGCAGTTTACTATGTTTAATTTTAATGTGCTAAGTACATACCTTTTATAAAACTACAAATTTTGTCCAGTTCCACTGAAATTGAAAGTTTCCGAATATGTCACAATATTTATTTGTGGATATGAAGCAGATGTATAATAATATCGTAAATAGGACAAAAGGTACACACTGGTTACGAAAGCTCTTCAGTTTATACAATTCAGTCACAGTCTTCCAGTTTTTAACATTCTGAACAAATAACACTTGCATGTTTTGAACAGAGAAATTTTCTACATTCGCAACAGCTGTACCTGATAGGTCTGTTCTTTCTCCCGTCACGTGGGGCAATACTGACCCTATGACTTATCTTAGAGGCTAGATTAAGGAAAGGCAAAACTACGTTTGTAGCATTTGTAGACTTGGAGAAAGCTTTTGACAATGTTGACTGGAACACTCTCTTTGAAATTCTGAAGGTGGCTGGGGTAAAATACAAGGAGCGAAAGGCTATTTACAATTTGTACAGAAAGCAGATGGCAGTTATAAGAGTCGAGGGACATGAAAGGGAAACAATGGTTGGGAAGGGAGTCAGACAGAGTTGTAGCCTCTCCCCAATGTTATTCAATCTGTATATTGAGCAAGCCGTGAAGGAAACAAAAGAAAAATTCAGAGTAGGTATTAAAATCCAAGGAGAAGAAATAAAAACTTTGAGGTTTGGCGATGACATTGTAATTCTGTCAGAGACAGCAAAGGACTTGGAAGAGCAGTTGAACGGAATGGATAGTGTCTTGAAAGGAGGATATAAGATGAACATCAACAAAAGCAAAACTAGGATAATGGAATGTAGTCGAATTAAGTCGGATGATGCTGAGCGAATTAGATTAGGAAATGAGACACTCAAAGTAGTAAAGGAGTTTTGCTATTTGGGGAGCAAAATAACTGATGATGGTCGAAGTAGAGAGGATATAATATGTAGCCTGGCAATGGCAAGGAGAGCGTTTCTGAAGCAGAGAAATTTGTTAACATCGAGTATAGATTTAAGTGTCAGGAAGTCGTTTCTGAAAGTATTTGTATGGAGTGTAGCCATGTACGGAAGTGAGACATGGACGATAAATAGTTCAGACAAGAAGAGAATAGAAGCTTTCGAAATGTGGTGCTACAGAAGATTGCTGAAGATTAGATGGGTAGATCACATAACTAATGAGGAGGTACTGAATAGGACTGGGGAGAAGAGAAGTTTGTGGCACAACTTGACTAGAAGAAGGGATCGGTTGGAAGGACATGTTCTGAGGCATCAAGGGATCACCAATTTAGTATTGGAGGGCAGTGTGGAGGGTAAAAATCGTAGAAGGAGACCAAGAGATGAATACACTAAGCAGATTCAGAAGGATGTAGGTTGCAATAGTTACTGGGAGATGAAGAAGCTTGCACAGGATAGGGTAGCATGGAGAGCTGCATGAAACCAGTCTCTGGACTGAAGACCACAGCAACAACAACCACAAGATGAGGCTCAGTTGAATGTGTATTAATTTTGGATCATTGGAGGCCAAATGATTGATTTTATTTGTGCTTTCTTCCTTTTCGGCGTATATCGGGCTGATTTGTTTATTTCTATACCAACAATTTTTCCTCTCACTTCACCCTCTTTCAACTAGTACTGTCTATTATTCTCCATTCGAACCGTTATAAGGTCACCTCCGATACATGTTTTCTGTAGAAATTAGAACCATTTCTGAAAGTCGAGATCCTATTACACTCCAACGCCAACTGCAGTAAGGTTTTGGATGTCTATTATTTGTAACTTTAATGTGTTCCATCCAAATATCACCCTAGTTACAAATTATCCTCCTGTATGAATAATACGCAACAGAAACGCACATCTGACTATCAGTAAGTTACAGAACTCTGACTGTTCACTACGCACTGGCAACACCACATTTTCTTTTTGTCTTTTATTTAACGGCTTTTATCAACACGTGGCCACCGCACTGAATATGAATGGCGCACACATTATAAATTCGGGACATCATGACAACATACAATTCGAAGGAAAAGTCCACCAATCTTTTTCTTTTCACTATCTTATTTATTCCGATAAATCCTATAACCTAAACACACAAATTCTATAACCTACAACAATAACACATGAGAAATTCAGCCCAGTGGGCATGGCTTTACATTGGTGAATCTCTATATAATGGTCTCGTAATTATTTAACGCTACAGTGCACTTTCTGGATAGAATAGTGGATCTTTTGCTATATCTCACACTTCGACTCTCACAACCATCATCACGAAACTTTCCTCCAGACCGAGCAGTACGAAAGGAACATGCATAACCACTAATCTTTTGAAATTACCTTGCTACTCCCATGCAAAACCACCCCTACCCAAATTACATGACATACACCACACTACAACATGGAATACAATACAATTAATAGTCACAACACTATCACTTTCAGCTTTCCCACTTCAATTAGTATTTATCCCAGTTTCACACGACACTGCCCCACTTTGTAATTCTACTTTCCTACTATGAACTCTGGAGATATATGCACGTCTTCCTGTGCAATGCAAGCCAAGTGGCGTTGCTGGACAGACGGCCGACTCACCTTGCTTCTCTCTCAGAGTTTGAATGTAGCATCACACATATATTCACATTCACTATCTGCAGTTAGCAGACGACCATACATTCATTCAATTCACAGATCTCACCAAACTGGATGTAGGGATTTATTTTGTGGGAGTGCACATGTGATCAATTAAATAAATAAATTGTCATTCTTTCCCCCACTGGTATCCGGCTTCGCTGTATTAATTGAAATTGAGTTATTTTACAAAAAATGTGTTGTTCTGACAAAAATAATTAAGTATGTTGTACCTATTTTCAATGTCGGGCAGTACTGTACCCTTTCACCACCGGCTACCCATGCAGAAAAAAATGGCACGGTACTATCCTTGCAATGCGAGGGTAGTTCCGAACATTTTTTTAAGAAAGCTGTATTAGAACAAACGTAGCAAGTCATCAAGATAACCAGGAGGAGACCTTAGCCCCTGGTGACCTCAAATAGACGACCAAATGCTGTTACTTTACCAAATTATTGACACCGTTGTTGCATTATTGTACTCTCCACAATCTGGAGTAATGTACACATAGAAATATACAACAATCCAAATAACAAATAAAACATTACATCATACAAATAAAATATAATGGTGAGATAAAACTTTGTTTAGTTACCGGGATCTCTGTTATTTTTAGGAGTAATCCAAACTTCAATAATTCTAAAACAAATAAAAAAATACTAATTGTACTCATAAAATTTTAAATAGCTCACCGTCCAAACACAGAACAAGTAATCTGACATTCATAAATTGCGTTGTAATAATCTTTACACGGCAATGTCTAAATACAAAACAAAATCAACAAAAGAAAAACATTGCATACACTAGTTACATGTAGAATGTCAGGCTCCATACCATTACTCTAAACTATACATCAAACCTACAGAGAAATAAAACTGAGAAGAAAAACAATGAAATATACCACAAGTTACATACTGGTTACGTAATATAGTTCATCTAAGACATCATGTCATACCTAATTAACTATCATCATTTAAGCAATTGCCACCACTACTCTAGTGTGAGTTTAACCTTATCCTTGTCCACCAGTACAAATACCTGCTGCTGAGCTAGTCAGTCCATCAACTTTGATCAATACACGCAGTAAATAGTTAGCAGGAAGTGCTTGAATCCACCAGTAGCTCTCGTATCTTACTCTAATGCTCATTTCTCTGTTGTTACACATTTAGACGACGAGAACTTGCATTTCGACTAGCCTTCGTTACACTTGAATGTGAAATATCACCACTGTGATAATGAAAATAAGTGGCTTCAGTCAACACACCAACAAGATCATTACTGTCCACGACATCAAAATGCATCAGCTAATTCCGATATTTGTTGTGCAATGCAAACTCTTGTCCCCTGTGACAACCTTACTGACCAATGCAACAAGAGCCGCTACGTTAGTATTACGCCACTGGCTAATAATTAAAGCATCATTGTACCAAATATTCTAATAAACATGCTACGTGAACTTGATAACCCAGAAAAAACAAAAAAACACACTAACTATTCTAAACACATACGTTAATGAAATACAATTACACTTGCTGTCCCTTCAGGAATGAAACATATAAAAAAATTTACACATTTACAAGTACAAATACATTATTCCCTATCTTGCGAGTCACACGGAATCATTTCATTCTGTGGTTTTCTTGGGGTCAAAAAAGTTGCTGACAGGTTCCCTAGAAACACTGTCTCGGTGTCAAAGCTCTCCCATGGTTACCCGGACGAAAGTCTTTAGGTCACTCAAATCGGCATTTTGAACACGCACTGAACAGTAAACTGTATCTCACATTAAACACAAGTGTCATAGTCACTCTCAGAGTACCATCCACACGAATCTTGTCGTCCAGAAATGGCCCTACAACTACTATTACCCACGGTTCTGTCCTTTCAGTTCATGGTGTAATTAAAAGTCGTAAGTTCCAACCACCAGCACTTATTCCCGCACCAATTAAAGAAATGTCTCCTACTACAAATGCAAATGTCAATGTCCCACTTTAGTTTATTGCGTTCATACAATAATTAGTCACCAAACGACAACTGTCCTCCTTAAGTATACCAAGCGTCCCACATGCAATTCACAAAGCACACTTATCAAGTCACTGCCAAAGTTTATGGATCCCACCGTTCAATGGTCAAGACAAAACAAAACAATCGTCCTGTCTGCTAAAGACAAAATCTTTTCCACCACTCACAACGTGGAACCACCAGTCCTTCACTTTCCACCTTATGGAGACGTAACGAGCAGTCTTCTTGTTTCACAGCTCCACAGTCCAGTACTAGTTAATAGTTGCTGGTAAAAAATGCCCACCGGACTCTGCCGCGCATCGTTCATTCTGCCGTCGCGCCACCGCGCGAGCCGTTGAGCAGAAGAAACCACCCGCTGTTGCCTCCGCGGGATACTTTCCCCCGTCGTAAGGGTGGCGGAACTTATGAATGGCCAGTGGTACGTGCGTGTCGCCCCAGGCCGTTGACCTGATGTAGCGGGCGCGTGGAGTGTACCTCGACCGGCAGTGGAGTGGGGAGTGCCGCGGCTCTGTCGCCCGTCGCCATGGCGACGTCAGCTCGGCCCCGCTAGTGGTATGGGCGCGTTCTGCGTAGCACCTCAGCGCTACGACACCCAATCAGTCAGACCCTTCCGTGCATCTCGCAACATTACAGACAAAAGGATATTCTTACATTATTTAAATACTCATTGACTACTTGTATGATCTATTAGATACATTGGTAATAAAAGAATCTTTGTTCTAAAAAACATAAAATTATACATCCTAGTTTTCTACACATACAACATCAACATTTATCCCTTTTCTATATACAGCCCACACTTGTGCTACTGATTGTACCTGTCGTCCCTCATACAAAACATGAAAGTGTTAAAAAAAGGAATAAGAAACAATCTATGTTGTTGTTGTGGTCTTCAGTCCTGAGACTGGTTTGATGCAGCTCTCCATGCTACTCTATCCTGTGCAAGCTTTTTCATCTCCCAGTACCTACTGCAACCTACATCCTTCTGAATCTGCTTAGTGTATTCATCTCTTGGTCTCCCTCTACGATTTTTACCCTCCACGCTGCCCTCCAATACTAAATTGGTGATCCCTTGATGCCTCAGAACATGTCCTACCAACCGATCCCTTCTTCTGGTCAAGTTGTGCCACAAACTTCTCTTCTCCCCAATCCTATTCAATACTTCCTCATTAGTTATGTGATCTACCCATCTAATCTTCAGCATTCTTCTGTAGCACCACATTTCGAAAGCTTCTATTCTCTTCTTGTCCAAGCTATTTATTGTCCATGTTTCACTTCCATACATGGCTACACTCCATACGAATACTTTCAGAAATGACTTCCTGACACTTAAATCAATACTGGATGTTAACAAATTTCTCTTCTTCAGAAACGCTTTCCTTGCCATTGCCAGCCTACATTTTATATCCTCTCTACTTCGACCATCACCAGTTATTTTGCTCCCCAAATAGCAAAACTCCTTTACTACTTTAAGTGCCTCATTTCCTAATCTAATTCCCTCAGCATCACCCGACTTAATTAGACTACATTCCATTATCCTTGTTTTGCTTTTGTTGATGTTCATCTTATATCCTCCTTTCAAGACACTGTCCATTCCATTCAACTGCTCTTCCAAGTCCTTTGCTGTCTCTGACAGAAATACAATGTCATCAGCGAACCTCAAAGTTTTTATTTCTTCTCCATGAATTTTAATACCTACTCCGAATTTTTCTTTTGTTTCCTTTACTGCTTGCTCAATATACAGATTGAATAACATCGGGGAGAGGCTACAACCCTGTCTCACTCCTTTCCCAACCACTGCTTCCCTTTCATGTCCCTCGACTCTTATAACTGCCATCTGGTTTCTGTACAAATTGTAAATAGCCTTTCGCTCCCTGTATTTTACCCCTGCCACCTTTAGAATTTGAAAGAGAGTATTCCAGTCAACATTGTCAAAAGCTTTCTCTAAGTCTACAAATGCTAGAAACGTAGGTTTGCCTTTCCTTAATCTTTCTTCTACGATAAGTCGTAAGGTCAGTATTGCCTCACGTGTTCCAGTGTTTCTACGGAATCCAAATTGATCTTCCCCGAGGTTGGCTTCTACTAGTTTTTCCATTCGTCTGTAAAGAATTCGTGTTAGTATTTTGCAGCTGTGACTTATTAAGCTGATAGTTCGGTAATTTTCACATCTGTCAACACCTGCTTTCTTTGGGATTGGAATTATTATATTCTTCTTGAAGTCTGAGGGTATTTCGCCTGTTTCATACATCTTGCTCACCAGATGGTAGAGTTTTGTCAGGACTGGCTCTCCCAAGGCCATCAGTAGTTCCAATGGAATATTGTCTACTCCGGGGGCCTTGTTTCGACTCAGGTCTTTCAGTGCTCTGTCAAACTCTTCACGCAGTATCATATCTCCCATTTCATCTTCATCTACATCCTCTTCCATTTCCATAATATTGTCCTCAAGTACATCGCCCTTGTATAGACCCTCTATATACTCCTTCCACCTTTCTGCTTTCCCTTCTTTGCTTAGAACTGGGTTTCCATCTGAGCTCTTGATATTCATACAAGTCGTTCTCTTATCTCCAAAGGTCTCTTTAATTTTCCTGTAGGCGGTATCAACAATCTATACAGCTCATAATTACAATATCAAATAGTAGACTACTTTAACATCCTAACACAATAAAATATTAGAAACTGTTGATTCTAAAACTACAATATACAGTGAACCTTTGTTCTTGTGACAGACTGAAATTAATACCCCTTGAAAGTGTTCTAACAAAAAAATAAGAAATAATCTACACAGCTCACAGTTACCTACCACATGTTATTAAATAGTAAACTACTTTAACATCCAAACACAATAAACATTTTAGAAACTGATGACTCTAAATCTACAACATAATGCACCTTTGTGCTTGCGATAGACTGAAATTAGTATCTCTTTATATATTTTACCTTTTTATTATATATAACAACATTTCTAGGACATGTATGAACCATCCACATGATGTCAGATCCTGACCTGCCATCGAGGTTCATCCCAATCAAACAATAAAGCCCAATAATGTTTTAGTTATGGATCGGTAGCATCCCCTTTACAGGAGTGTGCGCATTGATCACACTACTCTATGACTCTCACTCACCAGACATCACATTTTCCTTCTCATTCAGTCCATTAATACACTAACAGAATAGGTCTAGAAGTCAGCTAACCTTAACACCA
The DNA here is from genome assembly GCF_023864345.2 of Schistocerca serialis cubense. Taxonomy (NCBI): domain Eukaryota; kingdom Metazoa; phylum Arthropoda; class Insecta; order Orthoptera; family Acrididae; genus Schistocerca; species Schistocerca serialis. The sequence goes on along the minus strand of NC_064641.1, from coordinate 663,204,863 downwards.
CCACACTCACGACAACATACCATACCTTTGCTATCTTATACTCAACCACATAACACATGAAGCTGTTTCGGAGATAGCATTCCAGTCTCCGAATTCGTCCTTTCATTCTGGCACCTCTCTCCATCGGCTTACCTCTCCATTCACTTTACCGACTATTCATCCTGCTAAATATCACTTAAGAATTGCGACATTTCATCTAAGAACAAAAAATACACAAATTATTCATCCTGCAAAATAACTGTACACATTCTTGTACCGTTTTGAATAGTTCTACTGGCACCAGGCTTCAACAACAACAACAAAAATTACTTTTTTTTATGTTGCAAATGTTATGGTAAGAATTAGATTTACACTTATCTTACATCTTACGTCAGTATTCCACAACATTCACCACCTGGATCTCATACTCCCTTTATGTCCCTTCACGTTGTGCAGTTGTCCTCATCTCTTCATTCGTATTTCGGCTCTCCGTCCGTCCATTACTCCATCATTTCCTGGTCTTCCTCCGCCATTCGCATCAATCTCGATTGCAGCATACACAGGCCTCTCTGTAACATACATCTAAGACATCTCCACATTAATAATTCTACTCACCTTTATTTATCACTGTTTCATCACGTCGAATCTCTCTTTATTAACACACTGCTTCACGTCGCTTCTCTCGTTAAATATCACCTTTATCAACTACCATTTATCACGTCGCTTCTCTCACTATCTACCATCTTTATCCTCTCATTACTCATCACGTCGTTTCTGCTTGATCCTTATTCATATGACAAAAAAATACGTACATACACCACTCTGTCGACTCCTGTTCATGACTCATTCGACCAGTATATTCCGTCATACTTCCTGACATCCCGCCTGAAATTTCTTATGTTCGATTTGACCCTGCACAACGTTACACACCACAAATAAATACACTGACTATCTACCATAAATTGCCTACTTTCGATCTATCCTTAACTTTTCCATAATTTGATGTTAGAAATGTGATGAAGCCCACGCAATTGTTTTCCCTTGATCGCCTCTATCACTACAGCATTTTCATGGACAGTACACCTCACTCTGAATGGTCCACTGTACACAGTAAAGAATTTGCTAGTTATGAATCTGTGCTTACATGAAAATTAAATGTGAGCAGAGAATATACAAGCTGGGAGAAATGGGACAGCCCAAGTGTTAGAAACTTTGGTGCTAGTGGCCTCTTTCCCTAACACCAGATTCCGAACAACCATACGCAGCACCTCATAACTGTCACTATGAGAATGACATACTACCAATCAGATGGTAGCTAATCTAAAAACTTCGGTCACAATGTTGACTTTTTACATTACGTGTTAAGTACCTGCAATAGTCAAATTGCACTAATTAAACTGGGCTCATTGGCATTATTACATAACATTTTAGCAACTGGTTTCTTTGAGGAAACAGTCCTTTTACATTACTGTTCGAAATAAAAATTTGCAAATTTTGCTCTGAGAGACCAGCCTAAAAGATTCCATTACTGGTGTTTCATTCTGTGATCAGAAGTATGGTATTTGCATTCCTACATATCAGTAGGGTATGTCTGCTACATAGATAATTTTCAGTGCCAGTGGCAAGTGTTTTAAGGCAACATGCTAAGGGCTGATATGTTGGATCCATCAATCTATTACGAAAAGAAAGAAACGCCAGGATTCCATGCTCTCCTGTCATTCTGATAATTTCTGCCATTCCTATCCTTGACTCTGTCTGACCTATGAGTCGTGTCTCCGTTCACGATATTGCACTCATTACCCAGTTCCTGTAACAAGTGCTGAAATGACGCCGAATCTTCTAAGCCTCTGCCTGCTATCACTATATCTCTGCGCAATCTCACTGGCAACTTCGTTATACAGACCCTAATGAGCTCCCCAGGTTCGTATGGCACATCCAAATACCTATTTCGTCTCAGCATTTCCTGATAGCACGCCACTGGTTCTCTTCTACCACCTTCGTTATAATTTGGCATCAGCAATATGCTTTGTTTAAGCTGGTCCTGCTTACTTTTCGACCAGAATTCATTCAAAAACTTGTCACAAAATTTCTTGTAGCTACTACAGACTTTAATAACTTCCTGCATTTTCGATCTAGCCTCGTCCCTCAAATGATTACACACAAACTTCATTTTGAGGAGCGGTCCCCACGATGAAGGTAATGAATCTTGAAATTGAGACAGCCTTGAACTATACCCAGTTGGGTTTGCCACCTGTTTTATCCGACACAACCGTTCTTCTGACTCTCTGAATTCGTCTTCCTCTTTCTGCCTATTTTTGCTTTTTGAATTTATCTCACTCTCCCTCTGCAATCTACCTGGTGGTGTGTCACCTTCGCTACTGCATGCTAATTGCAACTGTGCTAGTTTTTCACTATGTTTCCTACTCATTTCTAATTGCGCCTCTTTAAGCTGTAATAGCGATTGTATCTCCCCCTGGTTGGCATAAACCTCTCGCTGCGTACTGTCAGAGCCTGTCTCGCCTCTTATACTGATCTTTTCTACATCTGCACTAATCGTATTCATTATGACCACTACTTCTTTGATTCGCTCATCCGGCAACACGTCCCTACGCTCAGTAGTATCACTCTCTATTGCAAATATTTGTACCTCCAAATTATTGTCTGTTTCTTTCACGGTGTCACATACCTGCTTCAACGCACCCAGATTCTTCTCCCCCTCATCTAACCGATTATTACTGCGGGCAGACGCTCATCGATAACTGAGTGTAGCTTCCTCATTGCCTCTTTATTTCCCTTATCCATTGCCTCCAATCTTTCCTCATTATCTCTATCCATTGCTTCCAATCTTTCCTTATTTGCCTCCAATATTTCCTTAGTCTCCCTATCCATCGCTTCCCATCTTTCCTTATTCTCCCTATCTCTCTCCTTATTATCTCTATCCATCCTCTGTAAAAACTGCAATAGCACATTGTCATTTGCTACTTTCGGTGCGCTCACCTCGTTCGCCTGAGAAATCGTAGCTTCGCTAAGGGTAGCTGCACTTTCACTGCATACCTGACCTAGTCCCGGCTCGCCCGCGTCGTCGGGAAAAGCCCCCGTTTGTGGACAAAGCCCGCCGCATAAAGGATTACCTAGGTGCTGTCTGCTGAACAATTCAGCCCCTTCCGAGTGTTTGCCGTTCTCGCTCATTAACCCATGGTCAACAGCTACTTCCTGCTGCACTGCTACATTCATGCCAGAATCACTATTCTCCATGGTGACTACACTTTTCGACTGCGACCTAGTTACTACAGACATTACGCAAAAAAAATTATGCAACATTCTTCCAGCCTTGGACGATATAGCAATTAATTACATAAAAAAATGAAAGATCCTCACCAATCCAGAAAGAAATTGCAAACAAAAAAATTTTACTTCTAGCGCTAACACAATATATGCCATCAAATAAAAAAAACTTAACAGCAAACCCTAACAGCAAAATATCCTGGCAAAATATCCTGGCAGGGTCGAAATTATGAGAGGCACCCACATGCCTTGCTCATACTGTGGCATCAAGCAGTCAGGCCTGCAAGATGAGTGGTCTGCCAAACGAGTGGATTCATTCTTATTTATCGAGTAATATGAACTCTTGTACTCTCAATTAAGTTACAAATTATCCTCCTGTATGAATAATACGCAACGGAAACGCACATCTGACTATCAGTAATTTACAGAACTCTGACTGTTCACTACGCACTGGCAACACCACATTTTCTTTTTGTCTTTTATTTAACGGCTTTTATCAACACGTGGCCACCGCACTGAATATGAATGGCGCACACATTATAAATTCGGGGCATCATGACAACATACAATTCGAAGGAAAAGTCCACCAATCTTTTTCTTTTCACTATCTTATTTATCCCGATAAATTCTATAACCTAAACACACAAATTCTATAACCTACAACAATAACACATGAGAAATTCCGCCCAGTGGGCATGGCTTTACATTGGTGAATCTCTATATTATGGTCTCGTAATTATTTAACGCTACAGTGCACTTTCTGGATAGGATGGTGGATCTTTTGCTATATCTCACACTTCGACTCTCACAACCAGCATCACGAAACTTTCCTCCAGACCGAGCGGTACAAAAGGAACATGCATAACCACTAATCTTTTGAAACTACCTTGCTACTCTCCCATGCAAAACCACACCTACCCAAATTACATGACATACACCACACTACAACATGGAACACAATACAATTAATAGTCACAACACTATCACTTTCAGCTTTCCCACTTCAATTAGTATTTATCCCAGTTTCACTCGACACTGCCCCACTTTGTAATTCTACTTTCCTACTATGAACTCTGGAGATATATGCACGTCTTCCTGTGCAATGCAAGCCAAGTGGCGTTGCTGGACAGACGGCCGACTCACCTTGCTTCTCTCTCAGAGTTTGAATGTAGCATCACACGGAATCATATCACGCAAAGTAATATTAAGAACATATTCATCACACACGCGAGTCCTCAACTGATACCATGGACGAGTACTTCTCTTTATCCTTTGTCTCATACACAGATTGAGACTCACACAGTACTCACCACGTGGAAGTACTCGTCTCTAATTTCAAGTCCTGCACACGCCATTTCTTAAATATTTCAACTTATGGTACACACGCTATTTCTTAAATATTTCAACTTATTGTACACACGCTAGTAATTCAACTTAACTTAAGCGCACGGAAGTATTTCAACTTATTGCTACACGTGGTTTCATTGTGACCGTTGGTCACTTCCGAAGATTACTACGATCCCATTAATAGTACCTGCCTGACATTTAATTCTCCCCACAAAAGTTTCTGAAATGGAGAAATTATTATTACAAACTACTCTTAAATATTCCACATGCATACCATGTCTCCACTCTTTTGTCTTTACGGAGCACAACTAAGACAGGTCTTAACAGCACAAGATCCAGCGCAGAGTGCTGAAACATGGCCGTTCTTCAGGTCCTCTCGCACCTCTGCCGAAGTGGGGCAGCACCTTGCTACCATATTGGTCAGCCGCATTTCAGGCGCACAAAGCTCAGGTAAATTTCATCTCTTTGGTCCCACCAAAGGTGGCCAAAGGATCGTCTCAAAGATGATCATATATTCACATTCACTATCTGCAGTTAGCAGACGACCATACATTCAGTCATTTCACAGATCTCACCAAACTGGATGTAGGGATTTATTTTGTGGGAGTGCACATGTGATCAATTAAATAAATAAATTGTCATTCTTTCCCCCACTGGTATCCGGCTTCGCTGTATTAATTGAAATTGAGTTATTTTTAAAAAAAAATTTGTTGTTCTGACAAAAATAATGAAGTATGTTGTACCTATTTTCAATGTCGGGCGGTCCTGTACCCTTTCACATTATTTACAACAATTCTTTCATGAAGAACTGCAGCTGATAAAGATACACATCAAGGATTTATGTACAAGATTTGCTTCACCTGAATTATGATGAGTAATAATTCTGTTTATTGCATCTGAAATTTAATTCTTTGTATCATACTTTTGATATTTCTTCAGAAGTATATTAGCACCAACTACTGAATTAGAAATACTATGACCACCAACAGAAATTCAAAATCACAATAATTACATAATAAAGCTATCCTTCTTGCATCAAGAGCAACTGTAAGAGAAGCACATCTTATAATTATCGAATCTAAAAATACACAAGCTTTGCAAGGTCTATTCTTCAAAGTATTACCAGGACGATCTTTCACTATACTTCAGGCATATAACTACTGAGAAGCGTTCATCATTGCTGGTGCAGCTGATGGAATGACATCGTTTTTCAGTGGGGTTTCAGGGTCTTCACCTTATTGTTGGAACAATCTTCCTATGAACATATTTATTTCAGCATTCAGTAAATCAATTCTTACAAAGATACAACTTTAGATTTGAATCTTTGTATGACACTAACACTTTGTAAATGTGTATTTATTATTACTACATACTTCAATTTACCAAGGATGTAGATACGAAGGTTGGAACTTTAATAGTGGCCACTATTTATTTACAGCTTGTACAAAATAGATAGGTTTTTCAAAGTTTTACTGATCTTCATAGTAGCATTGTGTATAACCCGTTGCCAGCAATGTGGAAGTCGTAGGATACTCTTAGCAGTGCCACTTGTGTTGACAGTTCGAGTAGCGCGGTCCATTGCCTGAAGAATTTGTAGCAGTTCTGAAGTGAATGGTTGGAAACTTTACGACATGAACAGGTATACAACGTAAGAGGCATATTACTATAAACAAAATTAGGTCTACTTTGCGTCTTCAGGTCGATTCCACAGTGCCAAGTCTTGTAGGCGATGACATCTTGATCGGCAAAAGATTCTAGACCAGGTAGCGAGACATTCTCACAGCGGACAATTGCGAGTGTAAACCACCCACTGCCAACTGCTCCAGTTGCGACATGGAGTAAAAATTAACTCGACATCCACGGAAAAATATAGGTCCATTAAGAATACCAGATTGTGCAGTGCCATTTGCTCCAAGTTTATTTTCCAGGCAGATTATGTGTTTATAAACTGGCATGCAGTGGCGACGATGACGATACACACGTCGACGAGGCATAATGCTTCAATGCTGTTGCAGATAGAGCTCACAGTTTAGATATCGAATTGAACTCACGAAGGCTTAAGTCAGGAGTGTGCAGTAGGTAGTATAGCACTTAGGAGCCCCATCAGAGAAACAAATCAGTAACATGTGATTCTTGAGTTTCTCCCGGCGTATTTGATAATCAAAATATCCACGGGTATGCTGCCGGTCTATACTGGGACAGCGTTGTTAGAGAGGCCATCGAAATTCGCACCAATGACGACCTCATAAACCGTGACTGTGGCTATAATCTTAGCAAGGCTTGGGAACCAGCGATCGGGTTAATCAAGAACAAATCGAGCAGACGTATAGTTGTGACGACCACGGCGGACAGAGCCATCACACCGACGTCATCTCAGACGCCGTCGCAATCTGTTCCACCGCACGACCGTGGCGCTGGGCGCGGACGGCGGAGGGAGCGCGCCGCGGGCGGAGGGTATTTAAATCGGCCGCCGCCGCGACCGAACCCAGTTCCCTCTGAGCAGCCATAGCGTACGGATCTCCGTGCCGGCACGTTCACAGGAGCTCAGTCCGTCAGTTCACCTGATGATGGCGACATGTTTGATCGCCGAAATATTGTGCCCGTTGGACACTATAGACCGGCAGCATACCCGTGGATATTTTGATAAATCAGTAACAGCTTGCACTGTACGTGCTTGAGTATTGTCCTGCAAAATGATGGTCAGGTCATGCAGAAAGTGTCTCTATGCTGTTTATTTTTGGAACACAATCTACGACCAGCTCCTCAATGAACAGAACAATGTGTTCTAGTTAACTTGGAAAAGGCCAGGAGATTGGGGAATATTTCAGTTAGATTACATCATGGTCAGGCAGAGATTACAAAATTAGATATTGGATTCTAAGGCGTACCCAGAAGCAGATACAGACTCAGATCACAATTTAGTAATGATGAAGAGTAGGCTCAAGCTTAAGAGACTAGTCAGAAAGAATCAAAACCCAAAGCAGTGGGATACGAAAATACTAAGGAATGAAGAGATATGCTTGAAGTTTTCTGATGCTGTAGATACTGCTATACTGAACTCGCTAGTAGGCAGTTCAGTTAAAGTGGAATGGACGTCTATAAAAAGGGCATTCATAAAAGTTGGGAAGAAAAACCTAGGTACAAGGAAGGTAACTGTGAAGAAGACATAGGTAACAGAAGGAATACTTTCTTGATGATGAAAGAAGTAAGTTAATAAATGCTCTGGTAAATTCAGGAATGCAGAAATCCAGTTCATTTAGGAATGAAATAATTAGGAAGGGCAAGGAAGCTAAGGTGAAATGTCAGCATGAAAAATATGAGGAAATCGAAAAAGAAATGAGTGTCAAAACGAGTGACTCAGCATACAGGAAAGTCAAAACAACTTTCAGTGAAACTAAAATTAAGAACGGTAGCTTTAAGAATCAATGGAAATTCAACTTCAAATGTAGAAAAGAGAGCTGATAGGTGGAAGGAGTACATTGAGGGCCTGTATGAATGGGCTTGTCTGATGATGTGACAAAAAGAAGCAACAGGAGTCGACAAGAAGGGGTAGGGGATCCTGTATTAGAATCATGACATGAAAGAGCTGTTGATGGCGTACTACAAAATAAGGTAGAAGGGATAGGTAAAATTCCATTGGAATTTCTAAAATCATTGGGGGAAGTGGCAGCCATATAACTATTTATGTTGGTGTGTAGAATGAATGAGACTGGTGATATACCATTAGATTTTCAGGATAATATCACTAACACAATTCTGAAGAATGTAAGAGCCGAAAAGTGTACGAATCATTGCACAATCAGCTTAACAGCTCAAGGATCCAAATTGCTGACAAGAATAATATACAGAAGAATGAAAAAGAAAACTGAGGATCTGTTTTTAGAGGATGTTAAGGCACCAGAGAGGCAGTTCTGACATTGCACTTGATAATGGAAGTAAGACATAAGAAAAATAAAGACACATTCATAGGAGTTGTCAACCTGGAAAAACTATTTGACAATGTAAAATGGTGCAAGTTGCTCGAAATTCTGAGAAAAATAGGGGTAAGTTATTGGGAAAGATAGGTAATATAGAATATGTAAAAGAACCAAGGGGTAACAATAAGCATGGAAGAGTAAGAACGAAATGCTCTTATTACAAAGGGTGTATGACAGTGATGTAGCCTGTCACCCCTACAGTTCAATCTATACATCAAAGAAGCAATGACGGAAATAAAAGAAAGGTTCAATAGAGGAATTAAAACTGAACGTGCAAGGATATTAGTGATAAGATTAGCGGATGAAATTGCTATCTCCAGTGAAAGTGAAGAAGAATTAAAGAATCTGCTGGCTGAAATGACAGTCTAGCTAATATCTAAGGATTTGAGAATAAATCGGAAAAAGACGAAGGCAATGAGTAGTAGCAGAAACGAGAGAAGTGAGGAACGTAATATCATAATTGGCGGTGACAGAGTAATTGAAGTTAAGGAGTTTTTCTATCTAGATAGCAAAATAAACTGTGACAGACAAAGCAACAGAGCAAGAAGCTCGTAAAAAGCAGACTGGCGCTAGCAAAAAGGGCATTCCTGGTGAAGAAAAGTTTTCATTATCAAACATGGGCCTTAATTTGAGGAAGAAATTTCTGAGAATATATGGTGTTGGGCATAGTATTGTGTGGTAGTGAGATATGGACTTTGGGAAACCAGAACAGAACAAAATTGGAGCATTTAAAACACGGTGTTACAGAAAATGTTGAAATTTAGGTGGATGGATAAGGTAAGCAGTGAGGAGGTACTCCAAATAATCAGGAAGAAAAGGAATATATTATGGGACACACTGACAAGAAGAAGGCACATGATGAGAGGGCCTCTGTTAAGACCTCAGGGAATAACTTCCATGGTAGTGGAGAGAGCTTTAGGGGGCGAAAGCTGTAGGGGAATGCAGAGATTGGAATACATCCAGCAAATAATTGATGACTTAGGTTGCAAATCCTACTCTGAGATGAAAAGATTGACACAAGAGACGAATCCGTGGCAGGTTGCAGGAAATAATTCAGAAGACTGATGATCCAAAAAAAACTTAACTATAACATTTGGACCACATTAAAAAAAGTATTTCCATTAATCAGTCAATCTTAAATTGAATAAGACATTTATTATTGTAGTCAGTTGTGACCTGGAAGTTTGATAAACTATTCTCTTATTCTATACTAACTGAAACCAAAGAGAGATGTTTTGCTTTTAATAATGTAATTGAACTGTTAAATTCTAATTAGGTAAATGTGAAGTCAATATGAAAGCTGCACACTTTATATGGTTTAATGGCTCTGAGCACTATGGGACTCAACTGCTGAGGTCATTAGTCCCCTAGAACTTAGAACTAGTTAAACCTAACTAACCTAAGGACATCACAAACATCCATGCCCGAGGCAGGATTCGAACCTGCGACCGTAGCGGTCTTGCGGTTCCAGACTGCTGCGCCTTTAACCGCACGGCCACTTCGGCCGGCCCGCACACTTTATATATTAGCATTTAAATTCCATTAAAATTTGTAATGTTTACATATCTTCAATAGCACATTACATTTTCACTGAAAAAGTAATATATTTGTGTTATTAATACAGCAAAGTACAAAAGTATTTCTTTAACATGCCATGGAGATAGAGAAAGTTGGTTGTCTGCCATTTTTAGACGTCTTTGTGCGACGGAAGAGTGATGGCACACTTGGTCACTCGGTGTACAGAAAGCCCACTCATACAGACCTGTATCTACAAGCTACTAGTTGCCACCATCCAGCACAAACTATGGGCGTTCTCAAAACCTTGATCCACCGTGCCCATACCACCTCTGACGGCGACAGTCTTCAAGCGGAACTGGAACTCCTGCAAAAAGTATTTCTGAAGAATGGCTTTTCACTTAGGCAAGTGAACAGAGTGATGAAGACCTACAAACGACGGAACAAGGAAGAGGATGAGGCCTTCAGGTCGACTGCTTATCTACTATTTATTGGGAATATTTCTTCACAGAATATTGAGAAAGTATCAAGTGAGAGTCATCTTTCGCCCTCCTTCCAAAATTTCATCACTGGTGCGATCCGTTAAAGACGACCTGGGCCTCGTAAATCAGGTGTTTACAAAATTCCGTGTGAATGCGGCAAATCATATATAGGGCAAACAACACGAACTGTGCAGGAACGCATTGTGGAACACCAACAGCACACTCGCCTTCTCCAACCCACCAAGTCCGCAATCGCCGAACATTGTATTTCCACAGACCATTCCATGAATTACAACGACACAAAAATTTTGGCCCATACATCAAACTTTTGGAGCTCGATTATCAATGAATCTGTGGAAATAAGATTGTCTGACAACGAGACTCTCATCAGTCGAGATAGCGGTTATCAGCTAAACCCTCTTTTCTGCATAAAGAAGAAAATTGACCTGATATCGATACGCGAAGCTTTCACCGTGGAGGGCGCGAGGCGCAGCGCACGGAGCTGTTATGAACACGCACGCTGAGCAGCGTCACCTCAGAATGGCTTTAAATAGCAGAGCTCAGCTCAGCGCGTAATCGCCAGCACTACTACAGTGGCACTCACCTGAAGATGGCCAGAAGACTCTGCGCCGAAATATCGTGGCAGGACGTTACTGATATCCGGCAGTTCTCCCGTGTTTTCATGGAACAATCAGTACGCCGGAAAGCTTTAAACATCACAGTAGTAAAATTATTGACTGTCTGGGCTGGCACGATTTTCCCCTTACGTACCCAGGATTACGGCCGCTGGCACCAATCGGAGAGGGCCAAAACGATGGGTGTGCATAAGGTCAGCTGGGCAGCTCGTTAGCAGCTCCACCCCGCCACAGGACCAAGTGACGTCAGGTGGCGCAAGGAGCCGGAGCCACGTTTCAAACTGCCGCTCCTGCCTGACTACAAGCGTTAAGCATCCGTCGTCGCTTCCTTTCGACATCAAAAGTCCGCCCCCAGGCCGTACTCAGAGTGAAACCCTGGTCTCTGTTAAAATTGTTTCTGTTCATTATAATCTCAGCCGCCTCTTTTATAACGGAATCCCAGTATGTTGACACAGGAGCCATGAGTTTCGTGTTTTCAAACTGTATTTTGTGTCCGTTTTCCAAGTAATGCTCAGCTATGGCCGACTTGTTGGGCTCCCTTTATTTAATATGTCTCCTGCGCTCATTATGGCGCTATGCAACTGTGCGAATCGCCTGGTCTATATAGGTGCTGCCGCACTCGCAAGGGACGCCATACGCACCAGGGACACGGAGAGATATATCGTCTTTAATAGAATGCAACATTTCTCTTATCTTGGTGGCGGGCCGAAACACTGGTGTCAATCCACGTCTCTGCAGTACACGTCGTGACATGCTGCTCGTTGTCCCACAGTATGGCAGGAAAGCCACCGGCTCGGCTTCTTCCGTTGATTCACGAGGCGTCCTTCTTCCGTGACACCTGAAAGCGTCTGTAGTGTCTCTTTTGCTACAACCATTCTCTCTGAACACTTGTCTCAAGTGCTGCAATTAAAAACGTAGGTGGTCGTCATCAGAAATAACTTTGGCTCTGTGTATTGACGTATTCAGGACCGTTTTCTTGTGTACAGGGTGGTGATAACTATTGGCGTTCAAATATCGACCATTGTGGGACACGATTTCCTGTACACTGAATGACCAAGGCGGCCTCCTGCCTTCCGCTCAACCAAAAAATCCAAGAACGGTAGCTTGCCATCCTTCTCCATCTCGATGGTACATTTAATGGTCCTGTGATCTACGAACCACTGTGGTGTATTTTCACTGTGAGGCCATATCGGGAAGGTGTAATCGACATGCCTTAGGAAGCAAGACGGACGTAACACGTCATTGTTCAGAGCCTGCTCCTCAAAGTGCTCCATGAAGAAATTCGCGACTGCAGGAGACAGTGGTGTGCCCATTGCTGTACCACCCACAATTTCCTAATATTCGTTGTGGCACAAGAAGTACATTGTTGCTAGAACACGACGAAATAACTTGACAATTCCAGGTGGGAACTTTTATGCCTAAAGACCAGTGTGTCTTGTTCTGACAGCCTCATAAAAAGTGACACTGCGTCCAGTCTAACCATTTTTAGATCGTTTCGGCCCATTTTCATTTTCTTGGGAGTTTCAACAATTTTCTGCGAGTTAACGATGTCCCAGTTTTGGCGCTAATAATCCTTATAATGTAACATATTATTACTCTTTTTTTCTTTTCTTTTTATACATATAAGATACACACACACACACACACACACACAGATATATATATATATATATATATATATATATATATATATATATATATATATATATATATATATATTATCATACCAAGCTCTATGCACAATGGCGATGACAAGAAAAAGAAGTACGTAAAGTTAAATGCTGAATATATGTATTGAATATTCAGGGTCTGTTGATATTAAAGTCAGTTAAAATTCGCTCCAGATATGTGTACCTTCCAATTCTTTTTTCGGTTATTCTTTCAAAATTCCTTTTTTGTTAATTATTTAAACAGCAATTATTTATCAGTTTCCAATGTATATTACATCTTATTGCCCCGCCACTATTCAATGGCGACCGTTCAAAGGACGGCGACGAACGGAATATGAACAGATTTTTCAATTGTTGAGATAATTTTTTTTCTGTATAAATGATCCATTTTATCGTTACAAGAAACTAATGAGACCTATGTTACATGTCCGTGCGATTGGAACTATTAACAACTTGAAGGAGGAAATCAAAAGTTAAATACTGCCTACAAACGAGACGCGCCGGGAATGCGGATTTCAGCGGTTAAGGTAGCAAGCTGCTACGGTGTATACTTATATGGCCGCGCTTGCCGCCGTCTCTGTCGCAGTAGATAACCTCTTTTCCTTCCCATTAATATCCTTTACGGAAAGTGCATCTCTACAGGAAAGACGAAATTTGTATGAAGTTAACATTAGAGTGGAAAATAATACATTCAGATTTTGTGTCAGAGAATAATCAGGGTCACTAATTACTACGCGTATAAAACTTCCTTAATTGAAAAGTACCGATACCAGCAAATTCACTTCTTTTTCTTTTCATAATTTTATTAAACACTGTTCACAGTGGAGTCAAAGGAAATGTCCATCGTTGAAACTCATTACAAAATGTAATATGCCAAGATGTCGGAAATCCGAGCTTGGGAACAGTTGAAAGTGACTGCCCGATGGCTACAAAAACAACCAGGTTAGCGTCCCGCTATTAAAAACTGATGACACTGGAAATATAACTAATCATGATGTCACTTTTATGACGATCGATCAGGCAGTTTCTCAGTTCTCACCGGGAAACATTTTTCCAAATAGTGAAACTGAAGCGCGCGGCTGCGATACTTCCTCTATTTGCTCACTACGTCGCGAATGCAAGAGCAGGAAACAGTTCGAAAAAGCAATGTAAATACCAGTGACACCCACAATTTGACACAACTCATGCAACTAACAACACAACAGCTTACAAGACAACAGGAATTTCAAGAAAGTGTAACACAACAGGTTAAGAGTGTAAAACAGCAGTTCACAAGACATCAGGAAAATATAGGACAACAGTTTACACAGCAGTTCACAAAAATATGGTAAATATAGGGCAACCGCATACACAGCAAAACCAGGCTTTCAACGATTTCAAGAATAGTATTAGTCAACAGTTCAGTGAGGTGAGCAAAACTAAACGCACTGAGTTATCTGACGAAGTGTCTGGGAAGTTGACAAAGCTCGGTAAACAACTAAAACAAGAAATAATTACTGACATGTCCCGCAACATAAATACGTTAACGGAAAAGCTAACATCCGTATATTGTAAACAGGAACAACTTGCAGGTGAGTTGCAAAACCTTAGTGCAGCATATTCTCAAATTCAGGAGACGCAATCCCAAGTGGATGCGTCGGTAAGAAATGTGAAGACCACAGTCAGCGAGCTGCAAGACGTATGCTGAAACCTACCTACATCAGTACACAAGTGGAGTCTAAGAGTAGATCAGTTAAGTTTAGAGTCAGGATTTGCCAAAAAACAGAGAGATAAGTTATGTTCAGATGTAAAGGAAATAACTGAAAAAGCCGAAGTCGGGATGCTGGATAAGGACAGCACCCTTGCAGCAAAGGTAGTGTCATAATGCAAAATTTATGTAGATACAGTAGAAGAAGCTCTAAAAGAGAAAGAAAGTCAACTGCAAGAGGAAAGATTACGAGTCAGTGTTGCTAAAACTACTGACATTCCAAAACAACATATGACAGAAAGCAAAGCTATGCTTTTAGAGAAGTTAGATACCTTCACTGGTTTCCCACAGTACGGGGTTAGCCCGTCGAAGGAAAATAGCGAAGGTTGCTCAATGCAACAACACTTGCCGGTAGTTGCACCTGTCGAGCAAGTGCAATTGCCATGCGCTACCCCACAAGCGCACATAAACACGCCTGTCACTGACAGCGTGTCAACATTACTTGCAGATGAGAGATTACTCAGGCATCGACAATTTCCGATATTTACTTCTGAAGGGAAAAGAATACATCCTGTGGTCTTCACCAGAGCATTTCGAAATGTTTTACCTCGTACCTTGCCACAGGGTGACGTCCTGCTATGGGCTACGGATATGGCGGAGCGTTGCCACTATTATGAACAGTTTGAGAGAGCATTTCTGGATAGGTAGTGGTCTGAGGCCGTACAAGAGAGGCTCAGACGTGAAGTATTCAACCCAGCTCCGTTCAGTAGCAAGTATGGAAGCTTAAGGGGCTACTTCAAAAAATATTTGAATAAAACCAGATACTGGACGAACCCGGTATCTCAAGCAGCCGTGCTGGAAATTGTAAAGAGCCGTCTTCCTGCCCACATTAGCGAAAAACTCATTATCATCTCGGGACACGACACCGAATACTTTCTATCTGTACTGGACTCAAAAGATTTAATATACGAAGAGAGACCAGTACAACAGAAGCCTGTTAACATGCCGATAGCCACACAGAGATTTACGGGCCAACAAGTAAACAACGGATTCGTAGTACAACACGGATGGAAATCTTACCCCATACAGACCTATGGTAATGGTAACGGTAATCACCACTGCAGTGGAGAAAGCCATAAATACAAAGGTGGATATAAAAGAAATGGGCAAAAATTTAGCAAAAAGAATTACGATGGGCGAGTAGCGGTATGGCCAGCCTGTATAACAAGTGCAGATACAAGCTACCGGCAATAATCAGCCGATCGCTTGGCAAACGCGAAACAATAACAGACAACCGAATAACTCACAGACAGCGGAATTCGGCCAGCAAAGTAACACACATATGCCGAATAACACGCAGAAGCCAGAGAATTTTTCAGTCGGGAGCCTCTCAGGACACTAATTATCGTAATCAAACACAAATGGTCAACATAGTGGAAGTTATGCCTAACCTAGAGATCGATGCCACTGCGACGCCGGAAAACTTGAACCTATCACGGTAGGCCCCCGTTCTGTGACATTGGAGGGGAGTGGGGGAACGAGCTTGATCGAGACTTGCTTTATCAGATACGATCATGGTAATGGTGTGAGAGATGAACTGTATCAAGGTAATGAGGGTACGCAGAAAAACTTGGGAGAGAGCAAGGTACAAGCTACTATTGAAGCCAAAATATTTGACCTTGATGTACCCATTGTGTTTGACACAGGTGCTACGACTAATTTGATGTCACAGGGATTCTTTCAAGAACTGAAGAAACGTCACACTGCCAGTGCAAAATTGCAAAGTACAAACTGCCTCTGGTCAGAAATCTAAAGCATTAATTCCCATACAATTAGGACGGTTTTCTGTATGATACAATTTTTTGACAATAGATAAATTAATAGTTGATTGCTTAATTGGTATGGATACATTTAGGACATACTAAGTACAAATTGATATAGGAAAAGGCCAATGTCATTTCACTGTTAATAACCAATTATTTGTAATAGACCTAATCTGGGGAAGTACTAATAGATGTAAAACTGAAGTTTCTCACGACTTCGAAGTTCAAGTGGTAAATCCCATAGTTACGTTTGTCACAATCGTCAGCAGAAGAAATAAACTTTCTACACAATAAGCACAAAGGTAAGTGAATCGAAGTTCTTGTCTAAAGTACAGCAAACAAAACTTAGTGAACACATACTTGCTTATGTACATGTAATTGAAAAAAAGACCAGATATTATTAAGGATTTCGTGTACAAAATGGAAGTGTATCCCCACGAAACTTGTTGTTCTATCTCATACCCTATACTATGGACAAAGAGGGAAGCAGTAAGAAAAGAGATTAACAGGATGCTTGAATGGGACATAATACAACTATCATTTTTCCCCTTATTGTAGTCCTATCTTGGCTGTGAGTAAGCCAGATGGCAAGGTGTGCTTGGTCCTCGACGTACATAACATTAATAAGATTATTGTACCAGTCTGAACACGTCCAGAAAATTTAGAGGAGCAGCTTATGAAATTTCACAATGCTAAATTTCTTACTATAATCGACCATGGGCTTCATATTGGCAAATAAAACTACATAAAGAAAGTCGGAAGTACATTGCCTTCATATGCGGGGACAGAAGCTTCGAGTTTCAAGTGTTACCGTTTTTATTGAACATAAGTGCAGGTGTATTTATCTCTGCACTTGACAGAGTGCTAGGGTCTGAACTTTTGACTAAGGTAACAGTATACGTGGACGACCTTTTAGTCGCTACACCCACGTGGGTAGAACATTTAAGATTAACTGAACAAGTATGGAGCCGTTTTTCCGAATATGGAACAACAGCAAATCTCAAGAAATCTAATTTTGGACAGGAAAAGGTAAAATTTTTAGGTCACATAATCTCTTCAGAAGGCAAAGTTATGTTACTATGTACATTATATCTATGTATTTACAAATTTAAGTGTTGAAAGTAACGTACTAATTATAATTAAGGGATCAGAAAACTCTTGATGCAGGTAAACAAGCGAGTACAATATGAGTGGCAAATGAATAAGAGGTCGCGTCATGCCTATAATATACTTTATCTTTCAGATTTATAAGGTAGGTAGAGATGTACACATGATATTCAATGAGTTTGTGATAGCTTGACTGCACACTGAAGTAAGTAAATACATGGTTGAACGTATGAAAGAGGTATTAGTGGCCATCGAACCACTGTGTACTAATCTATGAAGATTTAGTTTTAGGTTAGTATTAAGTTTTTTCATCCAGGGAATGATGCATTGACATGTCTTAGAGAGAAAAAAGATAAATGCTTGTCGAATATTAGATACCATATAAATATAAGAAAAGACCGCATCGCAAGTAAATGTAATTGTAAGTTTACGTATGCATGAATGTAATAGTATGAAAATATGTGTAGAAGAATACAGTGCAGTCCGTCGCAAATCACGATGCTGAACTAAGGTGGAGCACCCTCAACCTAATAATTAAAACTGGACTAATAATCTTAAAAAACCTATTGAAAGAATAAACAATAAACAATAGTAATAAAACGATTTATATTCTTTTCACCAGACATGTAATCTTCTCTATAAAATGGACTCCAAATGTATGCTGTTTCCCATGTGTCATGCTACTGACAGGCTGATTAATAAGATCATGTCACCTGATTATTTTGTTGTTTCCATTACTTGGACAGAACCAGTGGATAACAAAACGTATTGTTATTTTCATTTGTCAAAAACGGTTAGAATCACCTCATAGACAAAACAAAAATTACGCAGTATCCCAATATGACATCCTCTCTCATGCCTGTTCGTCATAGCCAATAATTACCAGTACCAGTGACTCCTAAAAACATGACTGAGAGAGAAGAGGAATTGAGACAAGAGCAGGACTGTACAGAAGAATGGCCTACTAGTATTGAAGTATTGTCTGAACAGGACAATATTATTAACTGTACAAGAAAATGATGAAAGGAAGACGAATGGACTCATTTATATGAGAAGTTAAATAGTGCCAATGGATGTGGTCTGCACTTGCCTTCCTCTGACTTAGTAGCACCTAGATATTGATGACAGGTCTTAAGTATAATGTACAGTCTAAACCCTTGTGGAACAGCACATTTTGTGCGAATACAAAGTACTGTAGGACTTGAACTCCTATCAAGTATCAGAACAATCCTATGAAAAGCATGAGATATCAAGTACTGGAACAATCCTGTGAAAAACATGAGATCAAAACTAAGACCTCTACAACAGCAGAACAAATGAACTTGTTGATCATTGGAGTACTGATAAACTTTTAGTGCAGATTACTGACTATATTCGTACAAAGATATTTAGGAATAGCTATAACTACAATTAGAAATGGGCCTTCATAAATTTATGGTCCACAACTTATGTTAAACAGTTGGAATGAATATAGCAGAGAGTGAGTACAGCCATTACACAAAGACATCATTGTCAGTGAAATGTAATTGTTAAAATTTTGCACAACACTACAATAGCATGAACCCACAATATAGGCTGACAACATCCTAGTAAAATTTCATGATGTCTAGCGTCTGAAAATAATTCATAAAATCGGGCTATTGTTTTTTAAGGACTATGGTATCATGTATTATGAGTAAAATCCTTACTTTCACTCAAGATTGCATTTAATAGAAGGCTTTCAACCAGAAGAGAAGTGCATTATAAAGTATTTGATGCCTATCTACCACTTCAAAATCGTTTAATCTCCTTAATTTGGAATATTATCCTATTTTTTCTATAACTATTTATAGTGCAAAAATCAGTTACTTTAATCCAATTGTTAATTCCCAGATGATGTAGCTGCTTTTTATTTGAAGCTGATGGGCATGGAAAGTGGCTCCAAACAAAGACCAGATGTGTGAAATTCTTCTCAAATAGGTGAATATTTTGTTTCAGTCTTCAGCAGAAGTACTTCTTTTAACAACAGAGTACATCCTGTTAAGTTTGGTCTAGCTAGAATGAATGAAGTAGAATTCTGATAGTTTTGCACAAGGATTATAGATGTTGACGGTGTGAAGATTTAATTAAGCCCATTCTCGTCTACACAATTCATCAGGTGTAAATGACATATCAGCTAACTCTTCAGTCATCATCCATGCAGGATTACGATCTTTTAGTCTCATTGCAGCACTCTTGTTTCCTGACGGATGGCAGTGAGCAATTCTTCAGAATCCCAGATCGTAATCTGACAGCATACATGTTCATCAGTACGGGTAAGCAATGGATTAGAGATACGATTCTCATCAGGTGGCTCAAATGGATATCAAACAGTCGAGTGTGGTAGCTATCCAGCCATACAACAGAACGATATTAAGCTTGTGGATATATCAACGGTAAGGCAGTTCTTTGTAGCATCCTTGCATCGGTACTCCATAAATTTCCAGTTAGGAAGTTGTTACAGCTCTTAAACTAAGCATCTGGTTTCTGAAGATGCTACTGATAGGTAAGGATCTGTATAAGGGGACATCCAGGTGTTTGGGTGGGATTGCATTATATTGTGTGATTCTTTGTCTTCCCGTTTCTGATGTGGAATGTTATTGTTTCTTTCATTAGCAAACTAAATTGAAGACTGTATTTCATGGTGTAGTCAACCATCATCTGAAGTCCTTCAGTGTGTCCTCCAACTAAGTGAAACATATTCTTTTTATTACGAAATTGATTTTTTTTGTACTATCAGTCTTCTGACTGATTTGATGGGGCCCACCATGTATTCATTTCCTTTGTCATCCTATTTATTTTAGAGCAGCACTTGCACCCTTTGTCATAATTTGTTGGATATACTCCGTTTTCTGTCTTCCCCTACAGTTCTAGCCTCCACAGCTTCCTCAAGTACCATGGAAGGCATGTAAGTAGGCTGTTTAGGTTTTCTTATTGGTAACGCCACGTAGCGCTCTGTGTGAGAATCACTGGCTGTGCTGTGTGCAATCTGTGGCTGGCTTGCATTGTTGTCTGCCATTGTAGTGTTGGGCAGCTGGGCTGTTGACAGCGCGTAGCATTGCGCAGTTGGAGGTGAGCCGCCAGCAGTGGTGGATGTGGAGAGAGAAATGGCGGAGTTTTGATATTTGTAAGAATGGATATTATGAACTCCTATATATATTATGACTTTTGATGATATTAAGGTAAATACATTGTTTGTTCTCTATTAATATCTTTCATTTGCTAACTATCCCTATCAGTAGTTAGTGCCTTCCATTGTTTGAATCTTTTATTTAGATGGCAGTAGTGGTGCTCGCTGTATTGCAGTAGTTCCAGTAACCAAGATTTTGTGAGGTAAGTAATTTGTGAAACGTATAGGTTAATGTTAGTCAGGGCCATTCTTTTGTAGCGATTTTTGAAAGTCAGATTGCGTTGCGCTAAAAATATTGTGTGTCAGGTTAAGCACAGTCATGTATAATTGTTCAAAGGGGACGTTTCATATGTCGACCCTTAGCCGAGGATACTTCACTGGAATCTTCTGATTTTTTTCTTGTAGTTTGTGTAATTAGTGTAGCTATTGTTTATTGCTAGCGCGTAATTGTAGAGAGAATCTCCTTTATAGTTGCAGCCTTTCATTGTTGTACAGTAAAACAGTTGTGGCATGCATGTAGATTTGCACCAAGTATTTCGCTGCTGTGCTTGCAATTAACGAGATATTATTTTCAGTGCTATGTTAATGTGTTCTCTTATTTTTGCTCTTCAAATTGTGCTTTTCTGTGTTATCATGTGAAATATTGTGACAATAATGGCGTGTGAAAAACGTAACACTAGGCTCCAAAGTAAACTGAGAAATAATAGTGACGACGAGTGTAGCTTACCAGCACCGCTGTGTAATGAATTAACAGACATTCAAAGTAGTAATTTGGTAACTGTGCATAGGGAAATGGAGCGGGCGTCAAATGGAACAACATCAAAGACAAACACAGCAACAGTTAGACACAGTGGAACAAAATCTCAAAAAGTTAGACGCAGTGGAACAAAATCTCAAAAAGTTAGACACAGTGGAACAAAATCTTAAAAAGTTAGACACAATGGAACAAAATCTTCAAAAGTTAGACACCACACTTCGTAAAAACACAAATTTGTGAGCATTTTCAACCTATTTTTTCGCGCCATGAAAATGCATTACAGAATCACGAAGCAGCCATAAAAGAACTGCAAACCATTGTTCATGAAAATCATGAGACCTTGTGGGCTAAAATTGACTCAGTTGCATCTACCGATTCGGTTACGCAACTTGCAAAAACTCAGGAAATCTTGAAGGACACAGTAGATTCGATTTCAACACAAATGGACACTCTGAAACTTGGTTCAGAAAAACACACTGTGGAAATGTGTTCACTATCGGAGAAAGTACCCGAACTTTCGGATCAGGTCACTAACTTATCTACAAAGGTAGATGATGATCTGAATGACACAAGACCTGTAGCCTTCACTAACACAGAAGAGTATGAACAAATCAGAAAATTCAAACTAAATCAAAATAAAATGAATACACAGTACAAAAGAGAAATCCGGGAAGTACAAGATCAGTTGACGCAGGTAATACAAGAATTACATATTTCAGAGGACACTCGCGCTCCAGTACGGGAAGAGGGACCTAGAAATACGGAACAACCACAAAATAATAACACAGGACACTTCGGAAATTATGAAAGAAATTGGAAAGGCGCATTGGATTTTGAGATGGAACCGCCGACACGACGTAACAATGACCGATATGCTACTCGCCGACACGATGATTTTGACTATAAGCTGTTCATTACTACACGTAAATTCAAAACGTTTAAGAATTCTGCCAACGACATTCATCCACAAGCGTGGCTCCATCAATTCTCTCATTGTTTTCCTCCCAACTGGTCATTGGAGCACAGGTTAGAATTTATGTGTGGCTACTTGGAGAATGAACCAGCTGTAAGAATGCGATCGGTCATTCACGATTGTCACAGTGAAGGAGAATTTTATCATGCCTTCCTCTCAGCGTATTGGTCTCAAGCTACACAAGACCGAGTAAAACATAGCATCATAATGATGAAACGTTTCGAACAATCTGAATTTTCCAGTCTTATGAAATATTTTGAAGACATGTTGCATAAGAATCAGTATCTTTCAAACCCATACAGCCCCTCAGAACTCATCCGCATTTGCTTAATCAAATTACCTGAACATTTACGGCATATTATTTTAGCAGGACGTTGCAAAAACGACATTGAAGCTTTTCAGGGACTGTTACAAGAACTGGAAACTGACACTGACAATCGCGGAACGCGAAAACAGGAGCACAACAATTACAGGTCACATCTGTCACAATTCCGCGATGACAGAAATAATACACGACAAGGCTATTCTTATACCGTAAATCGTGACCAAAACAGACACCACCCGTATGACAACCGTTGGCAGAGTAGTAATAATTACAGGGAAAGATCACCTCTCCGCGGTAATGACTATCACAGAGACAATCAGAGAAACAGACAATATGGGAACCAAAATAATTATTATTACGGGAGACAGAATAACTTTAGACGCAACAGTCCAGCGCGCAGTTACGATTCAGGGAGAAATTCTCCACCACTTAACCGACAAGAAAGAAACTACAGGAACTACCGACATGACGACAGACGATGTGATCGTAACGACAGACCTGAATTGCATCAGAACTGGCGGGATTTAAACAGGGCAGGGCCCTCTCGTCACGGTGAATTTGTAGAAGTTAGGTCTCCAAATCCCAATAACGACGCGCGCCAACAAAGAAACAATAGGCAATGACTCACACCGCTGGCAGCCACAAAACGTACTTATGAAACTGACGACGCAACTGCCGTGGCTAGTAATTACGTAAAAATGGAAGACATTAGGGACATCTTACTCCAGGAACACGACGTAAAACATAACAACATTGCATATCCTGTGATTCACATTACTGTAAATGACGTAAAATTTATGGCAGTACTTGACTCTGGCAGTCCCATTTCAGTAATTAGTGAAACAGCTTTTAGAAAATGCAACAAATCGAACGATTGCCCCACACTTCCGTTACGTAAGATTAAATTACAAGGTGCAATCTTTGGAAAAAGTTTAGATGTACGCCAACAAACCAATTTAGAATTCTTTTGCCAAAGTCACAGCTTCTCTATGAACTTTCTTATTGTTCCATTATTGTCGACGGAAATTATATTGGGAGTAGACTTTTTGAATGAATACAAAGCAATCTTTAACTTTCATGATGCTGAAATAAGTTTAGAGAAAGAAGGTAAGTCAATAGCTTTGAAATTTGAAGATTGGCTCTCAAACCATGACGAAGAAATTAATCGGCTTTACCTTCTGTTGGACAACAGTTCGGAATTTTCTACGGAACTAGACACTAACAATCACTCTGCAAGTACTGACAGGGATGATATCAACGGCATATTTGAAATTAATGAGTTAATTCAGAATAAAATTCAAACAACTGAGCATTGTAATGACACTGATAGGAAGGACCTTTTTGAGATTTTACAAGAACATTCCACAGTTTTTACTCACAAAACAGGAACAATCAAGGGATTTCAATACCAATTTCGTGTTCGTGAGCATACTAAATTTTGTGTTAGACCATACGTAATTCCAACACATTATAGGGACCGTGTTAGAACAGAAATACAATCTATGCTTGACGAGGGCATTATTGAGCCTGCAGTAAGCTCATACAACAATCCATTACATGTTGTTGAGAAGAAAAATGGATGGATCAGGCTTGTCTTAGATTCGAGACAAATCAGTAATATCATTATTCCTGCAACAGACAGGCCGCAAACGTTGGAAGAACTTCTTCAAAATTTTAATGGTGTAAAAGTGTTGTCTTCCATTGATCTCAGATCCAGCTTTTATCAGATCGAACTTCATCCAGAATGTAGAAAATACACAGCTTTCCTTTGTTTCGGCGTTTGTTATCAGTTTCGGAAACTTCCTTTTAGTTTGAACATTTCTTCGGCAGCATTCATTCGTGGGCTAAATTCCATATTACCTGAGTTCTTAAAACGTCACATCACCTTATATGTGGACGATATTCTAATAGCAGAAGCTTCATGGGAACAACATAATCGCATCCTCAACAGTCTGTTACGTATTTTTGCAGAATCTGGAATTACAGTTAACTTGGAAAAGTCTGAATTCGGTAGGTCAAAGGTGAGGTTTTTGGGACATATTATTTCTTCTGAAGGCATTCAGCCGGATCCTGAAAAGTTAGAAGCAATCAGAGCCATTCCAATTCCATCCACAAGAAAACAAGTCCGCAGTTTTCTAGGTCTTGTAAATTTTTACCGTCGTTTTCTGAATATGCAAATTCTTGTTACACCAAAACTTTGTTCTCTCACTGGAAAAAATACTATTTGGAACTGGGATGAACAAGCACAGCTGGAATTCAATTCTTTGAAAGAATCGCTACTTAACGCGCCAATACTAGCTCATCCATATCTATCACAAGATTTCTGCCTTAGCACGGATTCTTCTAAAGTCGGTCTTGGTGTCCACTTATTTCAAGAAGCCATAGAAAATGACACTACCGTTCAGAAAACCATTGCTTTTGCTAGCCGAGTGCTAACAAAATCTGAAAAAAATTATTCCGTAACTGAATTAGAAGCTTTAGCTATCGTTTGGGCATTTAACAAATTCCGTTTCTTTCTTTCTGGTAAGCACGTAAAAGTATACAGTGATCAACGTGCATTACAATTTCTTATGTGATTGGTTGGTTGGTTGGTTGGTTTGGGGAAGGAGACCAGACAGCGTGGTCATCGGCCTCATCGGATTAGGGAAGGATGGGGAAGGAAGTCGGCCGTGCCCTTTCAGAGGAACCATCCCGGCATTTGCCTGGAGTGATTTTGGGAAATCACGGAAAACCTAAATCAGGATGGCCGGACGCGGGATTGAACCGTCGTCCTCCCGAATGCGAATTTCTTCTGTCTTCAAAACTAATCATGATAGGTTAAAACGTTGGGCATTGTTTCTGCAAGAATTCCACTTCACAATAGTCTACATTCCCGGCAAGGAGAACATTGTTGCGGACGCACTGTCACGCGCACCGGCTGGGCTTGAGAAAAGTAACACAGAAGGCAACCTCGAAAAAAATTTCAGTATTCTTTACATTCAGAAAGTCGCCTTTGAAAACTTCATCACCACATCTTTAAAGGACATTGCTCATGAACATGATAAAGATCCGATTTGGAAAGACATCAAGAGCAAATGGCATGGAAAGACACACACACAGATTCGGCATTATTATCTGGTTAGAAACAACATACTGTTCAAACGCTGCACTGTTGATGACAAGCTATGGGTACTTTGCATTCCTCACGATTTTGTCAATAAGCTCATTTGGTACATTCATTTCAGCTATGCACATTTTGGCCCACGAAAATGTTATCATATTCTTCGAACGACTTGTTATTTTAACAATATGGAAAAGAGAATTCGAAGAGTCTTGTCTATTTGTAAACTTTGTCAAAAGGCGAAACCATCTACTATCTCCCATCGTGCTCCGCTGTTTCCTATCATTCCTTCACAATTTAAAAGAATTTGCTGCTGTTGATCTCTTGGGACCGCTTGTCAGAACATCTAATGGATTTTCGTACGTTCTAGTCGCTGTTGAACTTACTTCAAAATTTGTTTCTTTCACACCGTTATGTAAAGCCACTGGACGGTCTGTATCCAATGCCTTTGTTAAAAATTTCTTACGTGAAGTTGGACACGTTAGCAAAGTCATTTCAGATAACGGACCGCAATTCAGATCTGCTGTTTGGTCACGCATGTTTCGGAATCATAAAATCAAACCTGTTTTTATTTCATTGTACTCACCACATTGTAACCCGTCTGAACGGATTATGAAAGAAATCAATAAGCTTTGCAGACTTTATTGTCACAGAAAGCATCAGCATTGGGACAGATATTTACACTTATTTCAAAATGTGCTGAATGAAATGCCTCATGATTCCACTGCTTTACCACCTACTCTTGTACTAAAGAATGAAGAACCACCGAACAGAATCAGAGAGCTTGTACCTTTCCCGAATACACGTAAACTTCGATACAAAGACATAATTGATTTGGCTCTTAAAAATATAAAATCTGCAGCAGACAAAAGGAGAAAACTACACGGTAAAGCAAATGCAAAGAAATTGTATATTGGTCAGAAAGTTCTCATTAAAGCTCATTCATTGTCACATAAGAAGAAACACTTGAGTCACAAATTCTTTCTAGTTTACAATGGACCTTACAGAATCCGACGTATACCACATGATAATTGCGTTGAAGTTGAAACTCTGCGTACTAGGAAGAGTAAAGGTTTACACCACATTTCACATGTAAAACCGTTTATTGAAAGATAATCTGCTTTTTAACTTTGTCTTTGCCATATAACTTTTCACTTTACATTGCTAGTATCCAATCAAGAACCAAGAGAACTTATTTAAACAGAAATTACGAATGCATTGTTATAGTGAACAGACGTCACAGTGTTATTGTGTGTGTACATTCTTGCTTGTTAGTTGCACGATTATGTAACGACTATAAGGCTTACGTACTTAGAACATTTACCAGTACTGCTAATGAGATTTTAATGCAACATTTTGGTTTACTTGAAAATACATTCTGGTTTTAAAGTACTTTCTGTGAGATACCAGATGACACAGTGGTTAGTTTATGTGACAGCTACACGATTTTTATCATGACGCTACTAATGAGTGACAATTTACAATGTTGCTTTTGCGGTGTATCTGTTTTATATCTGCACAGTTTTTCTGAATTCTTTTGGAAAGTAAAACACGTTTTAGTAGTAACTTTTGTGGTATAGCTACAATGAGACTGCCTTTTCCGTAGCACAACAATACGTTACAGCACAGTAATTTCTTCATCACGGCAATAAGCGTAATAACTAAGATATCTATATGCAAAGCATTTCACTTTTGTTTATCATGAGGTAAGTACATTGACTTCTGCAGAACTTAGCTTTCGGAGGACGATAAGTACGAGACTTCCACAGAGATTATCTTACAACATGATGCACAGTTTAGCGTTACAGTACACGTATTTGAGTGATTAATTTCGCACTTAAAACATTTATTTTTTTAAGATATTTGAAGTACGATGATACAAGGGTTTTCCGTGATATATTTCATTCCATTGCTGTAATCTGTAACACCTGAGGGTATAATTACATTAATCTTCAGGGGGGTACACGCCTACTTTGTATACCATGTGTTTGGCAAGCACAAGGAGCCCTAGCTAATATGGTATTTGCTTATACAACTTTACACATCGGTACCATATTTCTCTAACACAGAATTACACAGCTATCTGATTATTTGACAGAGAAACAAACATTCTTTTTACTACATCAGTGACAGATGTTTACGCCATTACACAGCTGGATAACTTCACACTTATGAAACTGTATTTTGTCTGTACTTTGTAAACTGTTCATATTTTTTCGGAACCATTGTGGTACTACGAGAGCTTTGAATGATGTATTTGGTATGAGATCATGATTTTTAAGGTACGTTTGAGGTAGATGACACTATTGAAATGAGCAGAGAATTTTTTTTAGGTTTTGAAATTATTGGAGGAAGCTACGACGATTTTGAGAGTTGACTGAGGTGTAATGATGTTATTATTACGATGACTAGGTGTATTATGCTGTTGCGGTATGTTTATGATCAGTAAGCTGATGCTATATGAGTTATTTGATTATGCTACGTATCTGTTATGGTGAAATATTGAAGAAGTGTCGACGAATATTTATATGTGTAATAAGGTAAGGAGTAATGAATAGTGGTTAGGGACTCTGACTTGTGAAAAAAGGATGTTGGAAACCAAGAATCGTACTTTAAGAGTTATGAAATGTGTGTAAATGCGTGAATGTATCACAATGCTGGCGTAAATTTTTTGGACACTGTTATATTCATAAGATTTTGTATCTACACATTTGCAACGCAAATTCTCGACCTCTGAAATTTTTTATATGAGACTGCCACTGTAGCGGAAACTGCTGTTGTAAATATTTCCGTAAGAAAGTTAAGTGACCACCTGCACGTAATGCATCGTGGGCACCCAGCTGTGTCAGACGCCTCGAGAAAAAGCCATTAGTGTGTGTGCCATTTCAGAGGCACAGGTAGAAAAGACAAAAAAAGGGAGGCCATTATCCTCGCTATTGACATTCCTTTGTAGAAAGCACCGCAAATACGACACGCTCATTACTTGGAAAGATACTTACATCTGCACACCTGATTATGACAAGCGTCTTTCTCGAGAATTGAGAGAATTTTTACTGCCTTATGAAATGCCATATGGCTAATGAATGATGTTTCATGCCGTCCTTTGTACATATTTGCTCATTTTCTTTAATATCTAGTTTCTAGCTGCACTGCAGCATTGATTAAAATAAAATTTAATATATGTACTAATATAGTTATTTTATGCCTACAGATCCAGTCAATAAGAAATTTATGATCTACTTCCAAGAAAACGAGGGCACATAAATAGACATTTCCCTTCACAGGAATTGCATAAAAAATTTCTTTATGATTTGGTAACTTATCTGCTAGTGTAAGTTCTCGTGATGCATCACTCTAGTGTTAAGATGTCACATAGGTATTAGACATGGCCATTTTTAGTGTAATATTTTTTCTGCTTGAGCTATGTCATGTTTAGATATAAGTTTCTGCATTGCTGCTGCTGCTTGCCAGGCATAGTGTTACTGAATTTGACTTTGTATTGCGCTGTGAAGCCAGTTTTACTACTGATTTATTTTTTTTGTTTGCTGCACATTGCCTTATATTAGTTGTAATATTGCAGTTGCTCTGCTCATTTATTTTACTCCTGCTTGCTTTGACAGTTTCCATTTTTTTCATTGCTGTTTGTATTAATTGTTTTATGCTGCTGCATTGCCTCATTCCTTAGTTTAGCATCTGAGCTCAGTAGATTTAAGTTAGCTAGTTAGGGGGTAGACTATATAAGAAACTAACTGTGATGAATTGGAAGAAATGCATTGAGAAGATATAAGAAAATGGTTTGGCCAAAAAAAAAGTAGTGTACAGTGGAGAAAAACTATTTTGAAAGAGGATGTGAACAGAATACAGAAAGCAGGCTTAGATAGTACTTTAGGGAATAATGATGAACAAAGGGAGATCTCCATGCAGAATACTGCAGTAAAACAAACCCTGTCCTTTCCTTTAGTGTCATCCCTCTATATGTTTGTGTACCCTTGTGTATTTGTGTTTATGTTATTTACTTTGTAAAGATGTTGAGACATTATTTATTCTGTTTTGTTGCTCATATGTGAAGGTGATGTTTCGAAAGTTATTCAGACCTTTTATGTATGTACTTATGTCATAATTCCTGTAACACTGATGTATATGTTATTTCGATTCTTTTGTAAAGCCCATATTACTACAAATGTTATCTGTACTATTATGTTCTTTAATGATGTATTTTGTACCTTTGTAATTGTATTTTCATGTTGTAAATTTATAATTGTATAGACACCACTTCTTCAAATTAAGTTACGTTTCACTGCACACGTTTCTGTTGGTCATAGTATATGGACAATATGTGAGAAGTAGGGACTGTTAGTGTTTGCACGTGTGTTAATATTCAGCAAGGGACTGGATAACAGCATTTCTGGTTCTAAGGACAGTTCCAAAAACTTTGTGAGTGCATAAGTGGTGGTTATGGGCTTGCTATATTGTCCGCAAGACTCTTCGATGGTGACTGTGCACCTGCACAGTCGCAGCAGATGGCTGTTGGCCACCTCTACAAGGACTACAGTGGGTCTACACCTTTGATGATCTATCAATACCATTATCTCTACCAGGACTGCAGTGGGTCTGCACCTCTGGTGGCCCACCAATACCACAATCTCTACCAGGACTGCAGTCGGTCTGCTCTGTGATGACATACATACCAATATTCTTCAAAACGTCGAATGACTCTGCGGTGGGTTTGCTCTGTTGTGGCCCATGCATGTCAAGAGTCAGCACTGTCTTTCCGTTGGAAGGGCAACACTACTTCTTCAAGACTGCATGGAAATCCACTACTTCCGTGTGCATTTTCTTTTACTGCTCAGACTTTGTGCATAAAATTGTAATTAATACTGTGATGAATGATCAGGACTGTCTTCATGGACTGTGAGAAAATTTTAGCTTTTGACCAACATTGTATCAATAAGTGTGTGCATTTGATTTCTTTGTTATTGTAATTATGGAAAATTTTTATCAAATCATTATTGGCCACTGCCCAAAACAATTTGTAAAATTTTTTGTGGGGAGCATGGGGGCTATGTAAGTAGGCTGTTTAGATTTTCTTATTGGTAACGCCACGTAGCGCTCTGTGTGAGAATCACTGGCTGTGCTGTGTGCAATCTGTGGCTGGTTTGCATTGTTGTCTGCCATTGTAGTGTTAGGCAGCTGGGCTGTTGACAGCGCATAGCGTTGCGCAGTTGGAGGTGAGCTGCCAGCAGTGGTGGATGTGGAGAGAGAAATGGCGGAGTTTTGATATTTGTAAGAATGGATGTTATGAACTCCTATATATATTATGACTTTTGATGATATTAAGGTAAATACATTGTTTGTTCTCTATTAATATCTTTCATTTGCTAACTATCCCTATCAGTAGTTAGTGCCTTCCGTGGTTTGAATCTTTTATTTAGCTGGCAGTAGTGGTGCTCGCTGTATTGCAGTAAAAAAATGTTTATCTCTCAGTTAAATGATCAGATAGCTGTGTAATTTGTGTGTTACAGAAATATGGTACCGATGTGTAAAGTTGTATAAGCAAATACCATATTAGCTAGGGCTCCTTGTGCTTGCCAAACACATGGTACACAAAGTAGGCGTGTACCCCCCCCTGAGGATTAATGTAATTATACCCTCAGGTGTTACAGATTACAGCAATGAAATGAAATGTATCATGGAAAATTTTCTTTGTAATTCAAAAATCTTGAAAAATAAATGGCTTATGTACAAAATTAATCTCTCAAATGCGTCTCCTGTAGCGCTAAATGTGCGTCTTGCTGTAAGATAATTCTGTGGAAGTGTTGTAGTTATCGTCCTCTGTAAGCAAAGTTCTGCTGAAGTCAATATACTTACCTCATCATAAACGAAAGTGAAATGCTTTGCGTATGGATACTACATCAGTGACACATGTTTACGCAATTACACAGTTGGATAACTTCACACTTATGAAACTGTATTTTGTCTGTACTTTGTAAACTGTTCATATTTTTTCGGTACCATTGTGATACTATGAGAGCTTTGAATGATGTATTTGGTTTGGGATCATGATTTTTAAAGTGCGTTTGAGGCAGATGACACTATTGACATGAGCAGAGAATTTTTTTAGGTTTTGAAATTATTGGAGGAAGCTACGACGATTTTGAGAGTTGACTGAGGTGCTATGATGTGTTTTTTACGACGACGATGTGTATTATGCTGCTGAGGTATGTTTATGGCCAATAAGCTGATGCTATATGAGGAATTTGATTATGCTACGTATCTGTTATGATGAAATATTGAAGAAGTGTCGACGAATATTTATATGTGTAATAAGGTATGGAGTAATGAACAGAGGTTAGGGACTCTGACTTGTGAAAAAGGATGTTGGAAACCAAGAATCGTACTTTAAGAATTATGAAATGTGTGTACATGCGTGAATGTATTACAATGCCACTGAAAATTTTTTGGACTCTGTTATATCAATAGGATTTTGTTTTTACAGATTTGTAACGCAAATTCTTGACCTGTGAGATATTTTTATATGAGACTGTCACTGTAGCGGAAACTGCTGTCGTAAATATTTCAGTGAGAAAGGTAAGTGACCTTGACGTAATGCGTTGTGGGGGCCCAGCTGAGAGGTAGGCGTCTGACAACAGAAAGCCATTAGGTGGAGAAAAAAGGGCCCATTATCCTCGCCATTGACATTCCTTTGTAGAAAGCATCGCAAATACGACACACTCAAACTTGAAAACATATGATTATTCTGTGGAGCTTGCTAATTGAGAGAAATGCCATATGGCTTGCTTTATGTATTTATTTACTCTTTTTGTTTAATATCTAGTTTCTAGCTGCACTGCAGCATTGGTTAAAATAAGATTTTAATAGATGTACTAATATAAATATTATCTGTCTACAGATCGAGTAAACACTAATTTTTTTTTCAAAAAAATGAGGGAGCACAAAAAGACATTTAGCTTCACAGGAACTGCATTCATAATTTTCTTTTCAAGTACTTGGTAATTTCTTTTGTAGAAATAGTTGTGGTGCACCACTTTAATTACATTGACATTAAGATGTGAATATACATTTCCCTTGTCTGCATTGTTGTCTTTAGTGTAATGTTTTTTTTTTTGCTTGAGCTATGACATGTTTAGATATAAGTTATTTCATGTGCTGCTGCTGTTTGCCAGGCATAGTGCTACTAAATTTCACTTTACATTACTCTGTTAAGCCAGTTTTACTACGGATTTATTTTTCTTGTTTGCTGCACAGTGCCTTATATTAGTTGTAATACTGCTGCTTGCTTTGCCAATTTGCATTTTTTTGTCATTGCTGTTTGTATTAATTGTTTTATGTGCTGCTGCATTGCCTCGTCCCTTAGTTTAGCATCTGAGTTCAGTAGATTTAAGTTAGCTTAAGAGGGGGTAGACTATATAAGAAACTAACTATGATGAATTGGAAGAAATGCATTGAGAAGATATAAGAAAATGGTTTGGCAAAAAAAAAGTAGTGTACAGTGGAGAAAAACTATTTTGAAAGAGGATGTGAACAGAATACAGAAAGAAGGCTTAGATAGTACTTTTGGGAATAATGATGAATGAAGGGAGATCTCCAAGAAGTAAAGAAAGTTTTGTTTGCAAAATACTGCAGTAAAACAAACCATGTCCTTTCCTTTTGTATTATTATGCTATGTGTTTGTTTACCCTTGTGTATTTCTTTTCTTCCTGTCTCTGTGTACTGTTTCATAGAAATTTTTTCTGTTCTAGTACTAAGCTACATTCACTATGATGAGGAATACTGTTATCCTCAAATATAATTTGCATTTATAATCTGTTATTTTCTTTGTAAAGATGTTTAGACATTATTTATTCTGTTCTGTTTTAATGCTTAGGTGGGAAGTTGATGTTTCAAAAGTTATTCTGATCTTTTATGTAGGTACTCATAATTCCTGTAACAATTATGTATATGTTTATTTTTATTCTTTTGTAAAGCCTGTATTACTACAAATGTTATCTGTATTGCTATGTTTTTAATGATGTTTTCTGTATCTTTGTAATTGTATTCTCATGTTATAAAATTGTAATTGTCACCAGTTCATCATATTATTAACTTGTAAGTTACATTTCACTGCATACATTTCTGTTGGTCATAGATATGGACAATATGTGAGAAGTAGAGACTGATAGTGTTTGCACGTGTGTTAATAACTCAGCAAGGGACTGGTTAACAGCATTGCTGGTTCTAAGGGCATTTCAAAAAAATTTTTCTGTGCGTACACAAGTGGTGGATTATAGACTTGCTATATTATCCGCAAGACTCTTCAATGGTGATTGTGCACCTGCACAGTCACAACAGATGGCCGCTGGCCATTTCTACAAGGACTACAGTGGGTCTACACCTTTGCTGACTCACCAGTACCATTATCTCTACAAGGACTGCAGTGGGTCTGCACCTTTGCTGACCCACCAATACCATTATTTCTACAAGGACTGCAGTGGGTCTGCACCTCTGGTGGCCCACCAATATCATACTCTCTACTAGGACTATAGTGGGTCTGCTTTGTGGTGACCTACCTACCAATATTCTTAAACTTGGACTGACTCTGCTGTGGGTTTGCTCTGTTGTGGCCCATTACCTGTCTGCATGCCAAGAGTAAGCACTGTCTTTCCGTTGGAAGGACAACACTACTTCTTAAAGACTGCATGGAAACCCACTACTTCCGTATGCATTGTCTTTTACTGCTCAGACTTTGAGAAAAGAAACGGCAGTTTTACTGTGATGAATGATCAGGACTGTCTTTATGGACTGTGAGAAAGTGTAGCTTTTGACCAACATTGTATCAATAAGTGTGTGCATTTGATATCTTTGTTATTGTAATTATGAAAAATTTTATCAAATCATTATTGGCCACTGCCCAAAACAATTTGTAAAATTTTTTCTGGGGAGCATGGGGGCTATGTAAGTAGGCTGTTTAGGTTTTTTTATTGGTAACGCCACCTCTGTATAAAAATCACTGGCTGTGCTGTGTGCAGTCTGTGGCTAGTTTGCATTGCTGTCTGCCATTGTAGTGTTGGGCAGCGGCAGCTGGATGTGAACAGCGCGTAGCGTTGCGCAGTTGGAGGTGAGCCGCCAGCAGTGGTGGATGTGGAGAGAGAAATGGCGGAGTTTTGATATTTGTAAGAATCGATGTTATGAACTCCTATATATATTATGACTTTTGATGATATTAAGGTAAATACATTGTTTGTTCTCTATTAAAATCTTTCATTTGCTAACTATCCCTATCAGTAGTTAGTGCCTTCCTTAGTTTGAAGCTTTTATTTAGCTGGCAGTAGTGGCGCCCGCTGTATTGCAGTAGTTCGAGTAACGAAGATTTTTGTGAGGTAAGTTATTTGTGAAACGTATAGGTTAATATTAGACAGGGCCATTCTTTTGTAGGGATTTTTGAAAGTCAGATTGCGTTGCGCTAAAAAATATTGTGTGTCAGTTTAAGCACAGTCATGTATAATTCTTCAAAGGGGACGTTTCATATGTAGGGAGAAATTCTCCACCACATGACCGACAAACAAGAAACTATGTAAACTACCGACAAAACGACGGACGTGAATTTCATCTGAACTGGCGGGATTCTAACAGAGCTGGGCCCTCTCGGCAAGGCGAATTTGTAGAAGTTAGGTCTCCTAATCCCAATAACAACGCGCGCCAACAAAGAGACAGACAATGACTCGCGCCGCAGGCACCCATGTGCGCCGGCTGGCTGCACAGTCACAACAGATGGCAGGGTCGCCATATGAAACGTCCCCTTTGAACAATTATACATGACTGTGCTTAACCTGACACACAATATTTTTAACGCAACGCAATCTGACTTTCAAAAATCGCTACAAAAGAATGGCCCTGACTAACATTAACCTATACGTTTCACAAATCACTTACCTCACAAAAATCTTAGTTACTCGAACTACTGCAATACAGCGAGCTCCACTACTGCCAGCTAAATAAAAGATTCAAACTACGGAAGGCACTAACTACTGATAGGGATAGTTGGCAAATGAAAGATATTAATAGAGAACAAACAATGTATTTACCTTAATATCATCAAAAGTCATAATATGTATAGGAGTTCATAACATCGATTCTTACAAATATCAAAACTCCGCCATTTCTCTCTCCACATCCACCACTGCTGGCGGCTCACCTCCAACTGCGCAACGCTACGCGCTGTCAACAGCCCAGCTGCCCAACACTACAATGGCAGACAACAATGCAAACCAGCCACAGATTGCACACAGCACAGCCAGTGATTCTCACACAGAGCGCTACGTGGCGTTACCAATAAGAAAACCTAAACAGCCTACTTACAGGCATTGCTTGTTGTTTAATATTTCCGTGCGCAAATTAGTTAAGATTTCGTGTAAAATTGCTCTCTGAATTGGTTTCCTGCCTTTGGAGTGGATGGGAAGTGAGGTCATGTTTCTAAATTTCGATTGTTGTATATAGTTTTACAATTATTTAAGTGAGATGTGTATGTCTCGTTTGACTCGAGGAGGAATTAATGGTTCCCTAAATTTATTCCTCCTCAAGTCCAGTGAGCCATGTATGTCTCCATTTAAAATATTTTCTTACTAGAGATTAATTTCTAAAAAAGGAAGAAAGTAAGTATTTTGATTTCATCAAACAATTTCCAAGATAATAAACCAGTTAGTTTTGTCAACTGCTCACTACCTGAAAAATATAATATTCGTCACAAGATAAATTGAAATGGTTCAGCATCGACTTCATCCTGCTCTGCATCCATAGTAGAGTACACAGCTGTAATGAAAGCTGTAGATCGGTTCGACCAGTGTAGAGAAACATATGCTGTTGACAGTAGGTCACTGAAATGGTGGCATCGTCTTTCTTTTCTTCTTTTGGACATTGCAATAGTAAACAGATTCATTATGTGGATCTGTAATCATGGAGGAAAATGTGCGGAACTTTTTCTTCACATTGATTTTGTAAGATATAAATCTAAAGAAAATAGGAACATAAGCATTCATCAAACAAAAAACTAACTACAAGTTCGTGGAGTTTACCATTTCACATCAAACGAAGAAAAATAAAATAAGATTACAGCACCAAATAAACTACATAAATGTAAAAATTTAAACTCAAATTTGAACAAAAGCCACAGGTAGACGTTCGCTACACAGACTGGCGATAAGGTGAAGCGAATTTAAAAGTATTTCATCATTAAATATATACACAAATTTAAATATTCCTGACAAACAGTGTAAAAAACACAATAAATACATTACCGAGCTTATCCATTACAGACAGGAAAAAAATTACGTCAAACAGCCAAAACCCAAGGCACACAATATACAACTGAAACAATTAAGCCATATTCCATTAACTTTCGGGATTGCAGCCACTCA
Organism: Schistocerca serialis cubense; assembly: GCF_023864345.2. Lineage (NCBI taxonomy): Eukaryota > Metazoa > Arthropoda > Insecta > Orthoptera > Acrididae > Schistocerca > Schistocerca serialis. The sequence continues at coordinate 663,167,642 of NC_064641.1, read as the reverse complement.
AATAAAATTTCTTCCACTGATATTTAGGGCCAAGAATCGTCCAGCCACCCTCAGGGTGAGTCGCAAGACGAGACAATCATTATTCCGCGAAAAGGTGAAAATGCACAACAAATCGAGCGATACCTCGCGCATTAGGAGCCGAACAACGAGCCTGTTAACTCCACACGGTTGATATATTCAACACTAGTTTGCAACACCACACAGAGGTGGGACTTTCACATCCCTGTGAACACAGGAAATCACAATATAGAAAATATATGTCCCATTGGTCACGTAATGGCTAACAAATGCCTATCATTCTGTCCCCTCTTCTTGCCAATTTTTTCAGATGCTTCCCTCGCCATTGACTCTGAGGAGAACCTCTTCACTTCTTACCTTTTCAGTCCATCTGATTTTCACCATCCTGCTACAGCATCATCTCCACCGCTTCGATTCTCTTCTTTTCTGGTTTTCTCACAACCCATGATTCATTCCTATGCAAGCTGTACACCAAATGGACATTCTCAGAAATTTCTTCCTCAATTCAATGCCGATGTTTGCTACTAGTAGACTTCTAATGACCAGGAAGTCTTTCTTTGCCTGTGCTGTTTTTTTTCTTTCATGTTCTCTTTGCTTTGTTCATCTTGCGTTATTTTTCTTAGAATGCAACAGAATTCCTGCATTTCATATACTGTGTGAATCTCCAGTTTGATAATAAATTTGTCTTTAACCTCATATCTGCTTCTTGTCATTAGTTTCGCCTTTTTTTCAATTTACTCTAATTCCACAGTCTGCGGTCATGTATCCCACTAAACAGATCTTGCAGTTCTTCCTCATTTTCTTGTAAGGATAGAACGTCATCAGCAAATCTTACCACTGACATCCTTTCACTCTGAATTTTTTCTCACTAACGATCTTTCATTTTATTTCTGACATTTTTTCTTTGAGGATTTGACCCATACTACTTCGGAAGGGGTTGGATGATTTAATATGTCTATGTCATTCGAAACTCTTCAAATGAGTCACATTTCTAATACTGTTATGCCTCCACCCATGAAAATGTTCATGCTGTCTAAGTCACATGATCCTACTCGCAGCTGAATTTCTACCAAATCAGTTCTCAGTTGTGTACAAAACATACTTGTTTTCTTCTGGTCTTCCATTCATATTTTCCCGGATAAGTTGCTGTACATATTGCATTTTACCTGTCTTTCCCTTCAGTTTACACCTATATTCCAGAGAATTTCGAACAACTTGTATCATCTTATAATCACGAACGTTTTTTCTAGAGTGACAGATCCTATGAACATGCTTTATTGTTTCTTAATTCTTGCTTCCATTACCAAGTGCAACATCAGAACTGCCTCTCTTGCGCCCTTACCTTCCTTAAGGCCAAACTGACCATCACATATCCTCAATTTTCTTTTACATTCTTCTGTATACTGGTCTCGTCGGCAGCTTGGATGGATGAGCTGTTAGGTGCGATAATTCTCGCAACTCTCTCCCCTTATCGAAATTGTGCGGATGATATTTTTCTGAAAATCTGATGTATATATGGTGTTTTTGCAGACACACAAAGCCTCCAAATCAGTTTGAATAATCATTTGGTTTCCACTTCTCCAAATCATTACAGAAATTCTGAAGTTATGTTACCTGTAAATTTCGCCTTATTTGGTTGTAAGTATTTCAAAGCTCTTCAAACATTGGATCCCTTATGTCTTATGTATCGACTTCTATTTCTCCATCAATCATGACATCACACAGTTCTTCCCTCTTATAGAAGCTTTCTGCATTCTCCGTCCGCCTATCTGCTCTCTTCTGCATGCATAATAGTGGAATCCCTCTTGCACACTTAAATTAGAGACGTTTGTTTCTAATTTTACCTATGGTTGTTTTGAATTTTCTATATACTGAATCAGTCCTTGTGTTGACCATTTCTTTTTCGATTTCTTTGCACTTTTCCTGTAGCCATATCGCCTTGTCTTTCGTACACTTCCTATTGATTTCATTCCTAAGAAACATATTGGTATATTTATGAGTTTTCCAGAACATTTCTATATTTCCTTATTTTGTCCATCAATTGAAATGTTTCTCCTGCTATCCAAAGTTTCTTTGTAGTTATCTTCCTTGTACCTATCTCTGTCTGTCCAACTTATGCAACTGCCCCATATAGAGGTGTTCACTCGTCTTCAACTGACTTACTTGCTGTGGTATTCAGTATCACAGTATCTACAGACTTTGAGAACTTCAGCTGCATCTCTTCATTGCTCCATACTTCTCTATCCCACTTCTTTACTCACTGATTCTTACAGACGAGTTTCTTAATCTTCAGATTACTCTTAACCATGACTAAATTGTGATCATAGGGTATATCTCTCCTGGGTATGCCTTTCAATCCAATACCTGATTTGGAATCTCTGTCTGACCATCATTCAATTTAGCTAAAATCTTCCTGTATCTCCTGACCTTCTTCAAGTGTATCTCCTCCGTTTGTGGTTTTTGAACAATGTGTTTGTTATTACTTGCAGAAATTTCTTAAAGCACTCAGTTAGTTTTTCGCAGTCAGTTTTCTACTTGTGACATCAACTTGTATGCCTGAACTATTGTTGTTGGTGTCGCTTTGCTATCGATTATGATGACAATAATCCTATCCTCACTTTTTGCCCTACCTTTATATTCATCACAAGTTCTACTTCCACCACACCATTTTCTGCTACTGTTGATGTTACCCCATATTTTTCTGACCAGAAATCATTATCTTTTTTCCGTTTCACTTCACTGACCCCTGGATTTTCCTTTTTAGTTTTCTAGCTTCCTTACCACATTCAGACTTGTGACATACCACACTATAAATGGTACAGTGTTACGGTTTCGTTGATTATTTAATCTTTTTTTGTCACATTCCCCTTGGACATATGAATGTGTGACAAATCCAGAATGTATTGGTGATGAAGAGGGCAACATGACACTTTTTCAAATACAAGTCATATATCCTGATGATACAAGTTACATGTCTGTAATGCTGTGGTTTCCATAGTCTTCTGGATATTGATGCCATTGATCACTGCTGATTTTTCTTTCTTTTAGGAGGATTGTCCCATGCCAAGGGTAAGAGAACGTCCTGAGCCACTATTCACTCCTGCTCCCTCTTTGACAAGGTTATTGGCAGATGGGGTGTGACTTCTTTGACTGGAAGTTTTTGGACACCATTCTGACGCTTTTATACAAAATTTAACCAGTGGCTATGTCGGATCCAAGACTAAGGCATTACTCCAGGATCAGATGATGATGATGATGATAATGATGATGATGATGATGATGTTTGGTTTGAGGGGAGCTAAACTGCGCAGTCTTCAGCAACTGTACAAAGTCCTAGTTTTTACACAGTACAATCTAGCCACTATCATGAATGATGATGACAATTATGAAATGATGAGGACAACACAAACACCCAGTCCCCAGGCAGAGAAAATCCCTAACCAGGCCGAGAATCGAACCCAGGATCCCATGATCCAGAGGCAGCGAAGCTCATCACTAGACCACGAGCTGCGGACGCCCCAGGATCAGAGTGACTATTTCGTCAGTCTATATCAGTTCATGAACTATGATTTTTGGAAGGTCCAAAATGTACTAGTTGAAAAGGCTTTGATATAGGGCAATACCCTGTGACAAGTGAGTGTTAAGTTTACGGAATTTTGCTGCTGTATTTAGAAGGACTATTGTTAAGCAGACGTTTTTGTCAGAGTGTGTTTGTAACATGATGTAGTTTGCTGAGTTTTGTAGGAGACCCTTTTCCGAAATGGATTGAAAGGCAGATATGAGGTCAAGAAACAGACACATATTTCATTTTTCCTTCGAGTCCATTCTCTAGGAGAGTTGTACCTAAAGAAGGCATAACAACTGAGAAATGGTTTGTAAGATAATAAATATTGTAGAATATTACACCACTGTCATATATTTCATCATTCATAATACATAAATTTAAACTAGTTGCCTTTACTCATTTACATATCCAGTAAACACCCACCCTGTTGTTCATGCTCTGCATCAACAGTCAGTGTCCACTGCATTCTGTCTGTTGTTGTTTCCCACCAATTACCTACATTCAGAGTCTCCACATTTTTCTTTACATCGCATTCCGATCTCTTTCTTGGCCTATCAAGAAGTATTTTTGTTGTAATGTGGGCAATGAAAGCTTGTTGAAGAAGTAGGCCACTGTAATATGGAGTTGGAGTCATTTACTCTATTTGATATTGCAAAACTTTGGCCTGGTACATGATCTCATAAATTTCATGATTCTTTCTTGCTCTCCGAGTATCTCCGTCTCTCACTGGGCACCAGATACTTCTCTTCCACGTTCTATAAAATGTTAGAAGCTTTTGCATCTTCATTATAGTTAGTGTCCAGATTTGTGAAATGTAGAACACAATGGGGTGAATAATGGCACTGTAGATCATTTTCACGGCATGAGATATGGCTTTAGACTTGAACATATCTCTGAGAGCACACAGACATCTGGAGCTAGCAAAGTGGTTCAAATGGCTCTGAGCACTATGGGACTTAACATCTGAGGGCATCAATCCCCTAGAACTTAGAACTACTTAAAACTAACTAACCTAAGGACATCACACACATCCATGCCCCAGGCAGGATTCGAACCTGCGACCGTAGCGGTCACGCGCTTCCAGACTGAAGCGCCTAGAACCGCACGGCCATGCAGGCCGGCTGGAGCTAGCAGAAATTCTTTTATTTACATCTGTCAGTATTTGATTATAACAATTTACCAACTTCCTAGCTACTTGAACTGATCAACAGACCTGAGCTTGTCTCCATCAACTGTGAGGTGCTCTTGTTCATATTTAGTTCTGCCTACTTGCATGTGTTCTGTTTAATGAGTAGTCTTGCTTTACTTGCTGATATGGCGACATTTTTTACATCTCCCGAAGATCGTGTTCACTCTCGCTGATTAACGCTATGTCGCCCACGTAAGCTACTGAAACGTGGCGCCTTCCATTCACAACCCATTAACTTCGCTCCCACTACGACTTTCTCCAGGATGAGATTAAACATTATGTATGACGGTACATCTCCCTGTCTTAATCCCGTTCAAATGTGAAGATGTTCTGAGCCCGGTCTTCCAGTTCTTAATATCTCTCTTGATTCATGCTGCTCTAATCATTTAAATTGTTTATTTGGTATTCGGAACCCCTTCAAATTTTTATAGAGGCAATCTCAATGAAAACTGCCGTAAGGTCTTTCAGAATCTATGAACAGTACCTGGGTTTTTCTTTTCCCAATATGTCACAAGAACTTACCCGGAATCTAGTCTGTTATTCTGCCAGGACATTTTCTGCGAATTGTTATAGTATTCTAAAATAATTGCAGAAACGATCTTTAACGCGACGTTAAGTAACCTCATTCCTTGGTAGTTAGAGTAATTCATCTTGCTTCCTTTCGTGTGTATTGGATAAATGACAGCTATCTATCATCTGTTGGGCAGCGTTTCAATCTTCCAAATGAAGTGAATGAGTTTGCACAGCTCAGCCTCTAGTCTTCTTCCTTCATATTGTACTTCAACGTTTTTGCATAGACCTTATCCTTATCAGGCGTTTTATTTTGCTTTTCATCTTCTGTATAGCTTTCACTATGTCATATATCTAATGTCAATCTCTGTCTAATTAGATTCTTTTTATGTTCACTAAACTGTAACTCTCAGTTAGTATAGTTGAATAGTTCGTAAAAATATTCTTTCCATCGCTATAAGACCGATTCAGTATCCATGATCACATTTCCATTTTTGTGACTGATGTACTGATTTCTTACGTCGAACCTTTTTCTTGCTGTTTTCACATGTAGAAATAATGTTCTACAATTTGATTTTCGGTTACGCAGTTCCACATTTTCAAGAACTTGTTTTAGGTATTTTCTCTTTTCACTTCTCAGTACTCTTCACAAGACTGCTCACACCTAGATACGTTACAATCAGTGTCCCATTACCTGCATCCTGTAGCCATAGCTCACACGCTTTCTTGCTCCTCTTAACTGCATCTCCACTTTGCTCATTATACCATCATCTTTTCCCCTGTTTTTTTTTTCTTCCTAAGCAGCACTTAATTCACATTTGCTGTCATTGCTGTCTTCACATTGTGCCACACTTTCTCCACATCTTCTTCATTATCTGCATCTTGTAGCACATCTAAATGGTTGTTTACTTCTAGCTAAAATTCTTTACATTTTTCTCACTTTTTAGTTTTGCTACATGAAACTCAGGGTTTCCATTCTTTGTTTTTAGCAAAACAGAACTTTTCTAAGTCTATGTGAAATGCACTCATAGTTACTAATATGAAAACCATCGGCTATAAAAGGGAATGATGACAATTAAATTTGTGCCAGACAAGGACTTGAGCACAGATTTCCCACTTTATGTGGGCAGTTCTCTTAACAACTTTGGCTATCTGTGCACGACTTAGTACAGGGGAGGACATTTTAGTTGAGAGTCGCTGCTGATATCGGCAGATAAATACGATATTGCAGTGCCTATTTTGTTAAGAAGCATGTTGCAAATGATCCTTTGGACATGCGTGCAGGACACATTACATTGGCGGATAAACACGATATTGCAATCTCTGTGTTGGTAAGGAGAATGATACAATGCTTCTTCGGACATCCATGCATGTCCAAAGACACATTGTATCGTACTTCTGAACAACACAGGCAGAGCAGCATCTTATTGCTAGCCTAGTCTTGCTTGCTTCGAGAAATCGTCAGTTCTACACTCCACCCTCTTGGCACTGTAATATCTCTCATTATTTGGGAGCTGCCCCCCCCCCCCCCCAGAAGATGTTCGCAGTTTTTCACTAGTTTACTGTTTTATTTAATAAGAAATGCTGCATGTTTTCTCGGATTGTACAAGTGCATTCTTGTAATTAAAATGTTTCTTAAAAGCAGTTTTTCATTGGTTTACTGTTTTATTTAATAAGAAGTGCTGTATGTTTCCTGAGACTAGTATGACGTGCCCCCCTCCCCCCCCCCCCCCCCGTTCAGATCCTGGGTACGCCCTTGCATACGATTTTACCATACAGTGAGCACCATTTCTTAGATGAATTTTCTTGTGTGGGTATGCTGTTGAGCTGATAACCATATTCGTTGTAGCGGAAAATGTAATCATCCTGAAGCTGTTATTATTGGTTAGTTTGTATAAGCTGTACTTTACTGTGGTCAGAGAATAAATATTTTCTTTTCCTGCTTCAGTGACAAAAGCAGTTAGAAGTTCCTGTATGTTTCTTATTCGGACTTCTTCATAATGCTATTTAGCACTTCCTAACAGTCATCTTTATTGTCATCTGTGTTGTCTTCAGTAGGAGATGGATATTGATGATGGTGTTGTCATAGCTCTTCTGCTTGACTGTAATGTATGACAGATACTTGCTCATGGCTTTGAATTCCTTTACTTGCTTTGAATTACCTTTACATGCTTTAAATTTAATTTTGCCGTCTTCTCACCTGTATTTTCTGAGGCAGTAAGAACGGCAGTGTGGCGGCTTTGGATAGTCTGTTACATCACATTTCCGACTGGCAATCCTAGCATTACAGGTCACAAAACTGTCACTATATACTTTCTTTTGAAATGACAACATTTGGAGTAAAGTTTAAGTAAGCACCTTTCGTAGTATTAATACATAAATTCGTTTAGCCATAGTATAGAACTCAAACACATTATATTAATTAAATTCTTAACAGATTTCCACAATCGTAAGTGAGCGTTATTTCTAACCCAGAATAAATAGCTTGTAATACTATGCTTTGTTATTTACTATATGTTGAACGTTCAGAGTGAATTTTGACCATTACTAAATCGCCTGTCTGAAATGTTGGTTCTGTAGCATGCTGGTTGTGTTTAGACAGTCTTTGTACAGCTTTTTGAACCAAAACATGCACTAGATTACTTTGTATTATCATCTGATTACCTTCATTAGGCAACCAGGCTATTAATAAAAGTAATGATTGCCCTATTACCTTTTCACCTACTATCTAAAATAGGGCCAATCCTACATTCAAGTGAGGCAGCTCATTCAAAGTTTTCTCAAATTTGACAATCAGCTGGCCCACCTAGAATATTTTGAGCAATGGTATATTCTACAGAGATGACCAAATTCTTTTGTTGTATGTACTACAGGATTTGTTTGTGGATGATATTTGGATATTAGTATACGTTTAATTTCATATGACAGAACATCTCTTTGAACTGGTTACTTAAAAATACACTGCTGTTACCACATAGTAATCTTTTAGGAACTTGCTAATGTATAAAGTAGTCATGAGTTAAACTTCAAACAGCTCCCTGCACAATGGCTTTTTTTAATTTATACAACTCCACATACTTAGACCATGATTCTATAGTAAAAAGTAAGTATGTAACACCTCTCAGACTTCTGGGAAGTGGTCCAAAATAATACACTGCTACTTAATCTCACAATAATTTTGGAATGATAGATTATAGCTTACACTGCACCTTTTGAGATGTTTAATACTGATCTCACGATTCCTGTTATGTTGTTAAAATAATAATATTTCATCAAATGTTTAACATATTTCCTCACTCCAAAATGGTCATAGCCTGCATTCATGTATTTTTTTATAATAAATTCTTGAACTGCTGAATAAGATATACAGATTTTATAAGATAATTCTAGATGGGAAAATTTCCAATAAAGCACATCTTTATATATCACCCATAGTTTAAGTGGATTGTTCATGTCTTGCCCTTCCATTATTGCCTGAATTATTTTTTCTAACTGTGAATCATTCATTTGCTCAGATTTTATGGCAGCAGCAAGCTATGTGACCCACCGGAAGTGATTTCCAATATTTATAAATATAGTTCCTATATGGTTCCCAGTCCTTTGGTGTTTTTTGTATCGCTTATGCCCATAGGAACCTTAGATGTGGTATGAAGACCAACATTCTGTGAAGCTTTCATGTAATGCACTTCATATTGAAATTCTTGAAGACATAGCTTCCATCACATCAATGTATGGTGCAGAAAGTGACTGTCCATCAGAAATGTTAATGCTACATGATCTATGTAAACTATTGTTTTCTATCTGTTAGTACACACCACAACCTTTGAAATACTTTGCCATTGGGTAATAGATCCTCTCATGTTTATTAAAAACACAGGTTGTAAAAACAATTGTATGGTGAAAATATAGCTCATCACATAATTGCCAATGGAAAATTTCACACGGTGTCCCACAATCTGCACTATCTGTTGTCAACTTTAACACCTACTCAGAACTGGGATGGAACAAAATTAGTGCATTTATTAGTTCTCACTTTATACTATTATAAATGTTTTCATCTTGTGTCCCCCTCCCTGCAGTGCCACATTGCAAGTCTAGTGATAGGACTGTTCAAGTAAGTTCCCGGTAAAAATCACTTAATAAGTTCTACCATTCCCAAAAATGACTTTACCTGTTTTCTGTTTCTTGGACTAGTGCATTGGAAAATTGCCACCACACCCAGATGGGTCAGCCTTTGGCTCTCTACTGCGTATAATATAACCTAGAAATCTCACTTGATGCATTTACAAAAATGATTTGGACAGCTTAATTCTGATTCTTTCTCTTTCATCTTCACAAATACTTCCTTTAATGCTACCATATGTTCATTCGAAGTCTGATTTCTTATTAATCATCAGCAACCAATTTTTGTAACAGCTTCCCTATGAGCTATGTCTAATGCTCAAATAAAAACAGCAGCCAAAATACTTAAACCCAAGGGCAGCACCTCGAATTGGAGGGACCTTCAAAAAGGAATGCTGCATACTTTCTTTAATCCTGTTGCAAAGGCACTTATCCATATCTGACGTTAGGATCGATGCAGTAATATACTTTGACGATTCAAGTTCAACTGAAATATCTTCCATACAGATATAGTGAACTCTTGCATTTCGATAATTTTGTTTAATGCCATAGCATCAACGAAATGTACACCCCCCTCCTGGTTTCTTTACTGCTAATAATGGATTATGAAAAATATTTTGTGATCTTTCAACAATTTCATGAGCTATCATTTTCGTGATTTCACTCACAGCTGCTTCTCTTCAAGTTAATGGTATAGGGGATACACATTTAAAGAACAAATCTGGGTTTTTGATTTTTAATTTACACTTGTATTCCCTGATAACCTCAGGTTCACCAAGAACATTGTGCTAAATTCCAAGAACAGTTCTTTTAATTCGTTCCTTTCATCCCTGTTTCGTGAATTACCCTTGTTCTATTTGTTTACTATTCCCTCCTCTGTGTGAAGTGCAGTGTGAAGTGCAGTAAGTTTCCTGAAACAACTACCTAAACATGGGCATTTAGCATACCCTGTTCTTTTTCTTCTGAATTCACAAATGAAACAGCCATGCCTTTATCATAGCTTTGTAGGCTAAAGAGAGCTTTTTAAATCTTTTGTGCATTATATGTTCGAAGCTGGTCGATATATAATAATAGTAAAATGCTTTACACACTGTGATACCTTCAACTTTGAGTCCTTTAATCATTATGATGGGACAGTCCCATTATTTACGTTTAGATCTGTAAAGTTCTTTGGCAATTATCTAACATCACTACTAGAATCTAGAAAAACGTTCACTGACGGCTCCTAAATCATGCCCTTGCTTATGGCTTCCCTATAAATGGTATTTACAACCTTAATGTTTTCCAAAACCAAATTATGCTGTGAACTCATTATTTCATCATATTAAATTAAGTTTATTACTACAGGCTAACTATTATTCATTGTTTCATGTCCCACATATCGGCCCTTACCTCGGGTCAACATTAGTTTCCCGAATTTTCAATAATCACTTCCCCTGTGGGATGTGGGTTTTCCCTTACAAACTGATTCTCCTGTGCCCTAAGCATTTCTGAACCATGTGCATTATCTCCTCTTGCTAAGGGATCAGGGTTTTGTCTATTGAGCTGAGAATTATTTCTCTTCCTTTGCTCTGAGTTACTTTCCTTACGGTACCCTTCTCTGTTACTCCTAACCTGTCAACTTCCCTAGTGTTATCAAATATATTTAATTGCTACAGGTATAGCACTAGCCCTTGATCATTCTCTTTCCGTCATTTTTTACCTACCGTACAAGGGTATTCTACTAATAAGTACCATGATGAGGTGACTTTCGCTAATATGTTCGTCAAAATACTTTCTTCAGTTCAAGTGTCACTCTATATATTTCCTAAACGCTGCCCATATTTCAGCGAAATGCCCTAGATATAGTAATTCTAGAATTTTCTTGTACCTTGGATTTTAAATTCTTTGTGTCATTCTTCTGTATCATTAAATATAGTTTTAAATCCCATTTTCTGTTTTTCCTATTCCTCTTCAGCATCTGATAATACTTCGTTGATAGGCTCCAAAAACTCTTCATGAACTATATCAGTTTGGTCAAAAAACTCTGTTCTTATTGTTTTTTGTTTTTTGTCAGTTTTGTCTTTCATTTGTATTTTAAAACTCTAAGTGTTCGCTTAACATCAGTATATATATATATATATATATATATATATATATATATATATATGCTGTGGAACTGGATGCAGAAATAAAAAATCTACACCCAATTCCAGAAAATTATCAAACTTTCGTAGAGACCCTCCAAAAGATTTCTCGAAGACACATACCCCGAGGCTGCAGAGAGCATTTCATCCCAGGTCTCTCTGACGAATCAAAGAACATCCTGAGGGAGTACGAAATGCTTTTCGAACAGGACCCTTTTAGTGAAGAAGTAGTCCAATGTGGAGAAACACTAATGGAAATGATTAGTGAATCAAGACAAAGGAAATGGGTCGAAACTCTGGAAATAATGGATATGACCCACAGCAGTAAAGTCGCTTGGAACTTATACTGATGTTAAGCGAAAACTTAGAGTTTTAAAATATATATACTGATGTTAAGCGAATATGAATTTCTAATTGTGAATACGTATTCTCAGTTCTAGCATGAACACTATATACCATTGCACTGAGATTATCAATCTGTAGATTTCAATTCCGCTTTTGTATTCGCAACTTATGAACTATTTAACTATGAGTTCAAACCGTCTATTTTTATATCAAAAGGATTCACATAAAGACGCATCCTCCTTTCAAAAATTTCGTCAGACACAATAGGTAGTTGTAGTTCAAGTAGGGGGACAAGGAAGGAGCCTCCACGCGTGCACTATCTGAGATAAGAGACCGAGAATCATCTGTCAGATAATGCCGGCATCCCCCGGAAACGTTGCAATAAAAAGCAACGGCCAATACTTCCAACACCGGAAAAGCAAAAAGAATGGGCCCTTCTCAGAGCCAACTCTGGCGATAGCAAGCCTAAACGTAGAGGGTATCACCAAAAACAACAAATCATATCACAACTTTGCTGCACGCACAGATGGGACATACTGTGTATACAATAAACACACAATAAAGAAGGGGCAATAAGACCAGAAATAGAAGGAATGAAATTAACCATAGAAAATCCACATCCTAAATATGGCAGCTCTGTCTTCACAAAACCTGAGATGGCCATAATATCAACTAACAGAACTACATACAATAACATAGAATTACTGACTGTCGAGTGTAGCACCTTCACCGTAACGTCAGTATACAAGCCGCCCGGAGAGAAGTTCAACTTGACTTTGGCGCCAAACTTCAACAACCAGAAAACACATTTCATCTTAGGAGACTTCAACTGCCACAGCACATCATGGGGCTACAAACATACAGACGACAACGGACATAAATTAGAGCTATGGGCGGAAATAAATAACTTATCCCTGATCCATGATCCCAAGCTACTATGCTCGTTCAGCAGCAAAATCTGGAGGCGCGAATACAACCCTGATATTTGTTTTGTAAGCGCAAACGAGGAAGACCGATGCTTAAAAACTGCATACGCACCTCTTCCTAAAACACAACACCGACCTATCAGAATCCAAATATACGCTGCTTTGAGAACAACGAAAATACCATTCCGCAGACGCTTCAACTTTAAAAAAGCTAAATGGATAGAATATGCTGTGGAACTGGATGCAGAAATAAAAAAATCTACACCCAATTCCAGAAAATTATCAAACTTTCGTAGAGACCCTCCAAAAGATTTCTCAAAGACATATACCCCGAGGCTGCAGAGAGCATTTCATCCCAGGTCTCTCTGACGAATCAAAGAACATCCTGAGGGAGTACGAAATGCTTTTCGAACAGGACCCTTTTAGTGAAGAAGTAGTCCAATGTGGAGAAACACTAATGGAAATGATTAGTGAATCAAGACAAAGGAAATGGGTCGAAACTCTGGAAATAATGGATACGACCCACAGCAGCAAAGTCGCTTGTAACTTAATAAACAAACTTAATTGTGACTCTGGGACAGCTAAACAATGCTCTTCAGTAACACCCAATCATATTGCCCATCAGCTCCTACTAAATGGAAAACCCAACAAGAAATGTCAGAAAATAAAAATCAGCAGAATTCAGAGTCAAGAGTCAAGCATGTTCGAAATACCATTTATCATGAAAGATTTTAATCATGGAATGAACTCAATGAAAAACGGGAAAGCAGCGGGAGTCGACGATATATGCCTGAAACAGATCAAACAGCTTGGACCTAGTGCCAAGCAATGGATCCTGCAGCTCTTTAATCATTGCTTAAAAACGTGTAAGATCCTAAAGATGTGGAGGAAATCAAAGGCAGTGGCGCTACTAAAACCTGGGAAAGACGCAGGTCAACCGAAGAACTACCGCCCAATAGCACTCCTGTGCCATCTGTACAAACTTTACGAATGAATAATACTAAACCGCATAGCAAACATCGCAGACCAAAAGCTCATTCCCCAACCGGCTGGATTCAGACCCAGGAAATCATGCACCAGTCAAATCCTACCACTCACAGAACACATAGAGGAAGGGTTTGAAAACAAACAAATAACAGGTGTAGCATTGGTGGACTTAAGTTCTGCATACGACACCGTCAACCACAGAAAGCTCATGGAAAAACTGTACTGTACATTTAAGGATCATCAGTTCACAAAAATCATTGAATCTCTGCTGCAAAACTGACAGTTCTATGTAATGCTGGACGGAAAAAAAAAGCCAATGGCGTCGACAAAAGAACTGTCCCACCCAGGGCAGTGTGCTGGTCCCCCTACTATTTAACCTATACACCAATGATCAACCAACACCGGAACGTACTACCCATTTCTTTTATGCCGATGGTCTGGCCATTAGAGCGCAAAGAAATAGCTTCGAGGAAGTAGAAGGGAAATTAGAAAGCTCGCTAAACGTAATGTCTGAATACTATAAAGAGAACTCCCTCAAACCAAATCCATCTAAGACACAGGTTAGCGCTTTCCACCTCAGCACAAAACAGGCAAACCGGAAGCTGAACGTCACCTGGAATGGCAACAAACTGGACCATATGGACAAACCAACATACCTTGGTGTCGTGCTGGATAGATCACTGACGTACAGATATCACTGTGAAAAAACCTGCCAAAAAGGTGCTGCCAGGAACAATATTTTAAGAAAACTGACGGATAGTAAATGGGGAGCTAGTCCGACTATATTACGAGCAACTGCTCAAGCACTTTGCTTCTCCACGGCAGAATATGCATGCCCTGTATGGTCTCGATCCACACATGCCAAAAAAGTCACTCCAGTCCTTAATGAAACATGCAGGCTATCAACAGGATGCATGAAACCCACTCGACTTGGGAAAATATACAAAGCAGCTGGATTCTCATCTCCTGAATCCCGAAGAATTGCGCACGAACATACAGAAAAATTTAAACAGATTTTCGACGAGCGCCACCCGATGGATGGTTCTTCATGTGGACGTAGCAGACTTAAATCCCGCAAGAGATTTCGCACTAGTGAATTGAACGAGCCTCCGAAGGACTACCCTGCCTCACGAGAAATACCCAGTGGCAGTACATCAAGCTGGAAGATTTGGAGAACACTGAACCGCATCAGAACAGGTGTAGCACCAGTTAAAGCAAACCTAGTCAAATGGGGCTTCAAGGACGAAGGAGACAACAAATGCGACTGTGGTGAAGTTCAGGATATGGAACACCTTCTACAGTGTTCCATCTGCCCCACAAGGTGTACCCTTGATGAACTATGGCTTGAGAAGAGAGAAACATTGGACTCGGCCCGACATTGGGCTGAAAGGCATTGAAATAAATCTCCGGACACGAAAAAGTAAAGTAAAGTAAGTGGTTCAAATTCTTTATAATGTAATATAAAATACCCACAACTATTTGTTAAGCACACATAACACTTCACACTATCGTTTTACACTGTACCATATAATTATTTCACTGCCAACATGAATTGAACTCATCGGATAAAATAATTGTAAACTGTTGGCTGGAATGTGATGGAGACCACCCAGTCCCATGTAGCAAGTTGCCCTGCTGCCGCCACAAGGTCATGATAGTAGTAGGGCAACAGAGTTTCTGAGACAATTGGTTAGTGTAGGTTCCATATATTCAGGGGGAAGTACACATGCAGAAGCAAACTTTATAGATTGATAAATTAATTAATTAGTCAGTTAATTTTATATCAAAGGTGTGCTTGTATTGGCGAGGGGGAGGAGAGGAGTAGGAGAGAAGAAGTGGGAGGCAGAAAGGTGGGGGGAATGGGTTCTCAGAAGAACAGGTTATCCCTAGGAGGCCATAAATCAACCACCAGGGGATCATAAACCACATAGCCGAGTAATTGCCCCTGAATGTATGCAACCTGCAATAACGAACTGTCTCAGAAACTCAGTTGCCCTACTACTTAAAACACATCCACATTTTTGCCCTTTTGTCATTTGGTTCAAATTCTCCATAATACATACTTCCAACTAAGAGAATGTTGAGTAGTGATGTATTCCATACTATTCCATTTCTGTCTTGAAATATCTATTATAGACCTCGCCACCAAGGTCTGTACGTAGATTATAAGGGATGTGGCTGCTTCCTGTCTGCAGCAATTTCTCAGACATCTGTGCAAATGGCTTATCTGTCTTTGTTTTGATGCGTAGAGCATAGGCAAAATTCGAGTACACATCAATGACCACCAAAATGTATTTGAAATCTTTATTCCCCATGATCTACAAGATCCCCTTGCCATAAGTCATCCTAAACTCAAATTGTATCCTGCCTAAGTGAGAACTCCTTGCATGCTGGTTTATAGAGTTCTTGAACAATTGTCTCCATAATTATTTGACGATATGTCTTTCTCTGTGCTCTGAAATGCAGAAATTACAGAAATGATTTCATTCAGATGTGCTATATTCTCAGTTGCAGACGATGCTTGAGCAGCTACAATCTTTCAACTATTTTGTTGGGCTCGTCGTAATAAGTGTATTTGTTGGGATCCGTGGTTAATTTTCCTATTCTGAAAGTCGTTAATGTCACTGCCGAGTACGTCTGCTTAGATACTTTTAATAACGTTTTTCTATTTTCAACTCTTCATGAATTTTGCTGATACTCCTTTGGCCTCCTTAAATCCCTCCATCATATGTAACTTCTGACCATAATTTTGAATAAATTTTGGAGAATAGCTGTCTAGTTTCTAGTTTTTAAGAATATTAGATTCAGTAGCCCAGGCATTCTTATGAATGATCAGTCACCAATCTGTATTGCACTCTTGGTTGAACTATGGGTGTCCAGCATATATGGTTTTTCCTTATTTTGTAAGTTCTATCTTGCTGACTATCACTGTAATGTTTAATGAAATCACCATTGGCATCTTCCTCCACCTCTTCTTCAGCCGCCAATATTCATTCAACAGGTTTTGTGACAAAACTAAATGTTTCCAGAATGAGATTTTCACTTTGCAGCGGAGTGTGCAGTGATATGAAACTTCCTGGTAGATTAAAACTCGGGACCAAGTTCGAGTCTCGGTCCGGCACACAGTTTTAATCTGCCAGGAAGTTTCAAAACTAAATATCTCTCTGAGCGATTGGTCTCTTTCCGAAATACCTAATTTCAGCATTCACAGTTTCTCTCGGTTAGCCATATGTGGTTTATCGACTTTATGTTTTATTGACAAGTTGTTTTATACTAAGAAGACTTTGGAACAGTATACAACTCAAACACATTCCTGTTTGCCTTCTTTTCAATTACTTTAATCTGTGCAGTTAACTTGCTTGTCTTCTTTTCAGTTGCATCAAACCTTGCAGTTAATTCGTTGATTAGTTTCACAATGGCCTGGGAATAGGTATTTAGCCGCGTGATACTTTTTTTATGGCTTCAGGTCTAAGAGTATTACGTTTAATACTGTCACTGAGTGTCCTTATTTTCATGTGATGGTATAAACGAATATTCTGAGTTTCCCTCTTAGACGGACTGTAGGAGGACGATCTTACAAAATTCTTCATAACATAAAGAATAATGACATAATTAGTCTGTCATTTCTGTATACATACACTGAAGACACAATGAAACTGGTACACCTGCCTAATGCTGTCCAGGACAAGCATGCAGAAGTGTCACAACACGATGTGACATGGACTCGACTAATGTCTGAAGTAGTGCTGGAGGGAACTGACACCATAAATACTGAGGGCTGTCCATAAATCCAGAAGAGTACGAGGGGGCAGAGATCTCTTCTGAACAGCATGTTGCAAGGCATTCCAGATATACTCAATAATGTTCATGTCTAGAGAGTTTGGTTGTCAGCCGAAGTGTTTAAAAGCTCAGAAGTGTGTTTTTGGAGTCACTCTGTAGAAATTCTGGACGTTTGGGGTGTCACATTGTCCTGCTGAAATTGTCGAAGTGCACAAGGGACGTGATGGAGGTAGGAAATCAGATAGGATGCTTATGTATGTGTCACCTGTCAGAGTCGTATCTAGACATATCAGGGTTCTCATAGCACTCCAGTTTCACACACCCCACACCATTACAAAGCTTCCACCAGCTTGAACAGTGCCCTGGTGACATGCAGGGTCCATGGATTTATGATGTTGTCTCCATACCCATACATGTCCATCTGCTCTATACAATTTGAAATGAGACTCATCTGACCAGGCAACATGTATCCAGTCATCAAGAGTCCATTGTCCGTGTTGACATGCCCAGACGAGGTGTAAAGCTTTGTGTCGTGTAGTCATGAAGGGTACATGAGTGGGCCTTCAGCTCCAAAAGCCCATATCGATGATGTTTTGCTGAATGGTTCACACGCTGACACTTGCTGATGACACAGCATTGAAATCTGCAGCAATTTGTGGAGGGGTTGCACTTCTGTCACGTTGAACGATTCTCTTCAGTCGTTGCTGGTCCCTTTCTTGCAGGACCTTTTTCTGGCCGCAGTGATATCAGAGATTTGATGTTGTACCAGATTCCTGATATTCACGGTTCACTCATGAAATGGTCGTACAGGAAAATCCCCACTACATCGCTACCTCAGAGATGCTGTGTCCCATCGCTCATGCACCGGCTATAACACCACGCCCAAACTCACTTAAATCTTGATAACCCGCCATTGTATCAGCAGTAACTGATCTAACAATTGCACCAGGCACGTCTTGTCTTATATAGGAGTTGCCGACCGCAGCGCCGTAATCTGTCTGTTTACATATCTCTGTACTTGAATATGCATGACTATACAATTTCTTTGGCGCTTCAGTGTGGTCTATGCACACACAAACACACAATTATTTTTTAAAAACATCCTGAAAGCTCCAACGCTGTGGACCTACATTAAACTGCATTACATTATCAATAACTCAAAAGCTATACTATGAGTGATCCTATAGATCTCTACATAAAGTTGTAAATTCATCAGATGTAATGTCAGATCTTATATGTGGAAGGTAAATATGTTTTAAATTCGTATTAAATTGTTTAAGATAATATTGAGGTTTAGATAATCTTCTACCGTTTACTTTGGGATCCTTGAATATTCTGGCATAGATTAAAAAAAAGATCTCTTTGACGGCTGGAGCAGAAATATTTATGTATATGGTGGTCGTTTTTCACTATGACATCGTCGAATATGAACACTGTATTAGGTTTTAATCCTTGAGGTACTGGGACACCATGCCGGCCAGAGTGTCCGAGCAGTTCTAGACGCTTCAGCCTGGAACCGCGCGACCGTTACGGTCGCAGGTTCGAATCCTGTCTCATGCATGGATGTGTGTGATGTCCTTAGGTTAATTAGGTTTAAGTAGTTCTAAGTTCTAGGGGACTGAAGACCTCAGAAGTTGAATCCCAAAGTGCTCAGAGCCATTTTTTGAACTGG
Organism: Schistocerca serialis cubense; assembly: GCF_023864345.2. NCBI lineage: Eukaryota > Metazoa > Arthropoda > Insecta > Orthoptera > Acrididae > Schistocerca > Schistocerca serialis. The sequence goes on along the minus strand of NC_064641.1, from coordinate 663,148,402 downwards.
GACACCATGACGTTGGATGAAAGTCTTATAAGTAATACCATCAACACTTGAAAGTATTTCATTGAGTAGGTGGTACTTGGGTTGGAACGTTGATTTCGAAATTATATGTATACATTCTCGAATTGAAGACGATCTGGAAGCACTAGCAGGAACGTGAGAATGTTATTCTTCCTGCAGTCGTGAACCAACGACAATCAAACTGTAACTGCTTCGCAGTAGTGACCCATTCTTGTTATTCTGCTTTTCCAAAGTATCCTCGGACCATTCAGTTACTGCCAAGTCCTAGTGAAGAGGCTGTTTTGTTAATCCAGTCATCATGAATACTATAAGACTACACTAGCATACAGGAGGATTTGTAAGGAAAAAAAGAACACTGGTATCATATACACGCTTCATTTATTTCTACATGTAGCTGGGTATATATATATATATATATATATATATATATATATACACTCAAATAAAATGGCAGTTCTATGCCTGAATCATATAAACCCATGCAAATGAGGGTCTAATGAAAAATAATGCCTCCAAATTTATCATGTGAAAACTCTAAAGATTTAAAAAAAACAAACGCTATTAACATTCCACTTCTTTATTCTTCATATCTACATATTTATTTCTCAACACAGTCAAATGGTAATGAACATATTTCTCCCAATGAGAGACCCCTTTGATGATATAATTACTGTAGAATGATTGACTTTGTTGATGGAGGCACAATCTCACCTCTGCTTTTATTCTTATATACTAAAGTTCAGAGCAGTCTAGTGGCAGTGGGCTGCGAATATGTAATGTTAATAGCGTTTGTTTTCTTTCTTTCTTTCTTTAAAAACTTTAAGAGAGTTCACATAAAACATTCTGAGGCATTAATTTTACACACGCTCTTGTGTTAAGGTGCATCACACATCGAAATATGGAGGTACATATTCCTCCATGTTGTAAGGCTTATTCACTAAATGAAATAGAAGTAAATAACAGTTGGTATGGTGTATTACCACTTGGTGCATCTTTTAATGCAAATATAATGAAAATCATCTGTTTATTCAGAATATTGATACTTTAAATACTGTTGCATGCTGAATACATGAGCGGTACACAGCCTATGGTTTACGGAGGTTGCATTATTGAGAAAAGTGTGAGCAAGCTAGTGGGTAATAGGCAAATCGAGTCACAGCCCTTCACAGTAGCAGTTGTGGAGTCTTGGAGAGAGGGTGCTGAATCAGGGGGGAATAAGCAGTTTGAACAGTGGAGGTGGCACACAGAGATTACTATTTGAGATACTCCATGATGTGTAATCTGAGGAAGGGAAATGATTTTTAAAGTCATTGTATTAAGAGACAGCGCAGTTAGCTGCAAGTGCAAGTTTAATAATTGTTGTTCTGCAAGGATTTCATTGTGTCCAATAACATCAAAGTGATGGCAACCTGGAAGAACTGTCAATCATGTTTCAGTATTCTAATTAGTCATCCCCAGTTAACATTAGATAAATAATGTCATATTACAAAGCCAAGAAAGGAAATGTTTGTAACAGAAATATTTTGTAGACACAACATTATCTGGCATGACAATATAGAGGCAGAGAATGCTGGTTATTCGTATTAGTAGGAATTCACTTTTGTGTCATGCAAAGGATTGAGTTTCAAACCACTTTCTTTGTCATTTACAAATCTCACACAAAGTGTATCCCCATTGTTCAAAGAAACATGCTTGGTAAAATTTGCGTTGCCATGCCTAGCACTTTTGAGTGACAATAATTGATAATTCTGAAAAGAAAACAGAAACTTATTTGCTAAAACAGCAATTTAAATAAAATAAGAATAAGGAGGCAAACTGCTGTGCAATGATTGATTTGAGATCATCAATTGCAGTGCAGCCAGAGGAGAGTCAAATTATCTGTTGGAAGATAAGAATTTGTTGTAGGGCCTTAGCGAACACCTTTGACAGAATATTAGTAACAGTTTCCAATTAATGAAATTTCAGTAAATTCAACATATACGTTTTTGTAGTAGGGCACATTTAAATTACATAACAGTTAGTCATTGTGAGTATTCTTGTAAATCATTCCTTTATGCAATTTAATTTACAGAGAGTTAGGTACATTTCAGATTAATTAAAATCACATTCCTAAAAAAGTAATTTGCTTAAATCAGTTCATGTTCAAATGTGTGGAAGCTTTGCTAGTTCTAGATGTGAATCTGTAATCAGAATTTTAGAAGTCAAATAGTTTTCAGGTCGTTAACGAGAAATTCAGCACACACAGTTTCAGTATACAACTCACAAACTACAGACAACTTTCACCTTCAGCCTTTCTGCTCAGGATACATTCCTTTGCACTTTTTTGGCTTTGTGGTTAGATGAAGACACTCTACTCTGCAACTGTATTCACAATTTAAATTAACTGACCTGTTTGGATCTATTTCATGCATCACAAATAACATGCCTCTGCACTACAAAACATTTCTGCAGTCAAATAATTATCTGTGCCTTGTAATTACCCATTGGCTGTGTTGGAATATTTTGAGATTTTTATGTGTTGTCGTCTACAATTGTGTTACTATATTGATGACTACCAGATCCAAATGAAATGCTAAAGGTCTGGAAGAAGCTGCTTCTGATGAGACAGAGGCCTGCTCAGATTATCAGTGCAAATGAGGTAGGCGTGATAATGACAGGCATACAGGATAGGAGTAGTAATACATCAGTAATTATACATGATCATGAGAATATGATCAGAGATTTCATACTCAAAAATATGTTTCTAGTGCGTGATTTGTGACAGTATACAAATTCAGAGATTGGAGACCTAGCTTTTGCCACTGTAACACAAATACACACTGATGCAGATTTACTGTCTTCCAGTAATAACATGGAGCTTGGTAGGAATGAACCCCCGCAATATACACAGGTGAATCTAATCTCTTCTCGGTAAATAGTAATTCTGCACAGCCAACCTAAGTACAGCAGTGAATGAATTCAAGTATTTGTATAAATCACGGTCGTTCACAAATGATTTACACTGACAACAGTTCAGAATGAAAACTTTTTTATTTTACTAAATCACATCCACAAAAAAAACTGATGGCCACGTGATGCTATATCAGCGGACCTTAGCCACAACGACCTTACCACACCAATGGACCATGATCAAAGACCACGACCTAAAAGACAATAACTTATTATGCAGAGGTTCTCAAACATCCTTACAACTTAATTTTTATATAAAACATGTTGTTTAACGTCCAAAATATTATACCTGCTACTATACTTGAAATTTGAGTTTTGAACTATTTCGAAGAGCTCTTATGTTTATGGAGTACTCCTATTTCAGTGATCAGATACCCAACAAATCCAATGATTAGCAAGACTAGCACACCTTACATTATTAACATATGTACCAAGTTATGCACTGAGATATAGGCAATTATGTAACTAAGTATTTCAATGTGAAACTGTTATATGCTGCCTCCTCTCTTTATCAAGAAGATGACTCCATAAATATATTGACTTGTGCTTGCTACACCCCAACTGTTCTTCCACAGTAAACATTATCACATCCAGCAAATTAGTTATATTATTACAGTATCCCTTGTAACCTCACATACCCCCACTTCATGGAGACATTTCCTTAGTAATGGCTACATGAAATAGCACCAAACACTCGCATCCCATTTTACTATGATCGATGTGGGTACTGTTATCAGAAACACACAAACATATTACTGAACACTGTATCTAGCATAAACATACAATTTAAAATTAACATGCAATTTGATAGTTTCATATTGAGTCTTAGTGGGCTGGAAAACTCACACAAATTTATATCAAATAAATGCCCATGTTAGTCTTTGTAGGGTGGATACATTTCACATAAGAACACGTCCACTTCTACACAGTTGTTTCTGTAGTTGTACCAGTGTGATTCAACTAGTTCCTTGCGTCCATAACCGTATTAATTGGAACACAGCTCTCAAACATCTCAGCCAGCAGTGCTGTGTCTCCTCTCGTCAGCCAAGCCATTCTATCAAAATTCAAACAGTTACCCCAATGAGTGATCGCTCAAACAAAAGACCCACAACTTCCCCAGCGATCAGTCAAAGTAAACCTTCCCATGGTCAGCAAATGTCTGCTGTGCATTGCTCGAGTGGAGCCTCCAGATAACAGTCACAAAATACATAATATATGAATACAAACATCTGTTTAGACCCACTAGTCTTCTTACAATAAATGTTCCAAGTGACTATAGCAGCAACAATCCTACCCCCACGCACCAGTTTCAACTCCAGGTGCCACTGATGCAGCCATAAATTTTAAGAAAACTGTAAGACTAATTGTAACACTACTTTAAATTTGGCCATCTCATAACCTGCACCATCCCCAGCACCTGTCTCAAGCTCAGAGTGCAACTCTCATAGGCATATTAATCAAACAGTCCCTCAGTTATAAATATACATTTGACATAATAGCCCCACAATAACAACAATCACACAAAACATGGCGAATCATTATGTACTTTATACATCTGAATATTTTTTTTTTCAACATACAATTTTAATTCGGTTACATTTCTTAAGCGAAATGGTTTCCTTGATGTAGGATATACTAGTCTATATGCATTTGGGTGAGGACATTCAGACACCACAAATGGTCAATCATATATTAATGTCTCCATCCAGAGTACTTGATTTTTCTTTGGTTTTGACCAATACTTTGTCTCCACGTTTGAACTTTGTTACTTTATATCTTCCATCATGCCTTCTCTTTCTTTCTAGTCCCCCTTCTCTAATTTGTTGCATGAACTTTCTCATCATTAAATAATGCACTTAGACCCATGTCTACTACCTCCTTGCAACTGTCTTCATTGCTGTTTATATTTTTGTTATTTGCACCCACAACCATTACTGTCTTTTCTTCCATTGTTTTAACAGATTTTTGTGAGCATAAACCTACATTATCTTCAACATTTATTGGCTGATTCCCTTCGTATCTATCAAACATTTCCTTGATGTGTAAATTGGATTGATCATAAAATCTGCTTTTATTCCACTGCCCATCTTGTTCTCTTCTATGCGAATTTCTGTATTGTATCCCCCCCAAAACCTTTCACTTCCTATAATAGCATCCATGTGACATATATCCATTTCTACACTTTCCCTGTGATACTGATTCTTTGTTTTATTGCATCCCTGCCTGGTCCTTTTCCCTGCAGTGTCACCAGCCCCCCCTGCAGACCTTGAGTGAGGCTTCAGTTAGTTTTCCAATTGTTTTTTCTCGAAATTAGCATTTGGTGGTCCCTCATGCCTTTCCCCCTGTTCATCATTTACTCCTTCTCTGCTCAAAGCTATCCCTCCTTCCTACAAAATTCATATTCCCTCCAGGCTGTCTATTCCTCCAATTTCTGTCATGATTACTGTGGCCATTTCTGTCATCCCTCAATCGATTACCATTGCTTCCTTTAAAGCTATTATAGTTTCCCTTATCCTGATTTCTATCATTCTGTGCAACATACAAGGGCCTGTACCAGAGAGCTCTATCCATATTTTCAATGAAATTGAGAAATTCTTCCATAGAATCGTTTGGACTATGAATCAGCTCCCACTGTAAAGACTGAGGCAGCCTTCTCTTCATAGTTGAAATCTCAGTCAACACAGCTAATGGCCAGTCCAAATGAGTCAATTTGTTTAATTCTTCACACAAAACTCCCTCATGCTTTCCTTCTCAAATTTGTACTCTGGCCCATTCAAAAAATCATTTTGTAGCCTCAACTGCTTCGCTTGTCCCCAGAACTTATTCAAAAACATTGTCTCAAATGTCTTAAAATCTTCAAATTGTTCAGTATGTTGATTAGCCCAGGTTTGAGCTGCTCCTCTAACTGCCTTTTTATGTATTTTATTTTAACACACTCAGTCATACAAGGTATAAAACAGTCTTTGCAGGCAGCCATGAAATCCACTGCATGACATCTGCCCTCTCCACTAAAGGTTTAGTGGGGTATCCTTGGCCCATAGGTGACCCTAATTATACACTTCCTTGTCCAGCAGCTACGCTGTTTATGGTTTCTTTTAAATTATTCACCTCCCCTTCCAATTTATTATTGTTATCTCTAATCCATTTGTTGCACTCATATACACTCCTGGAAATTGAAATAAGAACACCGTGAATTCATTGTCCCAGGAAGGGGAAACTTTATTGACACATTCCTGGGGTCAGATACATCACATGATCACACTGACAGAACCACAGGCACATAGACACAGGCAACAGAGCATGCACAATGTCGGCACTAGTACAGTGTATATCCACCTTTCGCAGCAATGCAGGCTGCTATTCTCCCATGGAGACGGTCGTAGAGATGCTGGATGTAGTCCTGTGGAATGGTTTTGCCATGCCATTTCCACCTGGCGCCTCAGTTGGGCCAGCGTTCGTGCTGGACGTGCAGACCGCGTGAGACGACGCTTCATCCAGTCCCAAACATGCTCAATGGGGGACAGATCCGGAGATCTTGCTGGCCAGGGTAGTTGACTTACACCTTCTAGAGCACGTTGGGTGGCACGGGATACATGCGGACGTGCATTGTCCTGTTGGAACAGCAAGTTCCCTTGCCGGTCTAGGAATGGTAGAACGATGGGTTCGATGACGGTTTGGATGTACCGTGCACTATTCAGTGTCCCCTCGACGATCACCAGTGGTGTACGGCCAATGTAGGAGATCGCTCCCCACACCATGATGCCGGGTGTTGGCCCTGTGTGCCTCGGTCGTATGCAGTCCTGATTGTGGTGCTCACCTGCACGGCGCCAAACACGCATACGACCATCATTGGCACCAAGGCAGAAGCGACTCTCATCGCTGAAGACGACACGTCTCCATTCGTCCCTCCATTCACGCCTGTCGCGACACCACTGGAAGCGGGCTGCACGATGTTGGGGCGTGAGCGGAAGACGGCCTAACGGTGTGCGGGACCGTAGCCCAGCTTCATGGAGACGGTTGCGAATGGTCCTCGCCGATACCCCAGGAGCAACAGTGTCCCTAATTTGCTGGGAAGTGGCGGTGCGGTCCCCTACGGCACTGCATAGGATCCTACGGTCTTGGCGTGCATCCGTGCGTCGCTGCGGTCCGGTCCCAGGTCGACGGGCACGTGCACCTTCCGCCGACCACTGGCGACAACATCGATGTACTGTGGAGACCTCACGCCCCACGTGTTGAGCAATTCGGCGGTACGTCCACCCGGCCTCCCGCATGCCCACTATACGCCCTCGCTCAAAGTCCGTCAACTGCACATACGGTTCACGTCCACGCTGTCGCGGCATGCTACCAGTGTTAAAGACTGCGATGGAGCTCCGTATGCCACGGCAAACTGGCTGACACTGACGGCGGCGGTGCACAAATGTTGCGCAGCTAGCGCCATTCGACGGCCAACACCGCGGTTCCTGGTGTGTCCGCTGTGCCGTACGTGTGATCATTGCTTGTACAGTCCTCTCGCAGTGTCCGGAGCAAGTATGGTGGGTCTGACACACCGGTGTCAATGTGTTCTTTTTTCCATTTCCAGGGGTGTATATCAGTTTTAATTAACTTGAATTCTGTATCTGTTTGCTTTTCATATAAACGAGACCCTTGTTCCTGTACCTGAACCTGCCTCACCAGATCACTCTGTACAGCTTCAATTTTATCAGTTAGCCCCTTTTTTACTTCCTTAACCTTGTCACTAACTCCCACTACCAATTTAGCCTTGTTGTCAAGTCTACTCTCAATATCTAGAAATATGGCCTGTAATTGACCAACTTTGTCAGATACAGTTTTTAGTTCATTCCCAAGCACGGTTTTTAATTCCTGAAATTTTGTGTTCATACTACTTTCTTGAAATCCATATTTTCTAATTTTTTATTCAATTTATCAAAAAATTCAGAAAGTTGACTTCCTGACACCCAACCGATTTCTTCCTGTATTCCACGATTACTAATATCACTCCCTACTTCTCACTCACATTCGCCCTGCGAATTTTCAGTTTCCTTGGCCATGGCTGATGATTTGAAACACTAATAAAATTACGCAACTGCTGCTGTTACTTATCTCGCTTGATGCTGCTGCACGATGTACTCCAGATGCGACGTCAGTAATCGCCGTCTGCGGTGAGGAGATGCCGTGGCGACGCTACAACGATGATGCGACGGCTGCGTCGAGACGGAGGCGGCTGGGCCATGGCAGCGTGGTTTGGCCGCGACACGCGAAGGTGACGACGATGCGGTTGTTTGTGTCGCGACAGAGTCGGCTGGGCCGCAACACGTGAAGCCAGCGACACAGGAAACAAACAGCGACACTCGGACAGCGGTGTAGCACGTGAATGTCGTGGCACCGCAATGAAAACAGCAACACTGGCGGGCAGCGGTGTGCTTAACAGCGACCCGCTACTGTTGTCGGGACGTGGCACGTGGAAACAGCGACACAGCAAACAAACAGCGGTGTAGCATGTCAATTCCGTGGCACTACGATGAAAATATTAAACAAAGGCGGGCAGCGGTGTATTTAGCAATGTCCCGCTACTATTGGGCATGGTCTTGTGGTGGCATTGACACAAACACGACAGTTCTCAAATCTTATGAGACACGCGGCGGCTCCGACTTTAAGCACACATCCAGGTACTGTCTGCACTATAGTCTTATCCGTAGTCCACTTATGCACATCAATTATGGTACACTGCAACTGCTGCTACTATTGCTCTGCCTGTAGCTCTGAGCCCCCACACTGACTATACATAGCCCTTAAATCTCGCTGGAATACTCGATCACAAAATAATATGGAACAGAACAGTCCTATCCCGGACGAGTCCCCAATTGCAACTTCACTCACGATTGTACACAACCTTTTATCATGACTCGTCTGCAAAAGGGGTTCGGTTATGCACAGTTGCATTCGCGCCCTATGTTGAGTAAATAGCCAGCCTAAGTACAGCAGTGAATGATTTACACCAACAACAGTTTAGAATGAAAACGTTTTTATTTTACTAAATCACATCCACAAAACAAACTGATGGCCGCGTGATACTATGTCGGCGGCTCTTAGCCGCACCGACCTTACCGCACCGACGGACCACGATCAAAAGCCCGCGACCTTTGTCCCCTATCCTCTGTCCTGTGTCCGGTCACATGACACTACGTTAGTCAAATATGTTATTTCTAAACATGGCTATCATCCATTTACAATGTTAGGACATTAAACTACGTAAAACTGAGTACCTTATATTATTTTGTAGACAATCATCAGATTATTTACATTTCAGGGCACTCCACTTTTTGGCAGTTTCACCCCTCTTCTTTTGTTTAATCACGTCTTTGCCTACAAGGTGTGGCATAGGAAATACTCTTTTTGTTCTACATAGATCGAAAACTGAACAGTACCTTCACAATAAAAGACAATAACTTATTATGCAGAAGTTCTCAAACATTCTTACAACTTAATTTTTATATAAAACATGTTCTTTAATGTCCACAAAATAATCCCTGCTACTATGCTTTAAATTTGAGTTTTGAACTATTCTGAAGAGCTCTTATGTTTATGGAGTACTCCTGTTTCACTGATCAGATACCTAACAAATCCAATGATTAGCAAGACAAGCACACCTTACATTATTGACATATGTTCCAAGTTATGCACTGAGACATAGTATTCAATGTGAAACTGTTATATGCTGCCTCCTCTCTTAAAAAGGTGACTCCATAAATATATTGACTTGTGCTTGCTGCACCCCAACTGTTCTTCCACAGTAAACATAACCACATCCAGCAAATTAGTTATACTGTTACAGTATCCCTTGTTACCTCACCATCGGAGACCTAGCTTTTGACACTGTAACACAAGTGCACACTGATGCAGATTTAATGTCTTCCAGTAATAACATGGAACTTGGTAGGAATGAACCCCTGCAATTTACACAGGTGGATCTAATCTCTTCTCAGTAAATAGTAATTCTACACTTGGTCATGGGAATATTTTGCAAAGTATACGTGACATGCTTAGACAGATCACAAAAAGTAGTAAAGCACAGGAGGAAAGCAATAAAGAGCTTGGGAAACAAGTGGCAGAAAATGGCAGTATAGGAAGAGAATCATAGAAAGTACAAAGGGAACTTCAAAGCACAGGAAGAGAATATTGGTTAGATGTTAGAAGAGTGTATCAAAAAACAAGACATTAACATTGGTAAAAGCCTAGAAAGGAATATCAAACAATTCAGAGAGGAACTGGTAGTTTACTTTAATGAATTATCAAAGCAGATTAGGAAAGAAGTGACTGAAGATGTCATGTCTGTGATAAATGAAATAGAGTCCAGACTTGAATGGTTCGATACTGTCAAAACTGCATAACTGTAAGAACGAGAGAGCCAGCATCGCATGTGCCCACAACAATTAGAAACAGAGTTTTGCATCACCTTGGTTCCGAGACTTCCGGAACCTGTACAGAAAATTGGAGTAGAGATCAACCTAAACATCATCTCTGCCCTTTTTTATTGCTCATGGAAACCACACATTGCATGTTGTACCACCACACAGTGAGACCTTCAGAGGTGAAGGGACTGTGTCTGTGATACAGTATTCACAGTCAACGCCTGTCTTCAGGAGTTCTGGGATCTGGGGTAATGCAAAAATTTTTTTGCTGTGTGTATTAACCTGCATTTCAGTATCGTCACAAAGCAATTTCAGAAACTTAATATAAGTATGGCATGTTTGTCGACAAATGCAGGTAAACAGTCTGATGACACTCAGCCTACCCACTTTGCCAATTCTAAACAATTTTTGCTGTTTAATCTATCTACAAGAATGCTTTTACAAATACGTGACGTCAAACGACGAATTCTATCAAACATTCTTGTCTTCATATTGAACAGAGACAACACTGGGCCACATTAAGCACAGTGCTACTATGCTCGAAAACAATGACTATTCTGATTTTGGAAGTCCTGCACGCTTGTTCGAAATCGCGGTTGACAAATCCTACAGTCCCTCAGAACTAATATGATTTTTTGACAAAGATATCTATTCGTACTAAGACACACGGTATTAGTTGTTGTCCAGAACTGAAACTGAATTTGATAACAAGGAACGACAGCCGAATAGTAACCATTACAACAATTACAGCATAATGAGGAAATGCCACCGAGTAACAGTCGCTATAATGGTAATTGCAGAACAAATTACCGACCACAGCGAGACCAGCCACAACAATGGCATTCGAGAGAGAGATTTTATTATAATGATTACAGTCAAGATGACAAGAACATTGTGAGACATCAGGACAATGGCTGGCGCCGGAGCCCACAAAAAATACGTTTGCCGACACATACAACATTTCGACTTCAGAATAAATATAGGGTCATGGAAGACATTAGAGATACTCTGTTAGAATAGAACGACAATACACAAAATACATTAGCTCACTCAATCTTCACCATATCTATTGCAAACATCTCGTTATCGGCCATTTTGATTCCGGGAGTCCATTTACGGTTATTAGCGACACATAATTTAGTAAAAGTGAGGAAGAAGCAGTTTGTCTGACATAACAGGCAAAGAGAGAAGGAGCTATCACTGTCAAGAGCGTGATATGAGATACCAAACACGTTTAAATTTCATATGTCAAGGCCATGAATTTTTGGCCAATTTTTTAAACAATATCTCTACTTACTACAGAGATAATTTTAGGTATTGATTTCCTGAGTGAGTGCAAACCCATTTTAAATTTTAAAAGCGCTTAGGCATAAATAAACGTTAATCGTGTATTATAGCCAGGCCCCCACAACCGCACGAGTGGTCGACTGTGAAGAGCGGACAAATTGAATAGCTGGGCGGCGGCCATTAGAGTGGTAAACTGACGCGCGGAGTTCGGATGTTTATACATCGCTTTTGGTTATAAAATGCCTTCCCTTGAGATAGGTCACAAACATAATGCCTCATTTAAATACGTTACTACAATATACTTTTTAATTTATGAACAAACAGCAACTAGTCACTGTTTATGAATTTATCTTACGTACTACATGGAATCTGCCGTAGCTAAAAGTTACGTACTGGACCCCTAGCATTTTTCGTAGTTCATTTACGATAGATGTAGGCAAAATGCATTAAAATACTCGAAGATTTGCCCACTATATTAATAGATATTTTCTGACTCTACCTTGCTTTAGATTTTATGACGAGAAGTGCGTTATAGATGGCATAGTGCTTTGGCAACTCACGACCAAATTATCAAGTTTCAACCTAACCTAGACCATGAAAACACTCCAGATCAGCCAACTTTCTTCAAAATGATCAGAACATATAAAATGGTATTCTGTCGGTCGGAAATGTTGCCTCCTGACAGCGTGAAACCATTTTTGTAACAGCTATGGTTTTGAGAAAGGAAACCTGCAAATAGAGGCACAGACATTATACTAATACCATGTTACAAAACATTTATTAAGCAAGTGCACTGACATACAAAAGAACTTGAAATATTCACTTACCTGTGAAATGTAATATTCGTTCCTTTCTCGAATTTATTTGTACAATTAATCGCTGCACGACTCTTCACCACTGTACTTCTTTTGGTTGGAACGTATAGACAGTAGAATTACGAGTAACAAATACTGTATGTACGTCCCAACAAATATACAACGTTGAATCAGGGTTTTCATAAACAACAGTACTACACAACACATCAGATTACAACCACTATAATGGCGTCCAACCGAAGGTTCAAATTATCCCGCGACTGCAGCGCCATCAGTGAGTCTAGTTATTTTTTACAAGGTCTTTGATTATAGCTGTAGTCATAAACAATCGCAGTCGAGTTTAGGCTTGTTCTGCACACCTATGTCACGCGTTCTCCAAAAGCTAATGAACGTTCAGTAGCATTGTGAGGGCTTTGCTGTTGATGCTGTAGCTAATGTGAACATTAAATGTGATCGTAACAAGATGTTTAATGAATTTCTATTCCACTTGTTGGAAGTTGTCATCAGTGACCGTGGTTGTAAAGTGATTCTGCAGAAGCAAGCTTTCTTCAAGCGTAAAGCACGCACATGCTCGTACCGCAACTGTCGTTTGGGATAGTGAACAATGCAATGCCTGTCTGTCCCTCGACATCCGCGAACCGCCATCGTTTGTGCATCATACTATACTGGATGTGAAGTTTGAAGATTGGATTACAAGGGAAGAGGAGGATATGAATTGCTCAGGGTTTCTTTCTCCACTTAAGTCGAAAAGTTCGACTAAATCCGTTTGTAGCAACATGCGATGCATTGTTATGTTATGTGAACCATCACTAGACTCTCAAGAAATGATACAAAATAAAGTAAATAAATTTCAGGGTTCTTCTGAGGCAGACCAACGAGATCTTACTGAATGTCTACATTCTTGGTCTGATGTTTTCACTAATAGAACAGGAATGATAAAAAATTTCCTGTACGAATTCAAAGTGAAGGAACACACAAAGTTTTTCATGTTATTCCTCTTGTGCATAGGAAAAAGATAACACAAGAAAAAATGCAGTTGATGCTAGATCAATGAATTATTGAACCAGCAGTAAGCTCATACAATAATCCATTCCATCTTGTGAACAGGAAAGATGGAGCTATAAGATTGGAACTTTATTCGAGACAATTCGGTACTATCATTGTGTGAGAAACAGGTCGACCACAAACATTAGAACAGTTATTATACATTTACTATTTGGTTATTGCCAAATTAACTTTCATCCTGATTGCTTTTCTGTGTTCTGGAATGTGTTTCCAGTTTTAACTTTTGGACTCAATATTTCGTCTGCTGCTTTTATCCGAGGGCTAAACACTTTTCTACCAAATACTTTGAATGAACAAATTACACCTTCTGTTGATTACATACCAATTGCAGAAGAGCACAGTCGTGTAATAAATTTATTGTTAGAGGGTTTTTTTCAGATTTCAGCATTGTAATTGAGAAACTGAAATTTGGTAGATTCAAAATTAGGCTCCTTGATCACATTGTTTCAGCAGGAGGTATCCAACCAAACTCTTATCGTTGTTCAATGAATCTGAAGGCCTTAGCCACACCTACATTGTGTGAATGTACAGGAAAAAACACAGCTTGGTGCCAGGATGATACAACTCTGTCTGAATTTCAGAGTTTGAAGGATGCACCCCTTGCAGTAGACATTTTATATCAATTAGGTCAATCACTGACTGCTCAAGGGATCGATGACCGTAGCAGTCTGGTCCCTTTAATCCCCCAAACCAACCACCCAACCAACTGACTGCTCAAAACTGAGTATTGGCACAGACCGATTCCAAGAAACTGAGGAAGAAATCACTATTACCCAAATAAGCATAGCATTTGCTAGACATAAACTATCCAAGTCTCAAAGAAAGTATTCTGTTACGAAGCTAGAAGCACTGGCCACGGTCTAGGCTTTCACTAAATTCCGTTAGTATTCTGAGGAAAACATATTTGAGTATACGCAGGCCACTGAGAAATGGTATTTTTAATGATGATCAAGCTAACTCATAACGATTGGCAAAATGTGCTTTGCATTTACATGAATTCAATTTTACTGTAGTGTAGATTCATGGGTCTCAAAACAATGTTGCTGACACTCTGTCAAATGCTCCTATTGGGTTCGTTAGAGATAGTGAAGCGGATTGCTAAGAAAACAACTTTAGCTTAAGGTACATTCTGAAAGTATCATTTGAAAATTACATGTTGTTATCACACTGTGACATTGAAAAAGAACGAGATAAGGACCTCATTTGGAAAGAAGTGAAAGAGAAGTGCATGACAAGACAAATGCGACATGAAATAACGTTCTTTTCTGTTGTAAAAATCCTGCCAGTTCTATTTGGACAGTTTGCATACATTATGAGATAATGAACAAACGTATTTGGTGTGTACGCCTTAGCTGCTCTTATTATGTACCCAAAAAAGGCTTTAATAAATTATGTGATATATGATATTTCAGTAACATGCAAGAAAGTATTCATAGTGTTCTAACGAAGTGCTAACGTTGCCAGAAAGCGAAACAAACTATTGTTTCACACTGTGCTCTATTATTTTCGATTATTCCAGGCAAATTAAAAGAACTAGCCGCCACTGTTATTCTCGGGCCTCTGCCTACAACAAACAAAGATTTTTCTTTCATGTTTGTAGCAGTAGAACTTACCTTAAAATTAGTTTCATTTACTCCTCTGCAGAAAGCAACTGCAAAGTCAGAGTCGGAAGCATTCAGTTAACATATTTTAAGGAAAGTTCGTCATGTTGACGAAGTAATCTCAGACAGTGGATCTCAATTTTGGTCATGTTACTGATCACATACATTTCATCAGAGAAAGATTTAACAAGTTTGTATCTCATACTATCATCCCAGGCCAGATCCCTCCGAATTTATTAAGAAAGAACTGGGAAAGCTGAGCAGAGTGTACTGCTATTGCCAACACAGAACTTAGGACATATATCTAAGCTTATTCCAGAACATAATAAATGAACTACCCAATGACTCTACTCTTTACCACACACTTCTAGTACTGAAAAATGAGCAGCCACCAGATCATACAAAGGAAACATTGCCTTTGTCACCACAGCGACGACTATTCCATTGTGATATAATTGACTTTGAGTTTAACCATATTAAGAGAAAAGAAACAGATTGTAAAGCGGTACAATAAATGTGAGTGATTTACAAATGAGGTAAATCTGACCAGTTATCCCATATAGGGAAACTGCTAGATACAAAATTCTCTTAGTGTATAATGGTCCAGTATACATTTGATGAATTGCACATATGAATGCAGAAGAGGTGGAAATTCTAAAGAAAATGCGAATCTACACCATGTGTCTAACATAAAGCTGTTTACCAAATAACTTAAATAGTAATTGTAAATAATTGTAAATAAATTAAAAAATGGGATTAGAATCAGTGAGTAATATGAAACTCTTAATGATGTTTGTATTTTCTTCTGCTAATGATAGTTTCATATGTTTATCCTCCAGCACTTTTCTTGTGCGATAGTAGATGACGTAAAATTTCTTGATTTGTAATGGATGATATTTGTGTTTGGAATATTTGCTAATTATGGTTACTGTTTTAGAAAAATGAAAGAGTCCACACAGTACATGCATTGCAATTAGCTACATATTTGTTCGATAGGAGAATTTATTGTCATAACGTTAAGGATACTAGAACATAAGTTTTTGTTATATTCAGATGATTATGAAATTAAAACAGATTAAGAGGAGAGAAGGCAATACAGCTTGGTGAAAGGTGTGAAAAAGAATAAGAATCACATTGACTGCAATAGAATTGTCTTCATTGATGAGCCCTGTTTCGAAGAGTCCCGATGACCACTAAATACATGTCTGGATATACCATGGACAGTGGTGGGATATCAGTGTGACTGTAGCCTGCCATACAAACTGACAAATTGGAGTTATGGTCTGGGGTGCCATGGCTTTTCATTGTAGGATGCCTTTGGTTGTCATCCATGGCACCCTTACAACACAATGGTACAGCGATGATACTCTGTGTCCCATTTTATTACCCTTCATAGCAAGTATCCTGGGCTTACATTTCGACAAGATAATATCCTCCCAAACACCATCTGGGCCTGCAAGGTCGCTGGATCTCTCCTCAGTCGAGGACGTTTGGAGCATTATATGGCTCTGAGCACTATGGGACTTAACTGCTGAGGTCATCAGTCCCCTAGAACTTAGAACTACTTAAACCTAACTAACCTAAGGACATCACACACATCCAAGCCCGAGGCAGGATTCGAACCTGTGACAGTAGTGGGAGCATTGTAGGTAGGGTTCTCCAACCATCTTGGAATTTTGTCTGTCTAACTCGCCAGTTTGGCGTGATATCCCTCAGGATGACATCCAACAACTCTGTCAATGCAAGCTGAATAACTGCTTGCATAATGGCCAGAGGTAGACTGACACATATTGACTTGCTCAGTTTAGAAGTTTTTCTCTTGAATAAATCATCTAATTTTCAATTGTAATCTTTTGTTTGTCTGTACTTGTACATCAGATCTACCAATTACAGTGTCATTTGGACAAGTCCCTCATAGAGAGTTGTTTTTTGTCTTAGAGTGTATATGTTAAGAAGAATAAGGTAGCAGTACTGCTAATTTCTATATGAGACAAGAAAGAATAAAAAGCACTAGGTATGTCGAAAGTCAGAGAGAGAGATTCAGCGTGTATAACTAAATAAATCAAAGAGGTCTGAATTTCACAGTAAATTTTCAAATGTAAGAGACAAATTGCCAAAGTGCAAATGGCCATTCCACTATCACACAAATAGAACACTTATATGAAACTTCCTGGCAGATTAAAAATGTGTGCCCGAGCGAGACTCGAACTCGGGACCTTTGCCTTTCGCGGGCAAGTGCTCTACCATCTGAGCTACCGAAGCACGACTCACGCCCGGTACTCACAGCTTTACTTCTGCCAGTATCTCGTCTCCTACCTTCCAAACTTTACAGAAGCTCTCCTTCGAAACTTGCAGAACTAGCACTCCTGAAAGAAAGGATATTGCGGAGGCATGGCTTAGCCACAGCGTGAGTCGTGCTTCGGTAGCTCAGATGGTAGAGCACTTGCCCGCGAAAGGCAAAGGTCCCGAGTTCGAGTCTCGGTCGGGCACACAGTTTTAATCTGCCAGGAAGTTTCATATCAGCGCACACTCTGCTGCAGAGTGAAAATCTCACTCTGGAGAACACTTATAGTTTACAGGTTTTCTTATGATATCATAAAATGATACTATGCTTGGGCAGTAAGATAGTATCAATTCAGAAATAAGAATAATGACTGACAACTGACTGACTTTTTTGCAACTGTGCACAACTGTGCACATAGTAGTTACCAAAGTCATAGTGATCACCCTTTCTTTTCCATAACTGTGTTTAATACTTGTTGTAGTTTGAAAGCATAGTTTAGAA
Organism: Schistocerca serialis cubense; assembly: GCF_023864345.2. Taxonomy (NCBI): domain Eukaryota; kingdom Metazoa; phylum Arthropoda; class Insecta; order Orthoptera; family Acrididae; genus Schistocerca; species Schistocerca serialis. The sequence continues at coordinate 663,130,473 of NC_064641.1, read as the reverse complement.
TCAGTTTGTAAGTAGATGCATTAAAGGGTACCTTTCCTCTTTTATGATTGTTTCCTAATTGAAGTCTCTATATAATATACATAGATACCAGCTTGTAGGTACACAAGGCTGTTCATATTGCTTTGTTTAGCTACGAAATAACTTTAACACAAGTTGCAGATTTTTCTGTATTTCATTACACATATAAACTATTTCCATACTTATGCCTTATGCACAAAACACAAGGTATTATAAGCAAACTCTGTTTTATGAGACAGCTGATTCTCAGTATACTTAACTAAATGTGCATATATATCCAGTTAATCATCTGTTCCAGTATGGAATGTAAATTTACTTAACATAAAATCTAACTATTGTTATGTTACATGTATCATGAACAAGTATGGGAGGCAATTAGTACTACAAGTATGAAATGCATGCACAGATTGCATTGAAAGGCACTCTTACATGGGTGGTATTAAGATTGGAAGTTCCCTTTTGATTCACTGGATGAACAGATGTTTGCCTAGGCACCAAGACAAGTCTTCCACTATGGAAATACAACAACAATGTAAATTCCCTGCTTTGTCTTACTGCCTGGCATTTTATCAAATATGGACTACATGCGACACAGCTGACAGAAAATGATGGAAGAGCCAGTATTACTGTTATTCTGACAATTACTGGCTTGTCAGTGGAGGAAACAATTCAACTCTCTGAGTCTGCCCTCATGTGCACTGCTGATTTTTGTCATATCTTTGGGTTGTTGGTAGAGAAAGTAATCACTTTATTTACTCCCTGAGTCTGCCCTTTGGTCTGTAACTACTCATCCTCCTCTGTGCTGCGTTTGACTTTGCCTGTAGTCAAACATTCTCGCCTCGCATTACATGACATTGTTCCACAGGTGTTTTATATCTCAACTAAAAAAGGCAACTCATTTTTTGCTAAATGGATTTTAAATTTTTCTGTCAACTTAATGTTAACAGTTGTGGATAATTTAGTTCAGCGCTTTGTTCCAAATGCAAATCACTTCATTGTCATTTTTATGATTACACTGTTACTAACTATTTTGCTTTACAAGTAACATCATTATGATGTCATTGTTTGTTCTCATGAGGTGATGTTTAAATTGAGTTGAACCACCAATCGTCTTAACTGTGCGTACTGGGCGAGAAATAATTCCCATACTATCGAGAAATGAGCTGTTAATATTCGTGGGTAATTAGTGTGGTGCTGTGTGGTGTCTCAGTCAGAGGACTTGTAGGGCCATTCGTTTTTGAAGGGCAGTAACAGGTGTATAAAGTATCTTACCATTTTGTAGGGACGACTTGTACCAGCTGTTCCCCAACTACAGTGATGAATATTGTTTCTTTCCAACAAGACAGTGTACTGTCACGTTACCATAGTGTCGTGTAGTAATTTCTGGATGAAACATTTGTTGAGAGGCAGATATACCGACAAAGAAGTGTTGAGTTTCCAGCCACATCTTCCAATCTAGCACCTTTGGACGTCTTTCTGTGGGGAACTCTGCAGGACACCATGTATGTCACAAAGCTACTTATACTGGATGACATGCGAAAGGCAGCTGTAACTGCCTGTGAGTCCATTCCAGTGGCAATTATAACACATTTGTGTTGATCTGTTCCAAGGCATAGCAGATACTGTGTCATCGCTGATGGAGGACATTTCGAACAGCTTCAACAGTAAAACATCATCAGTAATGTCATGATCATCAATGTGACGCAAAAATTCATAGCCTTTTTCTTTTTTGTTCGACTTGTGAATGTTAAAACAGTGTAAACCCCTTTGTGGCACTCATTGTATATGTTTTTCAATAGTGGAAAGTTAAAAAAGTGTAAACACCATTGTGGGACATTCTGTGTATGGGGTTTAATAGTGAAAAGACGATACATTCTAGAGGTACATGTTGTCAAGACAAACTGCTATATTCTCCTACAAGTGGATCGTACTGCATCAGGAATAGGCAAATTGGAAAAAATTTGCTTTGAAGTACTGGAAACCATTTATGGCAACGTTTGTTGACTTGGATGTTACTGTGCATGGTTAAAAAGACATCATTTCATTCCTTGCAGGGTGCTATTGGTTAAAAACAGGTTCTAATAAGAAGTACTTCATGTGTGTGTGTGTGTGTGTGTGTGTGTGTGTGTCTTCACACCGACACCACCCATAATGAATCATTGTATGCTAGACATGAGATACCTTCACCCTGCAGTGCTATCTTTCTGACAGCCAGTGAGTGATTGTCTGTGTTTTATGGTTCAATGTTTAGCGATTACATAATGAATTATTAATTTTTCAAATAAATGAATACACTCTTGCTACCAAGTGTAAAGGATCGACGTTGAAATGAGTGTACTATTGGAATATTTTAACAGCTTAGAGTAGATGTTATGTATATTGTTCATAAGACCCAAATTATTGTTAATAAGCAGGAGAAACATATGTTAGCTCTGTCTATATCGCACCACAGTTTGTAAAGGAATTACTGCTTATGACTAAGTTGCGTTTGACAGGTGGAGATCTAGTGCAAACTATTATCTGGCTCTCTATTGTTTTAATTATTTAATGTGGAAATCGAGATGCTGCAGTGTCAATGGTGGTGGTATCATTTCTTGCAGAATATAACTGATCTTAATGCACTATTTTTTGTTTCTTTGTACCAAAGCCGAGATTTTCAATATTATTTTGTCAATATAATGTTATTAGTTCCACTTAAAACGATATCAAAGTCATCCATACATTCTTCTATAGACTTGCCAGATTTGTATGTAATATTCACTTGGGAGTGACACCTCACATTTATAAGATATGTGAGCTGATACTTAAATAAATATATGCCATTAAATTACCTTCTTTTGTATTCATTTCTTATGTGGTGAGTAACACTACACATACAAAAAACACACATGCAAGTTGCTTGTCATTGCTGATGGATCCACTCTCCCACCTTAGCCCTGACCCTCAGGTATCCGTAACACAGCACACAGAAAGTGGTGTAACTGGACTGTGAGTTTAGAACTGGATTGCAAGTACAAGCAAATTTAGAAGGTGTAACTGGAAGATCATGCGACCAGAAGTGCTGCCATGTCTTTAGGCCATATGGTGCATATGTGACACTTCTGTCATTCTGCAGTTTCTGTCTCCTGGGGGAACTCTCTGTCTGGCTATGGCTGTTTTTAATGTTATACCTATAAACTAGGAGGAGGATATTGTTAACAAAGGTGATATAGTTATCCTTCCAAGTATGAAACATATATGTAGCGCTATTGCTATTCAGTAATATGAGCACACAAAAGTTAGCTGTGTAGAAGCACACACCTTCCAGACAAACAAGACCTAGGACATAAATCGTATTCTGTCTATGTACAGTTTTTAGTTATTTGTATGTAAAGTATGCAGTAATCTATGTTATACATACAGTTCCATTTCTCTGCTCGAATACTGGGTATCCTACATAAGTAAATCGCATTTCAAAATCAGGAGAGACTGTATATACCATATTAGACTGTACTTTTAACAGAATATTTGATAATGGGGGGTGGGGGGTGGGAATGTCAGAAGCAAATTACATTTCAAACTCAGTATGGGATGTATAAGCATGTATGAGTATATCATGTAGAAGCTTATAGTTTTAATGCATATTTGTTAATGGCAGGAGGGAGTACCACACACAGAATTATACAGTCCTCTATATTATTCAAAAGCAAATTATATTTCAAAATCAGGAGAGAGTCCAATTTGCTACAGAAGACTAGATTTTCAATAGAACAAATAGCATTTGCTGGGGGTAGGCATTCTGATCATATTGCCAAGTATAGGACTATGAATGAACAAATGGTAGAGAGAGGAAAGTATTAAGCTTCGATTTATAATGGCAGTATTTAACGGATGAGGGATCGAAATCAACACCTTCTGGTCCATAGCTATCACAGTTGTTTGTACTGGTGTGACTGGTATCAGTTAACAGTCAAGTGCAAAGAAGATGTAACATAGAGCTGCCCAACATCTTTTGTGTAATGACAGTCATGGTGTTTGAATGTTAATACTGCATGCATTTCTGCACTATTTGTTAACAGGTGTTTTGTGATGAGGGATTAGCATTTCAGAAGAAACTTGTAGGCTTAACTAGCTGAACTTACTTATTTTGCATATTATCATCAGCAGTTCTATTTCTATAAATTTTACCTTACAATTTGGCAGTTGGTGAAGAGGGCGAAGTCTACATGGTATAGATATTTCTTTCGACAATATTAGGAAGCACTTACTTCAATCTGCATAAAGAGGGTAGTTTCATTGAATCTAAATATTTGTCTTGTTATTCTATAGGTGTTGAGAAAAATGCACCTATTAAAGTGATATACCACACATTGAAAAATTCTGTATCAGGTTGGTTAGTACCTAAAAGGACCAATGTGTCGAGCAGACTTAAGCCATTCCATATGAAAGAGTTCAAGTGTTATACAGTATGGAACATAGCTCTCATTCTACAATTTTGTCTTCTGGAAAGAAATATGGACTTATAAATTGGTCACGTGATTATGAAGTCACTTCTAGTTATTGGCGCTAATATTAGAATACATGTTAACACTGCTGACAAATATTGCGTTATGTGATTGCTTGCTAGTGATATTTTTGTCGTGTGTTAAGTCCTCCTGTCCTACTGCTCTAATGCTACAACAAATAACAGTAGAAGTGAAAATGTGTTACAGTTCCACAATGCTGTGCTAATGTCAGTATGCTGTTGTAAATTATCTCTCTTGATCGATCTAATCTATAATTATTTATTACTTGCTTAACACATTTCAGGCTAATGATTCGGATTATAAAGTGTGTTTCTTGTGGTGTATTACCCAAAAATACGCCAAGTTATGGTAATCACCTGTCAGCCTGCGATCCATACCAAGTAGAATTAATACATGAGTTGTATACCATTGTGTGGTCTATAATTATTGTGCAACCCACGTGAAATGTACATTCCCCAAAAATTACCTAGCGGAGTTTTGTGAGAACTATAAGTCATTGTCTCATGACAGCAAACCTGAGAATGCAAAGAACAACTATACATCTCTGGTAATGAAGGAGAGACCTGACTGTCTTGCTAGCAAGAGGACCTCTGATGCTAAATGTAAGCACACTCAAAATAAGACAAGATTAGTAACAAATCAAGACAGTTCGCCCATTGTTACTAATTGCCTGTGTGATATAAACACAAAACAGTATCTGTTGGAATTTCACTGTGCTACACTACTGGTAATAAGCCTGAGTAAAATATGTACGACTATAACATAATCCTATAGTGTCAAACGTGTCTAAGGCATCCTTAAAGTGATGACATAAACTAATAATGTTGGGACAAGACTTGGTATGTATTTGTCACAGTGTGTTAATCTTTGTTGCAGTGTGATAATTGTTTAGTCCTGTATTTATGTTTGTGTTTTTGGAACGTTGACGAAGAATCTACGACTCAGATTTTAACTGATTTTTGCTTCATTTTCAGTGGCAGTGACATATACCTAGACGGCACCACACTGCACAAATTGTCAAATGCAAGATACCGGCTTATTTCATTAGACAACGGTGTGGGCGATTTTCTTTCCCATCAAAAATTAAACTTATTTCCTTCTTACAAAGCATCCTATCAAATGTGGCTAAATACTTTCTCTGCAAACTGCTTCTAAGCAGGTCTAACAGATAATTCAGCAGTCAACTCAGGGTTGGGAATTCACTGTTTGACAAAAAAGATTGAAGGACCCAGAAGGGGAGGAGGAAACGAAATGAAACTTCACGTTTGGGAGCGCATGTGATGTTATTTCAATGGTTACAAAATCGAGAAAATACTTTTGAAGAACTTGGGAATATGACCTTCTATCAGTATGGCATTGCACCCTATCTGGCCAGGATTCAGGCACTGATTCAATTGGAACAGGTCTCAGAAAGTCACTGCACCTTTTCATGAGACAAGCTGGTCCACAACCCTTGTAGCTAGTCATTGATTCCTTGGATAGTGGAATAGGGCAGAGGTGACATCTCACCTGGTCCCACACTTGTTCTACTGGAAACAGTTTTGGGGCTGTTTTTGCATGTAAGAGTACCTCAACATCATATAGACAGTTCACAGAGACACGTGCCATGTGTGGACGAACATTGTCCTGGTGAAAAATGGCAAAACAATAATGTCATATGAGAGGCAACTCATGAGAATGCAGGATGAACATGATGTACCCCTGTATTGTCAGGGTTCCCTCAGTTATTACAAGCCGTGATCTGATCCCTCCTCACTTTCTGGCACCAGGAGTAACATTGCTGCAACACTCCAAAACATTGAATGAATGGGGCCTATCGCCAGGTTGCACCCATACTTGTCGACGATGTCCATATGGGGTAATGAACAAGCAGTGCTGTATTACCAGTTCTGGCTGAGATACCATCCGGTAACACATTATTAATAATGTAAGATATGGACTTCAGTGGTAGAATAAGGAAGTATCATGTTACACGTGAGGCAACTTAGCGAATTTTATTTAAGGTCACCTCCCCCTCCCCCAACGCCTTCGAACTCCATCCCCCTCCTCTCTCTCGTCCTCCTGGACCAATAGGAAACATGCTCTATCTCATCCCTTACCCTTTGATTAATAGAGCAAACGTGTGGGCAGCATCATTCTTGTTCTGTGCACCACAGTGAGAGCATCAGGTTTGTCTGAAGTCAGGATTATTATTCATTGTTATAAATAATAATAATAAAGAATTTGATTAATTACTTTTCCAATAATGTTACATGTTTGCACCTGTCACTGTCCATCAAAGTAGTCACCAGCCTTGTGTAGAACCTGTTGCCAGCGATGTGGATGGCGTAGTATACCGTTAGCAGGGCGTGTTCTGCTGATGGTGCGAATATAGCGGTCTACTGCCTGTCGAATCTCTGGAACAGTTCTGAAGTGAATGCCATGAAGTGGTTCCTTCATTTTCAGAATCAAATCAAAGGCACAAGAACTTAAGTCCGGGGAGTATGGTGGATGGTACAGTACTTCCCCGTTCCATCGACTGAACAGAGCAGCCACAGCTTGCTCTGTATGCGCCCGTGCATTGTCGTGCAAAATGACGGGTGGATTGCACAGAAAGTGCAAGACATAAGAAAGCCTCTCCTTCGCGCTCATAGCGCTCCAAGTGCGTCTGAGCAGCGTCGTAACGCATCCATTTCCGCATTTCCGTCAAGTCATGCGGAACCCATCGTGATGCAATTTTTCGCATGCCCAGGCGTTCCTTCAGGATGCGAAGCACAGTCGTTTGCCCTAATCCGTTCTCATGGGCGAGCTCACGAATCGTGTGGCGTCGATCACTGTCATGCCAATAGCATGCACTTCTTCTTTAGAGACGCTAGGACGATCTGCTCGATGCATGTCTGCCACAGTTTGCCGACCTTCATTGAAAGCTTTTACGCAGTGTACCACTGTTCTGTATGGCAATGCCGATTCCCTGAACGCCTCTTGAAGACCTTGATGACACTGTCGTGCTGTACGACCTTTGGCACATTCAATTTTGATCCAACTTCGTTGTTCCTGTTTCGACAACACAGTGACACCATTACATTAGACCGCTCGCTCACAAGTGGCTGTGTGTCCCTCGATTGTGCGCACGCCTGTGACGCGGAACGGGCGAGTCCATTTGCTCAGAGGTAAGGTAGGTATGTCAACAATGTGTGCTATCAGCGACAATAGTATATTCCACTGTATAGTGTCTCCACAACAGTGTTGCCACTATTTAAGTTCCAACCTACATATTAACGTAAGATACTCTGATGTTACAGTGTGTAGTTAAACACAGTAAATCAATGACATAATGGGATATTTTGCAAAATGGCTAATAATTTTGACAATCTGGTCCAGTAAGGAGAAAGAATCCAACACACTCATTACAAAGCAGGACATTATTCCTATATTGGGTTTTTATGAGTTACTAGGTTTCTTCATTTCAAATTCTACAAAATGTCGGAAAGTGTTACACCATTCACTCCTCTAAGTGAATTGTGTATTTGTGCTACCCTACTTAAAAATTGTAGCCAATTTTACCATAGTTAACTGTCCAAAAATGCAGCTTTGAAATGTCTTAATTAACACAATTAGCACCAAAGTATTGGCCATTTTTCTGTAAGCACTCCACATCTCAATGTTAGGTATGATATTAACTGTTTTTTGCACAAATATCTACTCCAACTATGACACTGTGCAAAAAATAAACTATTGTTATGACGAAACAAATGCTCTGGATTTTTTGTGGTTGTTTCATGAATGTCTCTGTTAATCTTTCAGTGTCCATCACCTATGTAAGGTTAGCCTAGGGAGATTTGGCACAGTTAGATTAGAATAGATTAGATTTATTTTCATTCCAATTTATACATAGTGAGGAGGTCCTCCAGGATGTAGAACATGCCAGAAAAACAATAATACGTGACAAATATTTACAACTGAAACAAATAAGATAATGTAGTTCTAGTAATGAAACTACCATATTGCTCAACTTGTTAATCATATTGTGTCAGCAAAAGGCATAACGAAAAATATTTAAAGTCAGACACACTCCTGCTTATACGTTCTGCAAGGACACTGACAAATGATCACATCCCTCCGTTACTGTTTATTTGTATCTTGGAAACGTGACAAGAGGCTGCCAAAATATGAAAAACTCTGCCATGCCCCTATCACCCAAGAAAATCCTCCTCTCACCCCTTTCTCTTTGGACCAATAAGAATCAAGCTCCCCCTCCCACATTTATTACTATAGAATATTTGTGGACAGTGCCGTTCTTGTTCAGTTCACCAAAGTGAGAGGATCATCATGAAGCACCAGCAGTAGGAGACAAGTAAGTACAATTAATCAACCACAACATGATATTTAAACAAATAAACTCTTGCTACATACCATATATACATCACCCTTACATTACTAATGTGTGTGTGACATCATAGTGTGTGCTCAAAATGCATGCTTTTCTGTATAAGCAGGATCACTATAATTTAATAATTTCATGGTGTTTTGTGTAAGCACGCCAAACATGACCACCATCTAGTATTCTGACGATGGTGAATGATGCCTTCTGGCATGCTCATTAGCTGCCAAAGATGATGCTTCCCATTACTTACTGCAACTTCCCTGAGAGGTAGCATTATTGCTTGAACAACCGATGATTAACAGATCCCCCTGCCATGTTGACCTTGCTCCTCAAAACTGTTAGTTAGGGAGCAAGGTGAAGTACCTGGAGGTGCCCTGGTTGCCTAGTAGAAGCCCTCTAGACCTGCCACTGACACCAAAGTCACAACCAACTTGAAGAATAATGATATGTCCAATATCTCTGGATGAGGAGACATTGTTGTTCACAGTAGAGGGTAATAGCTAAGGTACTTTTGATACCTCTGGTACATTTATCTCTGAAGCCCAGCCATTACAGTCGTTTTCCAGCAGTCAGTGTTATTTCCAGCCGTTTACAATACAGCAACTAACTCATTCAGTGCCCAAGAATGGCAGTTTCAGTTGGACTTTTGTCACTGGTGTAATGTTTTGCCGAACATTACATACTTTACTTTAAACTAAGCTTGCTGCATCTCTTAAATTCTTCAGTTGTTACACTTTGATATCTAAACTGATCAACACATAAGAAAGTGATTATACATAGGACAAAAATTTGGAACAAAATTTAGTGATTCTCTAAAGCACTGTATTACCATTATCATAATCAAGAGACATCTTGGACACATTTTGAGATCGTTAGGTTACATGTGTACTTAGCAAACACTTAGACACTATTTATAAATTACCAATGTGATCGAATGTGATCGGAACATGGTATGAGCTTTGACAGTTTTCGTAGAAATCTATCATTTGTGTAGTGTTACAGATCACTGCGTCCACAGCTCGTGGTCTAGTGGTCAGCATCGCTGCCTCTAGATGGCGAGGTCTCAGGTTTGATTTTTAGTAGGATTGGAGATTTCTTTTCACTTGGAGCCTGGTTGTTTGTGTCACTTTCATCATTTCATCTCTTCTTCGTCGACGCGCAAGTAGCCGAAGTGGCGTTAAATAGAAGGACTTGCAGCAAGTGGAAAAACAACTCAAGACGGGGTTTCTGCACCAAAGTGCTAACCGATCATTTTATTTCACATATTACCGCAGATAACGTTGCTCTCTTTGATACATGAGTGACGACAGGTAAAAATTAATGTTTTCATATGTGTAATACAACTGCCTTTAAATCTATGCACATATGTCTATATTTGTTTCAGTTGGAATTAACGGGATTGGAGGCAACGGGATACCGTCCTTTTCACTTGAGGTACACATTCGTAGTGCTGGTCACTGCGATCTGCTAACAGGCGGCCAGGACCCTGAGAAAGATCACAGTAATATTGTCAAGACCCCTTTGTTCTTTGTTATAAAAGTAAAAAATAAAATAATTTCTATTCATAACTAACTCTGTAAGTGCTGTAGAAGAAAATGTTCGAATTCGTCTTTCTGTCAAAAGATTCAGTTCATAGTGCATTGTACTGAAGCAGTTCAGTGGACAGCAATTATCGGTAACGAGGAGGTGAACGAATTATGATTCTGAACGACTTACTTAGAAGAAAAGTTTTGTAACTACGAGTATATATTTAAGAAGAAATTTGCTTATTTACAAAATAAACGTGCATCTTCAGAAATTTCAAACTAATGACAAAAACTAAATTTGCATAAATGAGTGATTCGAATTGTAACCACTGTTGTTCATTATAACGAGATGGGGCAAACGTTACGAAATATTTTACTGAAGACTCAGTCTTTCCCCGATGTCTTGCTTCTGTTTAAGGCACTATAAGTGAATCTGGAAGAAGAAAAAGAAAACAATCTTATAAAATTTACAAAATAATTTTGTTAGAGAGAAATTATTTAATTTTGTCGAGGTTCCTTGATATTCATACTGAAGAGTCCATTACATACACAGTCATCGAATCTTCGGAAAGCGATAGGAGCTACTGATAATATATCTTTTTGAATGCACTATGAGAAGAAAGGAAATTTTAAGCAACTATATCAAGAAAGTTGCTTCGACTTACATTTTTTAGTGAAGAAAATGTGTAGAGGAAATTTAGTGCAGTAATTGTGTAAGAAGGCGAGTTACGGAACAACTATATTACGTGTTTTATGTTGCACTGAGGATGACAATTATACCGTAAGTGCAGCCTTAGTGATTGTATAGCGGAAACAGAATACAATGTATTTGTACTCTATATAGAAAATTTAGCTCAAGTGGAACAAATTGTTGGCGAGAAGTAATCGATCGAGGCAGCGTTGCGAACGCAGAGATGACTGAACTGTTTGTCAAGTATCTGTGATGGAGGCAGCGTTGGTAGAATGTGATTTTGTATGCTGTGATACGAAGTAAATAACAAGGTATTGTGTTGAAGTTTGCGTGCAGGTGTGATCGTGAGCAGGTGATACGAAAGAAAATGTGCGTGTACTTTCATCGACTTTTCATCCATTTACAGGCGAGTGACAAATGCCACAGGACAGCTGTGATAAAAATATCTACTCTTCCTTCATCCAGTTGTGCATTCATATTTTAAAATGAGTAAATCGCTCATTGACATATGCAAACATTAAAATGCGCTTTAGAAGTTGTATTTATTATTTGAAAATTGGGAGATTGAAGTGTGGCGTCATAGATAAGTCTCTGGAAGAGAAAAGTATTAATCGTTACCCTCCCATGAACAATGTGAACTGAAACGTTTCTGGCGGCGGCGAGCCTTAAGAAACACATAATGTTGAGTGGACTTGAGCGTTTGATGCTTGCAAGACTTTGAAGATACAAGGCAAGTAGCGTATAAGGTGAGTGAAATATGCCACGGTTTAAATTGATGTATGTGAATTTTGTGTTTATGGTTCAGATCGCATGAGTGAATTATGTTCGTTTCACACATGGCACGTAAGCTTATTAAATAGTGTTTCTCGTATAATCATTTTCATTTATAGGCTGCACTGGAACCGGTTGTTTGAACATATTATAGTATTGCCGTAAGGGTTGTTAATTAGTGCGCGATGTGGTTGACACAGAAAGCAGGTGGACGAAGAAATGATGTATGTGGACACACACTCACGATGTAACTACTAGTTTTTGTCTTTATCAGCTCAGTCAGCTGTCTTACACCTATAAATATGTCCTATGCCATCTCTGGTAACACAAGCCGTACTTACAGATATTCATACACACTCAAAGGGGTTCAGAGTAAAGACAGTAAAAAACTGCTTTCTGTGAAATTGTATTATTAGGCTATAGGGTTTGACATAAGTGTGTTGGGACAAAGCTGGTTACCAGGTTATTTAAATTATTTCAAAGTAGAGCATAAGAATAGGCTCCATAATACAGGTTTGTGGGTGGTGTTCATCATATTTTCAGATGTGCCAGTCACTGCATGTCACTTTCTTTTAGCGATCTTCTACTTCCGGCATTATATGGGCTAATGCTCTCAGCCAAGTATATCAGTCAAAAACTTGTTTTAAATTCCTTTCACTGACATATTCCTATCATTACTACAGTTTTATTAGAATTATTTTTATGAAAATATTATCATGTTGGATTGAGGAATGGTTTCATGGATTGTTCTGTATTCTTATGTAGAAGTTTGTTGCTAGTGTGTGCAGCTCATTCAAGTTGATCCTATGTTTGGCTCTCATAAATTGTTAGAATAATGATATATTACATGCAGGGTTAAAGTTTTTTTAACTATGAGAACTGGAAGGATTCTATGTTAGTGCGAGATGCAAGGCTGTAGAATTTTATCCTCTGGATAAAGCCTTCTGCCACAGTGCGTAAGAGAAAGTGCGAGACCCACTACTCTCCAAGTACAAAGTGGTCAGGTGTTTGCAAGTACAAAGTGGTCAGGTGTTTGCAAGTACAAAGTGGTCAGGTGTTTGCAAGTACAAAGTGGTCAGGTGTTTGCAAGTACAAAGTGGTCAGGTGTTTGCAAGTACAAAATGGTCAGGTGTTTGCAAGTACAAAATGGTCAGTTGTTTATTAGTGGTGCTAATTATTGTTTTCAGAGTTCAGGTGTTTTGAGTGTTTGAAATTGATACCACTCAGTCTTGTCTTTATAACTATAGACTCTAGTTTTTACTGGTTGCATTTGATTCTGTTAGCATACTAAAAGTGGGTCAGAAATACCTGTTTTCGTCTTTCGTATTCATCCCCATTGCCTATGGGCCCACTAATGTGATCTGATACTGGTGATAAGCTCTTGTAAGTGACCATTGTTTTGTTTCTTCCAAAGATTGTTTAATGGGGCATTATCATATGCCTTCTTCATAATCACTTTGTTGACCCAGTTTTATATACAATATAGAAAAGTGTCGTGTACTTCTGCGTCAAGAAATTCGTTAAGAGTTTTGTGTTTGTATTGATCGGCAACCTAATAACGAATTTTGCATTCAAATTCGTTAGTATTAAATATTTCACAAGTTGGTATTTCTTCCTCTACAGTTTTTGCCTCCCCCTCCCCACCACCACCACCACCACCACCACCACCACACACGCACTTCCCTCCAGTATTAAACTTGTGAGACCTTGACATCTCAGAATGTGTCTTGCTTCCTTTAATCAACCTCTGCCACAAATTTCTTGTCTCCACAATTCTTTTCAGTACCTCCTCATTAGTTAGTCGATACACCCATTTAATCTTTAGCCTTCTTCTGTAGCATCACATTTCAAAAGTGACTATTCTGGTTGTGTCTGTACTGCACTTCTGTACATCGCTGCACTCAAATACCTTCTGAAAAGGTTTCTTAATACTTAAATCTATATGAAGTTTTAACACATTTCTATTCTTGAGAAACACTTCTCATGCCATTTTATATCCTCCCTATTTTGTGTATACTCAGTTATTTTGCTGCTCAGATAGCAAAATTAATCTCTTACTTGAAAGTGTCATGTTTACTAATCCCATTTCCTCACCATCACCAGATTTAATTCGATTACACTCCATCGTCATTGTTTTGCTTTTGTTGATGTTCATCTTACATCCTCCTTTCAAGATACTGCCCTTTCTGTTCAACTGGTCTTCAAAGTCTTCTGTTGTGTGGTAGAATTACAATGTCACTGACAAGCGTCAAAGTTATTTCTTCTCTGTGAGTCTTAAATCCTACTCCTAATTTTTGTGTGGTTTCCTCTACTGCTTGCTCAACATACAGACTGACAATGGTGATAGGCTACAACTCTGTCTCACTTCCTTCTCAATCACTGTTTTCATTTCATGCCATTTGACTCGTACATCTGCTGTCTTGTTTCTGTACAAGTGGTAAATAGCTTTCTGCTCCCTGTATTTCCCTCTGCTAGCTTCAAAATTTTAAAGATTATGTTCTAGTCAGTATTGTTAAAAGTTAACTCTGCAAATGCTATAAACACACGTTTGACTCTACTTAATCCATCTTCTAAGAGAAGTCGTAGGATCAGTATTGCCCCGTGTGTTCCTACATTTCCCTGGAATCCAAACTGATCTTCCCCGAGGTCAGCTTCTACCAGTTTTTCCATTCTTCTTCTTCTTCTGTAAAGTATTCATATTAGTATTTTGCAGCCATGACTTATGAAACTTTGTTAGACATTGTTCACACCTGTCAGTACCTGCTTTATTTGGAACTGGAATTGTTACTGTTGTGAGTTGGCAGGAGAGCCAACACCGGGTTACTAGAGGAAGCCGAAAGGCATGGTGAATGTCGCTCTTGACGGTACAGTATTCATAATATCAATAGTAACTGGTAATGGCGCCTTGCTAGGTCGTAGCAAATGACATAGCTGAAGGCTATGCTAACTATCGTCTCGGCAAATGAGAGCATATTTTGTCAGTGAACCATCACTAGCAAAGTCGGTTGTACAACTGGGGCGAGTGCTAGGAAGTCTCTCTAGACCTGCCGTGTGGCGGCGCTCGGTCTGCAATCATTGATAGTGGCGACACTCGGGTCCGACGCATACTAACGGACCACCTAGCAAGTGCGGTGTCTGGCAGTGACACCACATTCCTCCCCTGCAAATCGGCGTACGGTTGTGTTATAAGGCTTCCGCCCGCCGTGCGGAGGACCCCATGTTGTCGTATGCGACGAGGTGGGGAGCCTAACAATAGGTGAGGCTGTGCCACCCGCACCCTGCCATTTGGACCGTGGGGAGCTAGGAAACACCTGAAAACCTGCTCCAGGGTGCACGCCAACATGCAGTCTATTCGCCCGCAGAGAGACAGGAGGGGCCGAAGGGTCGACCTGCATCGGGCCGGGGCACCTGACGGGCGAAGACGACATACGGTCCAGAGCGGGCAAGAGTTCCAAGTCGGAGGACAACTGGTCATGGAAAGCGATCAGCGGTGCGTGACCCAGGGAGGCGACCGGCGATTGTAGCGACGCGTCACCGGCGGGAGAACAGGCGGCGGTGCGTCGCCATGGGGCAAAATGGAAGGCAGCGTCGGTAACACCTGGGGCTGAGGCGAGCCAGTAGATGGGTCCCCAGGATGCTGACCGGACGGCGCCGTCGCTGAAAGCAGACGACGAGCGGCTGATCCCATGCAACGGCAGAGGTGCAGCTGGTTGAGATGCCAGCGCACCTCACCAGAGGCCCCCAAAACCAGATACATAGCGCGACCCGAGGCTGCGAAAAATGCGCCCTTCGAGCCAACGCCGTGTACCTCGGTAGTGACGATAGTAGACAATGTCGCCTGGAACAAAAGCAGGTGTCTGCCGCTGCACAGGAACCTGATGCGGCAGATGTAGCAAAGACATCAAGGTTTGATGATGACGACCGTGGAGCAACTCAGCCGGCGAGCGACCATCTCGGGGCTGAGGGCTGAGAGCAATACGAGGACAAAAAGAGCAATAACGCGTCCTCCCGAGAATGCGACTCTTTCAACTTCAACATCTGTGACTTGAAAGTCCTGACCAATCATTCAGCAGCACCGTTTGACTGTGGTGAAAACGGCGCGGACGTCAGATGTTGAATACCATTGGCCTTGCAGAATGACTGAAATTCTGCGGACATGAATTGTGGGCCATTGTCGGAAACAATAGTCTGTGGAAGACCTTCAATAATGCTTGGATGGTGGCAGATGACGTCGTGGAAGACATTCGGACAACAAAAGGAAAATTACTGAATGAATCTACCACAACCAACCATTGAACATTCCAGAATGGACCAGCAAAATCGATGTGTAAGCGTTGCCAAGGGGAGGTGGCTTTTGGCCATGCAAAGAATTTCCGCAGTGGTTCTGATAGTTGTTCGGCACACACCATGCAAGATGAGCAAGTATTCGTAATCACGGCATCGATTCCGAACCAAGTACAGTGCTGACGAGCAAGTTGTTTCGTTCTCACTATACCCCAATGTCCTTGGTGGAGAAGCTGTAAGACAGAGGACTGTAACGAACATGGAACCATGACCCTGGACTGATCATTATCAGAACGCAACAACAAAACACCACGTCGAACAAAAAGTCTCTCCTTGTGAGCAAAAAATCGGCGAACCAACGGATCCCCGATCTGTGACTTTGACAAGGGCCGTTGCGTAGCAACAAAATGCAGAACGGTAGCAAGGACAGGGTTGGCAGCTGTGGCGGTAGCTACACGACGAAAATCAATCGGAAACGATTTGACCACGTCATCGGTTTCCGAATCAATGAACATGCAAGCAATTTCGGAGGAATCGAATGCTCTATCCTCAGCAACAGGCAAACAGGGCAACGCATCGGCATTTCCGTGATTAGCAGTGGACCGATACAAGATATCGTAGCGGTACTGCGAGAGGAAAATAGACCAGCGAATGAATTTCTGCACTGTACGTGGAGGTACAGGCTTGGTCGGATGAAAAAGCCACGTCAAAGGTTTGTGGTCTGTGATGATGGTAAAGTGACGACCATACAAGAAATCATGAAACTTTGTAACACCAAATACGAGAGCCAATGCTTCTTTCTCGATCTGTGAATAATTTCTTTGCGCAGACGAGAGCAATTTGGACGCAAAGGCAATAGGGCGATCGTGCGATCCATCTTTGTGTGCAAGCACAGCACCGATCCCAAAATCCGATGCATCCACCATCAACAAAAGGGGCTTCCAGGGATCGAATGGCGTAAGGCAAGTTTTGGAAAGCAGCACCAATTTCAACTGGCGAAAGGCACATTCGCATTCCGTCGTCCAGAAGAACGGAACACCTTTACGGCGTAAGCGATGAAGCGGAGCTGAAATGGAAGAGGCGTGCGGCACATAGTTATGATAATAGTTGATTTTTCGCAGCACACTCTGTAGCTGCTTCAAATTCTGCGGCGAAGGCAAGTCTTAGATGGCACAGAGGTGCTCGGGACTGGGATGTATGCCTTGGGCATTGAGTACATGTCCCAGGTAGGGCAAGTCCCGGGCAAAAAACACACATTTGTCCTTCCACAAACGAAGACCATTTTGTCGCAAGACCTGAAATAATGAAACTTCCTGGCAGATTAAAACTGTGTGCCCGACCGAGACTCGAACTTGGGACCTTTGCCTTTCGCGGGCAAGTGCTCTACCAATATCCTTTCTTTCAGGAGTGCTAGTTCTGCAAGGTTCGCAGGAGAGCTTCTGTAAAGTTTGGAAGGTAGGAGACGAGGTACTGGCAGAAGTAAAGCTGTGAGTACCGAGCGTGAGTCTTGCTTCGGTAGCTCAGTTGGTAGAGCACTTGCCCGCGAAAGGCAAAGGTCCCGAGTTCGAGTCTCGGTCGGGCACACAGTTTTAATCTGCCAGGAAGTTTCATATCAGCGCACACTCCGCTGCAGAGTGAAAATCTCATTCTGGACCTGAAATAATGTTCTGAGATTGGCTAAATGTTCTGCTTCCCTCTTTCCGGAGATCACAATATCATTCAGATAGTTTTATGCAGTAGGGACCGACGCACAAACAGTTTGTAGATACTGCTGAAACAATGCTGGGGCGGATGCACACCCGAATGGCAGTCGTTTGAAGCAATACAAACCAAGATGCGTGTTAACCACCAAAACGCGCTGGGACTCTTCGTCCACCGGTATTTGCAAGTACACATCTGCTAGGTCCAACTTCGAAAAATATTCGCTGGGCACAGTTTGTCATAAAGATCTTCCGGGCGGGGTAAAGGAAAAGTTGCAATCACTAGTTGTGGATTCACTGTTGCCTTGAAGTCCACACAAAGTCTCAGTTTTCCCGAAGGTTTTGGCAAAATTACTAAGGGTGATGCCCAGAGAGAAGCCTGCACACATTCGATTACACCGTGTGATTCCAAATCGTGTAATGTTTTTGCGACCTCATCACGCAATGCGTGGGGAACATTGCGCGCTCTGAAAAATTTCGGTTGCGCGTTTAGTTTCATTTCCAAATGTGCTTTATAGTTCTTAGCGCAACCAAGGGCCGGTGCAAAAATGTCTGCAAATTCTTCACATAGACGAGAAACACTGTCTGAAGGCACAGTCTGGTTCACTGATAGGACCTGATTCACTATAGACAAGTTAAACAACTGAAATAATTCGAAACCAAACGAGTTCACTGCAGAAGAAGAACGAAGGACGTAAAATGACACAAGTTTTGTTTGTCCTTTGTATGTTGCAAGAAGGCTGCACTGTCCTAACACTGGGATATTTTGACCCGAATAACTAGTTAACATTTGCGGCACGCAACGGAGGTGTGCCCAGCTGTTTGTACGTGTCTTGATTGATCAGTGAAACTGCAGCTCCGGTATCGAGCTGGAATGGTATCACTTTGCCGATAATGTCCAAGTCTACAAAAAGTTTATTGTCCTGCTGACGACAAGAGTGACTGTCTCGTGTAATGTGATCTGACACTGGTACAGAATCACTTGCGACTTGACGGGATTGCCGATGATGTCGACGCACACTATTTGTGGGACGAACACAGTCACTGTTAGAGAGAGTTGCACTAGGCGGAGTGGAATGGACTAGATGAATTTCCATGGGCGAAGTTTCGCGAGCCTGAGTATCCTTGGTTCGAATTCAGCGTGAAGCAAAGGGCCTGGAATGGTTGTGAGTGTCCGATCTGAGCTTTTTCTGGCAAACACTCTGAACATGTCCTTTTTTATTACAGAAAAAGCAAATAGCTTGGCGTGACGGGCAATTCTCACGCGAATGTCTAGTAGCACACCGCGGGCATGATTTTAGCACTGCATTTTCTTGCTGGCGCGGTACACGTGGCTGAGAGCCTGGCGGCAGCGGCGCGGCTGGGCACGAGGGCTGTTTACTGCTCCGTGCAGCTCGCCCGGCGGGCCAGTTAACCTGACACACGGCTGGTGAAGTTTCAAATGATTCCCGAGCAAAGTCAAGTGTGTCCTGCCGACCCAATATGTTCATCACTTGTTGAAGGGAGGGATTGACTAGTTTCAAAATCTGTTCCCTTATACGAACATCAGAAATGTTCTGTGCAATTGCATCACGTACCATAGTATCTGAATAAGGGAGTCCACATTGGCACTCAAAAGCACAATCCCTAGTAAGGCCTTGCAAGGTTGCAACCCACTCCCTATTAGTCTGACCTGCCGCACGTTTTGTACGAAAGAAGGTATACCGCTTCGCAACTACATTGACTGATTCTTTGAAATATGCATCTTATGCAGACAAAATTTCGTCATAGGACATAGTTGCTACGTCGCGTCGGGGAAATAATTTGACTATCACATGGTACGTTTTCACCCCTACTGAGGACAACAAAAAGGGCTGCCGCTCGTTACCTTGAATTCTGTAGGCGGCAAGATGGAATCCAAATTGGCGTGACCACTCCATCCAGCTTTCCAGTGCAGCATCAAAAGGTCGAAAAGTTGGTGCAACAGCGTGTTGTGGCTGCGTTATCAGTGGAGCGGCGGCTGCCGCATCGTTTTGCATTGCGTGTTGACCTTGGACGAGCTGTCCAAGGGCATCCAGTAATGCCTGTGTCTGCTGATTCTGTAAGTGATAAAATTTGGACAGTACATCTGGAGATGGTGGCGAAACCATTACACAAGTAAATCAGGGCAATATCGATAAGAACGCGGTTTGGCCTCATCGCCAAATGTTGTGGATTGGCAGGAGAGCCAACACCGGGTTACTAGAAGAAGCCGAAAGGCACACGTTTTAGCTCACTCAGGCTGGCGTGAGGTCTGGAACAGGACAAGGAAATTAGAATTTAGAAAAAACGGACGTAGGTGGTGGAATACTTAACTTTAATCCATAAATGGTGAATGTCGCTCTTGACAGTACATTATTCATAATATCAGTAGTAGCTGGTAATGGCGCCTGGCTAGGTCGTAGCAAATGACGTAGCTTGAAGGCTATGCTAACTATCGTCCTGGCAAATGAGAGCGTATTTTGTCAGTGAACCATTGCTAGCAAAGTCGGTTGTACAATTGGGGCGAGTGCTAGGAAGTCTCTCTAGACCTGCCGTGTGGCGGCACTCGGTCTGCAATCACTGATAGTGGCGACATGCGGGTCCGACGTATACTAACGGATCGCGGCCGATTTAAAGGGTACCACCTAGCAAGTGTGGTGTCTGGCGGTGACACCACAGTTACATTCTTCTACCAGCCAGTTTCCTCTTTCATTCCTTTACCCCAAGTCCATATTTGCCTACTATTTTTCCTTTTCCTTCTCCTATTATCGATTTCCAGTCCTCCATCACAATTGAATTTTTGTCTCCTTTGACTGCTTGAATAATTCCTTTTATCTAGTCATACATTTCTTCAATTTCTTTGTCTGCAGAGCTAATTGGCGTATAAATGTGTGGGTCAATCAAAGTGAAGTGATCCATTAAAAATTAGGTTAGTTAGTTGACCATTTTTAAAAATTCTGTTTTTTTATGTGATTACCCTATAGTTGAGAAGTTCAAAACAGTTTTTAAAAAGATTTTACCGTGCACCAGTACTGAATTTGGTGGCCATTTTTACTTGTAAGCACACAACATTTTTGAATTAGGAGACATTATTGGTAATTTGAATATTTATGCACTGGATTAGGTTACAGCATTGCAATTGACATGATTGTTTTAAGCAAAGTCTCCTCTACAAAATTGTTTATTACCTAAAATACCTTACATTCAAAAATAGATAGTCAAAAGATCTCCAAAGTTTGGTATAGAAAATTTAGAAAATACTCTTTTTAAACTCTAAAATACCAGTCAAGGAGTGATTTATCGGAGAGGTTTTTTTTCCCCCTCTCTAGTTACATTTCATAAACTACTAGCCTTACATAGAGCAAGAACAGTGACAAATGTTTCCTTAATTTTTTTAGTAGATTTTTGAAATTTTAAAAATTTTATTTTTTTAAGTTTGGGCTAGTTATTTCTGGTTGGACTGAATATAAAACTTTGACTTTTCCACATTTTGTATGCCTATAAAGTACTATATAAACAGAAATACAGAAGCATCCGATTCCACCTGTCTGCTTTGACCCATGACGTCACAAATATGGCGGAAACAACCATACACTACGACTCCAATATGGCGCCTAAGACACCATTATGTAAACATGACCACAAACACGAAAATACATTGAAAAACCAACACACAGACACAGTCCACAAAAAACCTGATGAAACTAACAGTACAAGTGTGGTAATTTGGGGTTTTTTGGGTGGGGTCAAAGTAAATATAAACAAATTTAGACACACGCCACCATACCAAACCACACAACACAAAACTCCCCAAATTCCACTCAACACATCCTCTGGAATCGGACACTTCCCTTGACTTATATAGCTCAACAGCAGCTCCCGATCCCACAAAATGGGAATTGAACACATCCCTTGACCTATGTAGCTCAACATCAGCTCCCGATCCCACAAATAACACTTCCCTTGACCTATATAGCTTAACAGCAGCTCCTGATCCCACAAATAACACTTCCCTTGGCCTATATAGCTTAACAGCAGCTCCTGATCCCACAAATTGAAATCGAACACTTCCCTTGACCTATGTAGGTCAACAGAAACTACCGATACCAAATCATAAAACCCAAAACTACAACCACGTCCACAATCATCACTACCTCAAAAAACACAGCAAATCATCAAAATTGGAATCGAACACTTCCCTTGACCTGTTATCCTTACGGCATCTCCACATACAGCCATCCCTGGTCCGAGCCGAGATGCCGGAACTTTAGTGAGCCTCATTTCTTCATGACATGCTGAACACTTCACGACTTCATCGAAAAATCCGAACAGTTGAAGAAATTGTATTAGAGACAGCGCACTGTCCCCCATCATTGCCGACAACCAAAAACTGTTGACCTTGTCAGTCATATCCATACCTGCCAAAGACATAAAAAAAAGCAATTTACCAAAATTCACACACAACGAACAGAAAAAACTGCAATAACGTCAAAATGACAAAACTCTTGGTAGAGCACTTGCCTGCGAAAGGCAGTAGTCCCGAGTTCGAGTCTCGGTCCGGCACACAGTTTTAATCTGCCAGAAAGTTTCATATCAGTGCACACTCTGCTGCAGAGTGAAAATCTCATTCTTGCTAGATGTAATCAATTATTATTGCAGTTAAGGTACTGAATTACATACAAAAACTTTAAAAATTGCTGAACTAAACATTTATGTTATCTTGACATATTTATTTTTCCAGGTAACATACTTTCGAGATGCAATGCTTCCTAATCCTAGTGGTGACTGTTAAGAACACTTATTCCTTCAGACATCTTTTGTGATATACAATAAGACCTCCCAGTTGCTGTTTTAAGTTCAAGCACTGAAAGCTTCCTCAATAAGTTTTTCATTGGTATTCAGACTTCGTCACCAGTAGATTTCTTGAATGACATTATTGGGTCAACAGTATGGTAAAACTGCACAAAAACGTCATTATTTTCTAAAATTATTCTTTCAGCCTGTGCAAGCCACCATTGCCTATCATACATACGTGCCACTATGTCATACAGTGTTAAAGAAAGACATGTAATTTTACTGACACAATGATCCTTGTAAATTTCAGTTTCTGGTGGTGCATAACATTGAACCATGTTCTCTGCAGTGCCAAAGAATTTGTGGAATTGCCTTGTTCTTTCTATTGCTGTACAGTTTTCAAATCTGCTTTGAAGTGTTGTGATATGAACAACTGGCTCTTCTTCCTTGGTGGTAAGAATTTGGTCTTTGATCATTCTTTGTAGGCTGGCTTTACTCACTTCATATTTTGTGGTACCTCCTACATCATCACAGGCATTTTTACCATGGCAAGGGGCAAAAAACTGTCATTCGTCCTCCAACCTGAAGTCTACTTTGTGGTTGCAAAGATTCGGATAATTCTTTTTGTTTTTGCATTGACTTCCACTTCCATCTGAAAAGTGTATGAGCTTCTCAACCTTGGGCAACTTTTAATTCGTGTAATTTGTTCCTTATATGTGAAACACATGTACAACTGAAGTGCTGTGCTCCAAGTAGTTAGAATGCAAATTGAAGAACTGCAAACTTCCTCTTTCTCATTTTTGAAGAACAGAACAAATAAGTGCACTGTTGCCTGATCATTGATACCGTGGTAACGTTGTATTTCATCCTGAACCACAGATGAAAAGTTTTCTGTAAAATCAGCTAGGACTATGCATTCAGTTTTGTAAAGTTGTGCTTTTTTGTGCTTCAAAAATTTGCTTTGCGTGTTAGAAACATAGTGGTGACTTCTGATATTTTCTAAGTTATCAATTAAAGATTCAAAGTACTCTTCCTGGGATTTAACCTCTGTTATCATTCCTGCTGTGTCGGTTGTGACCCCACTGTCTGAAGGTAACATTGTTGGACATTTCCTCCTCAGAGTTGTTAAACAATCAAAGAGCAGGTTCTTTACCATGGCATTTATCACACAAACTCATCATGCAGTCATAACCGTTAGTGTCGCAGACCATTAAATCTAATAGCCCCTAACTCCTTGTAGTTAACATAATTGAGTTTTGCATTGTTTCTTCACTTATACCTATTCCTTTCTTCTTTCTTAAAGCTGGTTGAATGCCTTACTCTTTCACTAATTTTCTGGTTAGTCTAACCAAATCATCAGAAACATTTGAACTAGTGAACTGTTTTCTCTCTTGACCATGAGTTAGGGAGCAAATTTAAAATTTTACCTTTATTCTCTTTAGGTGTCACTGAACACTTACTTCGTAATTTCTCGATTTAGCTCCAATATTCAGTGTCGAATGATCATTTAGATGTTTTTTTTTTTTCTTTTTTAGAAATGCTGTTTGTATCTGCATTATTAAAGCGTGATTCTGTCTTTTCTAATTTTGGCTGAAATTTGTTGTCCCTTGCTTTCAGTAGCTGTGTTTTTGTTTCTGCTACTCAATTTTCTTATTTTCGAAGCGGTAGATACCTTTAAATTAGAACAAGAAAAATCCCATTTGCTAATAGCTTCCTCATTACGAATATAAATGCCATTAAGAATGTGTGATTGTGTTCTGTATCATGATAAATATTTTTGAGTAACAATTTGGGCACAGTGAATTTCCAAGAATCACATTAAGTTTCACTGTGAAGCTGTTTTACTTGCACTTAACAAGAACAAATGTTCAAGTTTTATTTCCCTCAAACCTTTAATAACTGGTTTTTAATGAATTTTGAGTTGAGAGCATTTGATTTATCCAAACTGCAATTGTACTTCAGAGCACATTTTGTCCATAATACAAACTGAATGTACTGTCAGATGCCAAACTTGATGAGTGAGTCAGTCAGTGAGGCCCTCCAGTCAGCAGCAGTGGCCTAAATACAAATACATGCTGTCGAAAGGGCATTGGTGGTGTGTTGATTGTTGATGTCTCTCTGGCCTCTCTCATGATATGCGTGCTTTATCTAGCGCCTACTATCGATCTTTGCACTACATCTTTGCTGAGTGGTGTGCTGGTGACAGCTTATACCATCACATTCCTTATCCCTTGACCCCACCCCCCAACCCCTAAAAAAATTCCGCATCGTTTTCGTGTAGGGAAGATGCGAATGACAATGAGGAAGGAGGCAGAACACTGGACGTAGAGACTGGAGGACGGCGTACTCCCAACCGTACCCCGCCATCTGGCTTGTGAGGCAACAGGAGCATCCTCCGGGAAACTGCTACCAGGGCACCCACCCATCCAGGCCTGAAGGCATGTCCTGGGACGATGACGAGGGCACATCATCCATCTGCTCCTCCTGGGGTGCCCTGGTGGCACCAGTGAGTGACTGTGAAGGCTGCGCGGTCCTGTGAAGCCATGAATCTGGGAGAAGAAAAGCAGCAGAATCATGCATGGGCAAATGGCAAGCTCGAATTTGGCTTCAAACTGTTGGGACCTGCAGTCAAGTACATAAAAGAGTCAGTGTGTTCCTCGATCACACCTCTCTCCCAGTGCCCACAGTTGCCATAAATCCTGAAAAGAATAAGATGGCATGGTGCAAAGCGATACTTGCGGGCCATAGGCAGCACCAGATGCTGCAGTGGTGTAGTAAGTGAAGCAGTGTCTGATGGCGGCGACTACGCAGAAGTTCTGCCATGATGGTCCATGGGTGGGAGTGATAGGAGGCGAGAAAGAGTTGTAGCCCCTGTTCCTGTGTGTGGGTAGTGCAAAGCTTGGCCATCTGTTGTTTAAAAGTGCGTACGGCGCATTTTTCCTCTCCGTTGGACTGGGGGTGAAATAGAGCTCTTGTTAGATAACAAATGCCATTTCATTCTCAGAACTCCTAAGAATCACATGGTGTGAACTGTGGTCTGTTGTCCGACACAAGTACTTCTGTCAAACCTTCTATGCAAAGTATGGAGGACAATGCTACGTGTCGGGGTATAGCTCCACAGGGCGAGGTAACGGATAAGTGTCAGCTACTGGCTGTGTGTTCGACTGTAGACTTGAAGTCAACACACATGCGAATGCAACCAGAAGGCATAGGCAACACAACTAGAGGACTTGCCCATTGACTAGCTTGAATGGAGGCATAGTCCATATCAATTAAGGCAGGCTAGGGAAAAAATCTTACCTTCATAGTCTCGGATGTTGTTGAATTTAGCATATGTTAAAATGAAGGACTAAGTAAGGAACACAATTTTTTTTTTTCCCCCAGAACAAATTTGTACTCAGACATTATATATATATATATATATATATATATATATATATATATATATATATATATATATATATATATATGAAGATGATGTGACTTACCAAACGAAAGTGCTGGCAGGTCGATAGACACACAAACATACACACAAAATTCAAGCTTTTGCAGCAAACGGTTGCTTCATCAGGAAAGAGGGAGGGAGAGGGAAAGACGAAAGGATGTGGGTTTTAAGGGAGAGGGTAAGGAGTCATTCCAATCCCGGGAGCGAGAAACACTTACCGTAGGGGAAAAAAATGTCTGCTTGTGTCTGTGTATGTGCAGATGGATATGTGTGTGTATGCGAGTGTATACCTGTCCTTTTTTTCCCCCCTAAGGTAAGTGTTTCCGCTCCTGGGATTGGAATGACTCCTTACCCTCTTCCTTAAAACCCACATCCTTTCGTCTTTCCCTCTCCTTCCCTCACTCCTGTTGAAGCAACCATTTGTTGCGAAAGCTAGAATTTTGTGTGTATGTTTGTGTGTCTATCGACCTGCCAGCACTTTCGTTTGGTAAGTCACATCATCTTTGTTTTTAGATATATTTTTCACACGTGGAATGTTTCCCTCTATTATAACCCCATATATACAAAGATGATGTGACTTACCAAATGAAAGTGCTGGCAGGTCGACAGACACACAAACATACACACAAAATTCAAGCTTTCGCAACAAACTGTTGCCTCATCAGGAAAGAGGGAAGGATAGGGAAAGATGAAAGGATGTGGGTTTTAAGGGAGAGGGTAAGGAGTCATTCCAATCCCGGGAGCGGAAAGACTTACCTTAGGGGGGAAAAAAGGACGGGTACACACACACACACACACACACACACACACACACACACACACATCCATCCACACATATACAGACACAAGCAGACATATTTAAAGACAAAGAGTTTGGGCAGAGATGTCAGTCGAGGCAGAAGTGCAGAGGCAAAGATGTTGTTGAATGACAGGTGAGGTATGAGTGGCAGCAACTTGAAATTAGCGGAGATTGAAGCGTGGTGGATAATGGGAAGAGAGGATATATTGAAGAGCAAGTTCCCATCTCCGGAGTTCGGATAGGTTGGTGTTAGTGGGAAGTATCCAGATAACCCGGACGGTGTAACACTGTGGCAAGATGTGCTGGCCGTGCACCAAGGCATGTTTAGCCACAGGGTGATCCTCATTACCAACAAACATTGTCTGCCTGTGTCCATTCATGCGAATGGACAGTTTGTTGCTGGTCATTCCCACATAGAATGCGTCACAGTGTAGGCAGGTCAGTTGGTAGATCACGTGGGTGCTTTCACACGTGGCCTTGCCTTTGATCGTGTACACCTTCCGGGTTACAGGACTGGAGTAGGTGGTGGTGGGAGGGTGCATGGGACAGGTTTTACACCGGGGGCGGTTACAAGGGTAGGAGCCAGAGGGTAGGGAAGGTGGTTTGGGGATTTCATAGGGATGAACTAAGAGTTTGCGAAGGTTAGGTGGACGGCGGAAAGACACTCTTGGTGGAGTGGGGAGGATTTCATGAAGGATGGATCTCATTTCAGGGCAGGATTTGAGGAAGTCGTATCCCTGCTGGAGAGCCACATTCAGAATCTGATCCAGTCCCGGAAAGTATCCTGTCACAAGCGGGGCACTTTTGTGGTTCTTCTGTGGGAGGTTCTGGGTTTGAGAGGATGAGGAAGTGGCTCTGGTTATTTGCTTCTGTACCAGGTCGGGAGGGTAGTTGCGGGATGCGAAAGCTGTTGTCAGGTTGTTGGTGTAATGCTTCAGGGATTCCGGACTGGAGCAGATTCGTTTGCCACGAAGACCTAGGCTGTAGGGAAGGGACCGTTTGATGTGGAATGGGTGGCAGCTGTCACAATGGAGGTACTGTTGCTTGTTGGTGGGTTTGATGTGGACGGACGTGTGAAGCTGACCATTGGACAGGTGGAGGTCAACATCAAGGAAAGTGGCATGGGATTTGGAGTAGGACCAGGTGAATCTGATGGAACCAAAGGAGTTGAGGTTGGAGAGGAAATTCTGGAGTTCTTCTTCACTGTGAGTCCAGATCATGATGATGTCATCAATAAATCTGTACCAAACTTTGGGTTGGCAGGCCTGGGTAACCAAGAAGGCTTCTTCTAAGCGACCCATGAATAGGTTGGCGTACGAAGGGTCCATCCTGGTACCCATGGCTGTTCCCTTTAATTGTTGGTATGTCTGGCCTTCAAAAGTGAAGAAGTTGTGGGTCAGGATGAAGCTGGCTAAGGTAATGAGGAAAGAGGTTTTAGGTAGGGTGGCAGGTGATCAGCGTGAAAGGATGTGCTCCATCGCAGCGAGGCCCTGGACGTGCGGGATATTTATGTATAAGGAAGTGGCATCAATGGTTACAAGGATGGTTTCTGGGGGTAATGGATTGGGTAAGGATTCCAGGCGTTCGAGAAAGTGGTTGGTGTCTTTGATGAAGGATGGGAGACTGCACGTAATGGGTTGAAGGTGTTGATCTACGTAGGCAGAGATACGTTCTGTGGGGGCTTGGTAACCAGCTACAATGAGGTGGCCGGGATGATTGGGTTTGTGAATTTTAGGAAGAAGGTAGAAGGTAGGGGTGCGGGGTGTCGGTGGGGTCAGGAGGTTGATGGAGTCAGGTGAAAGGTTTTGTAGGGGGCCTAAGGTTCTGAGGATTCCTTGAAGCTCCACCTGGACATCAGGAATGGGATTACCTTGGCAAACTTTGTATGTGGTGTTGTCTGAAAGCTGACACAGTCCCTCAGCCACGTACTCCCGACGATCAAGTACCACGGTCGTGGAACCCTTGTCCGCCGGAAGAATGACGATGGACCGGTCAGCCTTCAGATCACGGATAGCCTGGGCTTCAGCAGTGGTGATGTTGGGAGTAGGATTAAGGTTTTTTAAGAAGGATTGAGAGGAAAGGCTGGAAGTCAGAAATTCCTGGAAGGTTTGGAGAGGGTGATTTTGAGGAAGAGGAGGTGGGTCCCGCTGTGACGGAGCACGGAACTGTTCCAGGCAGGGTTCAATTTGGATAGTGTCTTGGGGAGTTGGATCATTAGGGGTAGGATTAGGATCATTTTTCTTCGTGGCAAAGTGATACTTCCAGCAGAGAGTACAATTGTAGGACAGTAAATCTTTGACGAGGGCTGTTTGGTTGAATCTGGGAGTGGGGCTGAAGGTGAGGCCTTTGGATAGGACAGAGGTTTCAGATTGGGAGAGAGGTTTGGAGGAAAGGTTAACTACTGAGTTAGGGTGTTGTGGTGCCAGATTGTGTTGATTGGAATTTTGAGGTTTTGGAGGGAGTGGAGCTGGAAGTGGGAGACTGAGTAGACTGGGTTTGTGTGCAATGAGAGGTGGTTGAGGTTTGCTGGAAAGGTTGTGAAGGGTGAGTGAGTTGCCTTTCCGGAGGTGGGAAATCAGGAGATTGGATAGTTTTTTGAGGTGAAGGGTGGCATGCTGTTCTGATTTGCGGTTGGCCTGTAGGAGGATGCTCTGAATAGCCGGTGCGGATGTGGGAGAGGAAAGATTGAGGACTTTTATTAAGGATAGGAGTTGACGGGTGTGTTCATTGGCTGAGTTGATGTGTAGGTGAAGGATTAGGTGGGTGAGGGCAATGGATTGTTCAGTTTGGAACTGGTATAGGGACTGATGGAAAGAAGGGTTGCAGCCAGAGATGGGAACTTTAAGTGTGAGGCCTTTGGGGGTTATGCCAAATGTCAGACAAGCCTGAGAAAATAAAATATGCGTTCGTAATCTGGCTAGGGTGAAGGCATGTTTGCAGAGGGAATGTAAATAAAACTTAATGGGGTCATTGTGGGGGTGTTGTGAGGGTGACATGGTATTAGAAGGTGGAAAGTGTAACATGAGGTTGAAATGAAAATGAAAGATAAAAATATATTGGGAGAGATAAGGGTGAACTGGAAAGTAACTGGAGATCTGGTATGAAAAAAGGCGAAAAAGTGTCGGTTAAGTTGATCCTGTGGTGAACTTTGGTTGGTAGACAGCGATGTGCATGAAGGTTAGGTGGTTGTGTTGCCGCTAGAACACGTTAAAGGACGGATAAATTTGGGAAAATTTTGAAAAAATGTGTAAATGTATTAAAAGGAGTGGTGTTGTGGTGAAAGATTACGAAAATGGGGCTAACAATTGTATGACGAAGAAATAATGACGTTAAAACCTGTGGGGAGCGGCTAAAAATGATCAGTGATGTGCGAAAAACGGAAGTGGAAATAAAGTGAAAGTTATCAGAACTGGCCGAAATGGTTGTTTAATACGTGAAAGCAGCTGTTATTGAACTAGAAACGGTGGATTTTATAGCAGCGGTAGTGTTGAAAGCGGAAAATAAAATTTTTTTGGTTATGCTTTGGAAGTGGGTTATGTATTATTGAGTATATGTAGGCAGGATAAAATTGTATTACGGTAAAAAGGGGAAGGTGAATACAAAGTGAGACTACTGGTAAAAACAGAAAGAGAAAATAAAGAGAAAATTAGACGACAGGAAAGATTTCGAAATGCAACAGCGACAATAACAAACGTAATTGTTGGGTTCAAATTAATGATATGGTTATGATAGAGGGAAACATTCCACGTAGGAAAAATATATCTAAAAACAAAGATGATGTGACTTACCAAATGAA
The DNA here is from genome assembly GCF_023864345.2 of Schistocerca serialis cubense. Taxonomy (NCBI): domain Eukaryota; kingdom Metazoa; phylum Arthropoda; class Insecta; order Orthoptera; family Acrididae; genus Schistocerca; species Schistocerca serialis. The sequence continues at coordinate 663,099,781 of NC_064641.1, read as the reverse complement.
AGTGCTGGCAGGTCGACAGACACACACACAAACAAACACAAACATACACACAAAATTCAAGCTTTCGCAACAAACTGTTGCCTCATCAGGAAAGAGGGAAGGAGAGGGAAAGGCGAAAGGATGTGGGTTTTAAGGGAGAGGGTAAGGAGTCATTCCAATCCCGGGAGCGGAAAGACTTACCTTAGGGGGAAAAAAGGACGGGTATACACTCGCATACACACACATATCCATCTGCACATACACAGACACAAGCAGACATTTTTTCCCCCTAAGGTAAGTCTTTCCGCTCCCGGGATTGGAATGACTCCTTACCCTCTCCCTTAAAACCCACATCCTTTCGTCTTTCCCTCTCCTTCCCTCTTTCCTGATGAGGCAACAGTTTGTTGCGAAAGCTTGAATTTTGTGTGTATGTTTGTGTTTGTTTGTTTGTGTGTGTGTCTGTCGACCTGCCGGCACTTTCATTTGGTAAGTCACATCATCTTTGTTTTTAGATATATTTTTCCTACGTGGAATGTTTCCCTCTATTATAACCCCATATATATATATATATATATATATATATATATATATATATATATATATATATATATTTTTTTTTTTTCAAAGAAATCCTCCATTTGGACTTGTGTCAAAGTTCTGAACTTTTATATAATTTATGGATTTTTTTTTTTTTCCAAAATGCCAATCCATAAAATATTTTGATTTGAATTTTTTTTTTATTTTTTTTTTAGTTGATTGGTTGCATATAGTTTTACATTACCTGATAAGGAGAGCTTCCATTTTTAGGGTGAACAGATTTTATAAACAATTGAAATTTTTGCCATACATAAAACCTTCTTTTATTACCACATTATCACACAACAGGCTCATAAAAATCAAAACCTAACGTTATTTAACATAATTTTTGTTTTGAAAGATGAGTAAGAGGCTCATTTTTCAAGCATTTTAAATGGTTCCAAAATGTATGTGAAAGGTCTAAAGACATAAAGGTTTCGATTTATACAACTTCTGTGCATTCTATTTTGTATTGAAATTAACCAGTCAATGAACTAAAAATGTGTTCCGCTGTTTCAGTATCTTCCTTTGATATAGAGTGATGCCTTCCTGTTGAACCAATAGGAACTGGAACACTTCCAATCTTCAAAACATTGTAAAGAGGAAGTGAGCACTGATGGTGTTGTTGCTGTCCTTCAGCTGGAAACCTATATCCAGCAGCTGGTCCATTTGGTAGCATAAAATTCACTACAATTTCATTTAACTCATAACTGGTGCCTATAATCTCTGTAATCCACCAGTCAGTCAGACACACATGCCACAAACATTTCCCTTTTCAGGTTGTGAATCTGAATATTATCCTGCTGTTTCTGAGGTGTTGGCTGAACAAACAAAATTTCTTCTTTCTTGCTCTTTAAAGTGCGTCCAATATGAGTTCGCCCATCACTTTGAGTCCAAAAATGTTTGTATTGAATTCCTAGTAGTTTGTTTGGACCATTTTTCTTTTTTCTGTTCATGGAATTCTTCGATTTCCTCTTTGGACAAAAGAATGAGGGCTGTGGATGTGTAAGATTTCACGACTCTTGTAAAATCTTCAGCATTCTGAATAGCAGCTGTATTTGGTCTGGAAAGATTGTTATGTAGCATGGTGCTTCAGCAGGCCTCCTAAACCACCACAAGGCCCCTTCTCGTGACCAGTAACACTGTATACCCAGTCAGTTGACACAAGTGACTTACTCAATTCAAACAGCTGGTAACTATTTTTAAGATGACTGGGAGCTTCATCAGAAGTAATGATGATCTTCTCTGCCCCTGTTTGCAGTTGAAGAATTTTGCGCATTACTAGCAAAGCATGTGCTGAGTCGTTTCCTGTGTCAACACTTATAACTGCAACACTTGTGGTCTTGTTTTGAAAATGTGTCACTCCTGTAAAAATTGAAACCGGGTCATTACTCCAATGATACCCTTGTACTTCTTGTAGGAGAATTACAGACCAATTTTCAGCAAAATCACAGTAAAGGTATTAAACATAGTTCTTTGTCCTGTACACACTCTTTCACTTCTGCGATGTGTTGTTGCTGCAATTTCTTCAGATTTCATCCATAACTTAAGTAATATCTCTGCGCTTTCTTGATGCATAGAGCTTACAACTTGACTTCACTGACCATAGTTTCTTAACAGGACTAACACCTACCTCTGTAGTTGACTGATTCAGGGTATTTAATTCTTCCTCTATGATGCAAAATCTGCATCATCTGCACCATGGGAGGCTTCACCTTGTTCAGATACTATCACTGTTGTTATTCTGTCAAAACATTTAGAACAAAAAAAGTTGTCACTGGAAACATCTTCACTTTGAAACAGAGTCTTCAAATGAGAACACTTATTCCTAGCCAGAACAAAGTCTGTTTTTTTTTGTTTGTCTTATATATCACTCTTTCATGGATATGCAAATAGTCAGCACATTTCACTCTCCTGTGGCCCCAGTCAGAAAACATTTCAAACAGTTCTTTTCCCGAAAAACACACTGCAACTGCGTCAACTGGCAGATTCCTCACGAAATCACAGAACTTACTGGATGTCTCAGATTTCTTAGAAGCCTCCTCACTATACAATTAGCACTGAACAACAACAATACAGAAACCTGCAATGAACAGCCACGACAAAGAAATTGACAAGAAAGTGTAAGAAATACCTGCTACAAAGAAAGTGATAAGAAATAACTGCAACAAAGACTCTAGAAATAAACATTGTAACAAAGAAATTAGTAAGAAACAACTTCAGTGAAGGTATATATACTCTTGAAAGTTAAAGAAAATTCAAAATGTGACAGTAAAAGAAATTTGACAGATATGTCCAAACGGAGGATACCATTGTAATCATAAATAAATTATCTTTCAAATAAAAAAAATCTAAACAAAATAACTAGAACTGTTACAGAGATACAGCATTTAAAATTTTTTTTCCGAAATTCACATCTTCGAAATGGTGTTCGCAGTGTCATCTTCAGAGGCCTGTATCTCGAAGCAGGAATTTTTTGGAGAAAACAAAAAATACGTGTTTCTTACGTGCTCCTGAATTTTCACATACATTAAATTCAATAACATCCAAGACAATGAACGTAACTCCCCTGCCTGAGGTGATGCTGATTATGCCGGGAGCAATTACACCATTATCTTCCAATACTGGCTACTTTCTCTCTTAACCCTCTGCTGGGCACGCCTTCTTATGTCACATGAGTGGGTGTGCCGTGGCATTTACACTGCAATTTCGTCTTCACATTGTCATCATTTTTAGGTAAACCAAAGGGTAAAAAGTGAAATAAAACAGCATGTCGTTGCATTAATTATTTATTTTGGATAAAAGTAAAAGAAGAAAATCAGTCAACTCTATTAAAATAGGTTACTTAAATAAACATCTTCAGTCAGAACTAATGTCCATCTGCTTGTCATTAGCATCGCAAGAGAAACACAATGTTCTGATGAGAAAGCTTCTTGCAGACATTGTTTCCACAATTGTTGCACAATTTCGTCATCCTGACAGTTTTGTTTCGTCCACAAATGTGATGTGTTCCAGGTTTAGGTTCGTCATGAACTGGGCCTCCTTTTCTGAACTTTTCAAGAAATATTTGTATATCTTTCAGAAAGTTCGTTAATTTCGCTCTTTGGAGAAACCTGCCATCTGTCTTTATTGTCTGGATTATTGTGGCTAAAGATGATAATCAAATTTATTCCTGCGATATCAAGATGTTGATAGAACAGTGCCAGCGGCTATCTCCTGGTTATTCTGGCTGTTGTATATGGTGCATGCATCCGTTCCACAGTATCCACTCCTCCCTTGGTTCTGTTATAGTCCAAATTTAATGCTGATTTCCCACTTTTGACGTAAATTTCAACTGTATCATGCATCGTATAGAGGAGGATCACAGCTTTGTTTTTTTAGTGACTAAACAGAAATTGTGCTGAAAGCTATTGAGTGTTGATTTGCTTTCCCTTGTATTACTAGCCTGAAATTCAGATGGAATTTCCTTCTTTCCCCAAAGTGCCAACGGTGACCAACTTTTTATCTAGTAGATTCTGAGCTAGAATATAACTGGTGTAATAGTTATCAGTCGTAACAGTCCTGTTCATGCCCTCAGTGGGAGTTTCCAGTCTTTCGACAACGTCTTCGGGTTTATTTGATTTTAGGATTGGCCCAGTGCACTGTTTGCCACAGTACACTTCGAAATTGAGGAAATAAAATGTTTTTGCGTCACTAAGGGCATATATTTTGATACCATACTTCGCAGGCTTATTTGGAATGTGTTGTACAAACCCACAATGGCCTCTAAAAGCCTACAGCATTTCATCAATTGCCACAAATTCACTGACATAATAGTAAGCAATACAGCTTTTTGCAAATTCTTGATGAAACTCACGAAGAGGAGCCAGTTTATCTGTAGACCTTCGTTCAATTCTTGTTTCAATATTGTCAAACCTAATTGCTCTAAGAAGAAAACAGAGATGTTTATAACTGTAAAGCAATTGTAAGATAGACATGCCAGTACCATCAGGTGTCCACAGTTCACTGCAGTTGGCATGATGTCCTTTCTTTATACCAATCAAAAAAAGTGCACCAAAAAGAGCATGAATTTCTTCTGCAGAAGTGTCTTTGCAATTGCAAGCTCTAGAGTAGTTGGTGTCACTACAGCTTTTCCCAATCCATCTGTTGGTATGAGCTACGATGTCTCTCTCATTTTTGGTGATAAATAGATAAAATGCACGTGAAGGTGTAAGTGCGTCTCTGGCAATCTCTTTTGGGCCTGGCAAAGCTCTGATAATGTTTTTACCACTTGTTTTCTCTGAAATTAGGGGCTGACTAATCCAAAGAGTTTCACCGTCTTTTCAAATATAAAATGTATAGTTACCTTCCATAACATCATGTGACGCTGTTTCTGACTGCCCCCCCCCCCCCCCCCCCCGAGGGGGTCCACAACTGTTTTGTGGATACGTGTGTGTCGAGCACGGGACCCCAAGCTGGTGCAGTTCTCCTTCCTTTCCGGGCTGCCCTTCCCCTTCCCTCCTTGTCCCCAATCCTTCCCCCACCCCCCTTACCTCCCCTTCACACTCCCTCTTCTTGGGAGTAATGTATCGAGCCTTCGTCCGCAGACGTATGTTTCAAAATTCCAGGATCCTGTTTCCTTTGTTTTTCTCCATCCTCACGCTTTCTTCCTCTATTGGTCTTTCCATATGTTCACTCTTCTCCTTGCTTTCATACCCTTACTTCTATCTCTGCCTCATCCTCTTTGCCCTATTCTCCTTGTCTTCTTTCTCGTGTCTTATTCTCCGTTTCGGCGTTTTAGATTCTTTCTTCTCTTTCTCTCTTTCCTCTCTTCCTTCCTCCCTATGCATGTCTGAAGGCCGACCCACACATTCGCACGCGTAGCCGGTGACGGATAACACGTAATTTCCCGCCCTGGGTAGACAATTAAGGCACGCACGTACCCCCTCGTAAAGGCCAGGTCCAGGGAGGGGTGATTGCCTGAGCTGTTTCCTTCCGAATGTGCCAATTGGTCCCACCGTCCGTTTCTCAGGAGGTGTGACCTGAGATGTGAACAATCACCTAAGGCAGGAGTGCCCTCTGAGAGGTCCCCCGCAAGGAAGGAGCGCGCCATCAGAGACGCTGGCAAACATGGGGGATTCATCCGCAGTGGCTTTCTCTTCTTCTTCTTCTTCTTCTTCTTTTTCTTCCCTGTCTTCTGCCCAAAAAAGAAAGCTGGATGAAATTCCTGTTCCAAAAATTCTACCACCAGCACCAAAGTTTCTTGTTGTCACAAGATCTGACGGTCACGATTTCACAACAGTCAACCGTTTCGTCATTCAGAAGGGTGTAGATGTGATTGCAGGACCAGTGAAATCTTGTACTTGGTTGCGCAACGGTACCTTGCTGTTGGAGACAGAGAGCGCCTTCCAGGACCACTATTCCTTCGAACCACTCCCTTACACACATTTCCTGTACGGGTGGAGGCCCACTGCACCTTGAATTCGTCGTGTTGCGTGGTATATACCAGGTCACTCGACGGACTAACTCGAGAAGATTCTGTCTTCCTCTCTGATCAGAGAGCGGCGGCCGTCCATCGGGTCATGAAAAGGGTCAACAAGGACCTCATACCAACCCGAACCATATTCCTGACATTCAACAATGTGGAGTTGCCTTCACGAATTGAAGTGGGTTACGAGATCATTTCTGTTCGGTTGTATGTACCCAGCCCTACAATGTGTTACCAATGTCGGCGGTTTAACCAGTCTTGTTCAAGTGCGGCTAGATGCGTTACCTGTGGCAGGGACGCCCATGAGGGTGACTGTCCACCTCCGTCCCCTCGTTGCATCAACTGTATGCGCGACCATGCAGCCTCCTCTCGCAACTGCCCCATCTACAAAGATGAGAAAAGTATACAGGAAATTCGAGTGAAAGAGAAGGTGTCGACCTTGGCTGCTTGCAAGTTATTCAATAGCAGAAAGTCCACTGTGCTTCCGGCAGGTGAATACAGTACCGTTCTCGCCTCTCCTCGGCCTGCCAGGGAGGTAGCTACACAGATATGCGATCTAACATTTAGCGATTTGGTTATCAGATCGGCCAGCGCTAAGATCGCCCGATCAACATCTCCTCTTCCTCCCAGCAGCCCTAAGGCTCAAACATCATCATCTGTTACTGATAAGACGAGGACATCTAAATCAGATGCTCGGACCTTCAAAAAAGAACAGACATGTGAAGGTTTCTTGCGTACACAAACTTCAGAGCCATCAACTGTTCTTTTGACAAAATGTAATTCTTCAAAGAAGGGTCATAGAAAAAGAGTTCTCCATCTCTGCCGAGGCGCGTTTCTTCTCCTGCGCCACCCAGCGGTTGTCGTCCCCGGCTGTTTCAGTTTCGCCCGGCCCCATCGCTGGTAGCCGATCATCTGGCCTTTCACCAGTGGAGGAAGCTGCCCCTCCTGACCAGCTCAGGAAGGTAGCAGACGCAACTGTTGAGTCCCCCCCCCCCCCTCCCCCCCCAGGGGGTCCACAACTCTTTTGTGGATACGTGCGTAGCGAGCACGGGACCCCGAGCTAATGTGGCCCTCCTTCCTTTCCGGGCTGCATACCTTCCTTTTCCGCATCCTTCCCCATCCCCCATCTTGCCCCCCCCCCACCCCCGCCTCTTTCCTTCCCTTTCTCCCCCTCTGGGAGTATGTTTTGTGCCTACGTCCGGAGACAGACGCTCGAAAATGTAACACATTCTTCGCTTTCTCTGCTTGCAAGTCTTCGTCCTTCCTTTGTCCTTCTCTTTTCCTTGCCTCTTCTCTTTCCCCTTTTCTCCGCTGCGGCGTTTGAGACCTCTCTTCTTTCCTTTCCCTTTCTTTGTTTTTCCTTTTCTCTTTTTTCCTCCCTGTGCGTGTCTGAAGGCCAACCCATGCATTTCCATGCGTAGCCGGTGATGGGGTAACGCGTAATTCCCCGCCCTGGGTAGACAGGTAGGACACTTATGTACCCCCTGGTAACGGCCAGGCCCAGGGAGGGGTGATTACCCGAGCTGATACCTGCCGAAAGTGCCGATTGGTCCCTCTGTCCGTTTCTCGGCAGGTGTGACCTGAGGTGTGAACAATCACCTAAGGCGGGAGTGCCCTCAGAGAGGGCCCCCACCAGGGAGGAGCGTGCAATTGGAGACGCCGGTCATCATGGGGGATACTTACGCAATGGTTTCCTCATCTTCTACTATGTGTGCTCACAAGCGTAAGTTCAATGAGTCTCAGCCACAGACAGTTCTTCCATTGTTGCCACAGTTCCTTGTTGTTTCTCGGTCTGACGAAGGTCACGACTTCTCCACGGTCAACCTTTTCATTATTCAGAAAGGTGTCGACGCAATTGCAGGTCCTGTAAAGTCTTGTTCCAGATTGCGAAATGGCACCTTGTTGTTAGAAACAGTCAGTGCCCTCCAGGCACAAAAATTGCTGTGTACTTCATTGCTACACACCTTCCCTGTCCGGGTGGAAGCGCACCGCACTTTAAATTCCTCACGTGGGGTCGTTTATACATGCGCCCTCGACGGATTGTCCGACGAGGAAATTCAACAGTACCTGTCTGACCAGAGTTTAACGGCTGTTCATCGAGTCATGAAAAGGGTTGACACGAACATCGTTCCAACCCGTACTGTCTTCTTGACATTTGACAGAGTTCAACTCCCATCGAACATAAAAGCGGGCTATGAGATAATTTCCATTCGCCCTTACGTCCCAAACCCTACACGTTGCTATCGGTGTCAGCGGTTCAATCGTACCAGCCAGTCCTGTTACAATGTGTTACTTGTGGCAAGGATGCCCATGAGGGTGCTTGTCCACTTCCATCCCCTTGTTGCATGAACTGTATGGGTGACCACGCTGCTTCCTCTAGAGATTGCCCCATTTTTAAAGACGAAAAACTCATTCAGGAAATCAGAGTGAAGGCAAAGGTGTCGACCTTTGCTGCTCGAAAATTATTCGCCAGTCGAAAGCCCACTGTGCATCAGATAGGTAAATACAGCACTGTCCTTGCCTCTCATCGGCCAACAAAGGAGGCGGCCACGCAGACTTCTGATCTCACCTTTAGTGCCACGGTCGTCAGATCGGCCAGTGCAGAGATCGCCTGTTCAACCTCCCCAATTTCGCCTGCTTACTCTATGGCTCACCCTTCATCGGGTTCTGCTAAATCACAAGCCCAAAAGTCAGACACCCGGACTTCCAAAAAAGAGCCTACTCATGAAGATTTTTTACGTACTCCAACTTCACAACCATCGGTCCTCCTCTATCCAAACATCCTGTTTTCAAGAAGGCTAATAGCTCCTCTCCTTATCTGCCACGGCGTGTCTCATCTACAGCACCACCTGGCGGTAGCTGCCCTCGGCCATGTTCTGTGTCGCCGAGGCGCACTGCTGGCGGCCGATCAACCGGCCGATCGCTGGTGGCAGGAGCTGCTCCCGAACAACTTATGGATCAGGATCTTCTGCCTTCGGCTGAATGCCGTTCCACGCTGTCGGTCGCCGGCTCTGAGCAGTCGTTGAGTTGACAGCAACCTTGGTCACATTCTTCCATTTTCTGCCCACCCTATGTCCATTATCCATTGGAATATCCGCGACATTCGAGCCAGTCGGGATGAATTGTCGATCCTCAAATGATCCTACTCGCCGGTCATCTTCTGTCTTCATGAAACAAAGCTGCGTCCGCACGACCGCTTTGTTTTCCCCCATTTTCAGTCAGTCCGATTTGATCTCCCCTCTGTTGAAGGCACTCCAGCTCATGGAGGACTCATGATTCTTCTCCATGATACTCTCCATTATCACCCAATCCCCTTAAACACTTCCTTCCAAGCTGTCGCTGTCCATCTTCCCCTTTCTGGATTTACCTTCTCTCTTTGTATTGTATACAATCCATCATCCACACCAATGGCACGAGCTGATCTCCTTCATCTTCTTGGTCAGCTTCCACCCCCCTATTTGCTGGTTGTCCATGTGGCTCACTATTGATAGACGTCTTCCATCAAGCGGATCTTGTTTGCCCCAACACTGGGGACCCTACATTTTTGTCTGCCTCCACGACAAATTTCTCTCATTTGGACCTTTCGGTTGGTACTGTTCCGCTAGCTCGGCGCTTCCAATTGGTTCGCCCTTGCTGATACACACTCGAGTTACCGCTTTCCATGTGTCCTTCGATTGCAGCCACAACTTCCATATATGCGCCCGCAACACTGGAAGTTTGCCCAAGCTGATTGGACACTTTTTTCGTCTCTTGCAACATTCGATGACTGTCACTTTCCTACCGTCGACGATGAGGTTACTCATATTACAGACGTTATTCTTACAGCTGCGGAACATTCAATACCTTGCACCTCCGAATTGCCCCGGAGCCCCCCGGTTCCTTGGTGGAACGAAGCATGCCGTAACTCAATACGTGAGCGGCAACGTGCTCTTCGCGTTTTCAGACACCATCCTACTTTGGCCAACTGTATCCGCTATAAGCAGTTCCATGCGTGATGCCGTCGTGTCATCCGTGATAGCAAGAAGGCAAGCTGGGACTTCTTTACTAGCTCAATTAACAACTTCACTCCCTCCTCGGAAGTTTGGAGTCGGATTCGATGGTTATCTGACGCGCCTAGTTTCTCCCCGGTCTCTGGGCTCACTGTCGCGCATGATATATTAGTGGACCCCGTCGCAATTTCTAACTAATTGGGTCAACACTTTGCTGAGATGAGATGTCGAGCTCTTCAAATTACCCATCAGCCTTCCTCCCAAAGAAACGTGCAGCGGAAGTGCAACCTCTTGCTTTCTCCTCTCAAAATCGCGAAAGCTATAATACTGTTTTCTCCATGCGGGAACTCCAACATGCACTCTCTTCTTCTCGCTCCTCCGCCCCAGGACCGGATGGTATAAACATCCAAAAGTTGCTGCATTTATCATACCATAGTCTGCGTTACCTCCTTCACCTTTATAATCGAATTTGGACCGACATTACTTTTCCCAGACGATGGCGGGAAGCTATCGTCGTTCCTGTTCCGAAACCTGAAAAGGACAAACATCTCCCCTCTAGCTATCGCCCCATTTCTCTCACGAGTAGTGTATGTAAGGTTTTGGAGCGTATGGTGAATTACTGTTTAGCGTGGTGGCTGGAATCCCGCAGTCTTTTAACACCTGCCCAATGCGGTTTCCGAAAGCATCGTTCTGCAGTTGACCATCTTGTTGCTCTCTCCACTTATATCATGAAAAATTTTCTCCGGAAACACCAAACAGTAGCAAAATTTTTTGATCTAGAGAGAGCATACAATACCTGATGGAAGACAGGCGTCCTCCGCACACTGTTCTCTTGGGGCTTTCGAGGTCGGCTGCCCCTTTTTCTTCGCGAATTTGTGGGAGAGCGCAGATTTAGAGTGCGGGTGAACACTACTCTCTCCCGTACTTTCTCCCAATAAAACGGGGTACCCCAGGGCTCCGTGCAAAGTGTTGTACTGTTTGCCATTGCCATAAATCCAATTATGGATTGTCTCCTTCCTGATGTCTCGGGCTCCCTCCTTGTGGACAATTTTGCGATCTTCTATAGCTCTCAACGGACCAGCCTTCTTGAACGACGTCTTCAAGGATGTCTCGATCACCTCCACTCTTGGAGCATCGAAACAGGCTTCCTCTTTTCTCCCAGTAAGACCGTTTGTGTTAATTTTTGGCGTCGTACGGAGTTTCTTCCACCTTCCTTACACTTAGGACCTGTCGACATTCCGTTTTCGGACGTGGCTAAATTCTTGGGTCTTAAGTTTGACAGAAAACTGTCCTGGTCCTCCCACGTTTCCTATCTTTCGGCTCGCTGTCTGCGATCCCTCAACACCCTCCGTGTCCTGAATGGTACCTCCTGGGGAGTGGACAGAGTGGTCCTTCTCCACCTCTATCGCGCCTTAGTGTGCTCGAAATTGGACTATGGAAGCATAGTTTACTCCTCTGCTCGGCCGTCTATTCTTCGGCGTCTCGACTCTATCCACCACCGTGGATTACGTTTAGTGTCTGGAGCTTTTTACACCAGCCCTGTGGAAAGCCTTTATGCTGAGACTGCTGAACCTCCGCTGTCCAATCGGCGAGCTGTCCTACAGAGTCGTTATGCTAGCCATCTGTCTTCCATGTCTGCTAATCTGGCTCATGGCATTTTTTTTGACGCCTCCTTGGATTTAGGGTATGCAGGCCGCCCTTCCTCCCTACTATCGTCAGGAGGCCGCTTCTGTCAACTGCTCCATTCTCTTTCCTTCCACTTTCCTAAAACTCTCTTGACAACTTGGGGTAGAGCACTGCCTTGGCTCCATCCCCAGACCTGCCTGCTCCGTGACCTTTGTCAGTTTCCCAAGGATGGTATCCCTTCACTTGTTTATTGTCGGGCGTTCGTTGCTCTACGTGCACAAATGAAGGAAGCCACATTTATTTACACTGATGGCTCAAAAACATCGTTTGGTGTAGGGAGTGCCTATATTGTTGGCGACACCCCAAATCGATTTCGGCTTCCCGACCAGTGTTCGGTTTATACTGCGGAGCTTTACGCTGTTCTCCAGGCTGTCCAATACATACGTCGCCATCAGCGGATACAGTACGTTATCTGTTCAGATTCTCTCAGCTCTCTCCTCAGTCTCCAAGCTTTCTACGCTGTCCACCCTCTGGTCCACCGGATTCAGGATTGCCTCCACTTGCTCCACTTGGGGGGGGGGGGGGGGGGGGCGTCTCTGTGGCGTTCCTCTGGATCCCAGGACACATTGGTATCTGTGGAAATGAGGCGGCCGATATAGCGGCCAAGGCTGCAGTCTATCTTCTTCGGCCAGCTGTTCGCACGATTCCCTTCGCCGATCTATGGAGTGTTTTATGTCGTCGTGTTGCTCTTTTATGGCACGCACATTGGTCGACACTTCCCAATAATAAATTGCAGGACGTGAAAGCTCTTCCCTGTGTGTGTGGACCTCTTCCTCCCTAACGCGTCGTCGGGAGGAGGTAATTTTAACTAGACTCCGGATAGGGCACTGTCCTTTTAGCCATCAACATGTTTTAACTGGCGATCCTCCCCCACTCTGTCACCACTGCTCTCAGCTGTGGACGGTAAGACACCTTTTACTTGGTGCCCCTATTTTACTCCATTACGCGCCCGTCTACAGCTGTCGCCTGATATATCTTCCGTTTTAGCAGATGACACGCGCTCAGCCGATCGCGTTCTCGAGTTTATTAGTGCCAGTGAGATGGCGTCAGTCATTTGACACTCCTTTTGGGGACAACCAACCCCCTTCTATAGTGGTTTTTTAAGCTTTCCTTCTGTTTTTATTTTCTCCAATTTTTTGAGTTTCGTTCCCATTGCTGCTGGTTTCCAGCTTCGTTTTTTTACCTTTTCCTAAGTCACAGACCGGGCGCTAATGGCCGTAGCAGTTTTGCGCCCTAAAACCATAACAAAAAAAAAGCAACTGTTGAGTTGATGGACCATGACTCACCACCTATCGATTGCAGCAGCAGTGCTCCCTCAGAGCCAGGCCCTCAGCGGCCACTGAGGTGACCCTTTCTTGTTTCTTCTTTTTCTTTTCGTTTTCATAATGGCACTTCTTCAGTGGAATATTCGCGGCATTCGGTCCAACCGAGAGGAACTAAAATTGCTCCTTTGAATGCAGTGTCCACTTGTCGTAGGTCTCCAAGAAACGAAGTTACGCCCATGCGATCGTATTGGCCTGGCACACTATACCTCCCTGCTTTTTGACCTACCCCCTGTGGCAGGTATTCCAGCTCATGGAGGGATCATGTTGCTGGTTTGGGATGATGTCTACTATGATCCAATCACATTGCACACAGATCTGCAGGCAGTTGCCATCTGAATTACTCTCCCCACTTTCACATTTTCCATTTGTACTGTTTACACTCCATCATCTGCCTGTACTAGGGCAGACATGATACAACTGATTGCTCAGCTTCCTATACCATTTTTGTTGATTGGAGACTTTAAATGCCCACCATCCCCTTTGGGGCTCTCCAGCATCCTGCCCGAGAGGCTCCCTCTTGGCAGACCTTTTCAACCACCTCAATCTAGTCTGCTTAAATACCGGTGCACCTACCTTCCTTTCGGACGCAACGCATACCTATTCCCACTTGGACCTCTCAATATCCACTATCCAACTTGCACGTTGGTTCGAGTGGTATGCTCCGTCTGACATGATCGAGCGACCATTTCCCCTGCGTAATCCATCTCCGGCATTACACCCCTTCTCCACGTTCCACTACCTGGAACATCTCTAAAGCCGACTGGGGCTTTTCTTCTCCCTGACGACCTTCCATGATCAAAACTTCTCCAGCTGCGATAGTCAGGTCGCATACCTCATGGATGTTATTCTCACTGCTACTGAATATTCCATCCCTCGTACTTCCTCTTCTCCACATCGAGTCCCAGTCCGCTGATGGACTACAGTATGCAGCAACACTACTCGTGCTCGGCGACGTGCTTTACGCACCTTCCAACACCACCCTATGATGGCGAACTGTATCAGTTACAAACGACTCCGTGCTCTATGTCTTCGTGTTATCAAAGAAAGCAAAAAGGCTTGCTGGGTGGCTTTCACCAGCTCATTCAACAGTTTTACTCCTTCGGTTGTCTGGGGTGGCCTGCGCCGGCTATCTGGCACCAAGGTCCACTCCCCGATTTCTTGCCTGAGGTGTAGCGAATGAAGTCCTTGTGGATCCTGAGGATGTCTCAAATGCCTTTGGCCGCTTTTCGCGGAGATTTCGAGCTCTGCTCATTACCACCCTGCCTTCCTCCCCCAAAAACAAGCAGAGGAGGCACAGCCACCTTCTTTCCAGTCTTTCAGTCGTGAAAGTTACAATGTCACCTTCACCACGCGGGAACTCGAAAGTGCACTCGCCTGGTTCCGATCCTCTTCTCCGGGGCCCAATAGTATCCATATTCAGATGCTGACGAACCTTTCTCCTGCAGGTCAAGGCTTTCTTCTTTGCGCCTATAATCGCATCTGGACTGAAGTACATGTTCCTACACGCTGGCGTGAAGCAATTGTTGTTCCCATACCCAAACCAGGAAAGGACAAACACCTTCCTTCCAGTTATCGCCCCATCTCCCTTACCAGCTGCGTCTGCAAGGTGATTGAGCACATGGTAAATTCTCGATTGGTTTGGCTCCTTGAATCTCGACGCCACCAATATCCAATGTAGCTTTCGTAGGCACCGCTCTGCTGTTGACCACCTAGTTACCTTGTCGACCTTCATTATGAACAACTTCTTGCGTAAGTGCCAGACAGTGTCTGTGTTTTTGATTTGGAGAAGGCTTATGACACCTGTTGGAGGGTGGGCATTCTCCGCACCATGCACATTTGGGGCCTTCGTGGTCGCCTCCCTCTTTTTATTAATGCATTTTTAATGGATCGAATGTTCAGGGTACGTGTGGGTTCTGTTTTGTCAGATGCCTTTCGCCAGGAGAATGGGGTGCCCCAGGGTTCCGTTTTGAGCGTGGCCCTTTCTGCCATAGCTATCAATCCAATAATGGATTGCCTTCCAGCTGACGTTTCAGGCTCCCTTTTCGTGGACGACTTTACGATCTACTGCAGTGCTCAGAGAACATGTCTCCTGGAGCACTGTCTTTAGCGTTGTCTAGACTGTCTATATTCCTGGAGTGTCACTAATGGTTTCACTTTTTTTTTTTTTGGTGAGAAAACGGTCTGTGTCAACTTCTGGCATTGCAAACAGTTTCTTCCACCATCCTTACATCTTGGTCCCGTTGCTCTCCCATTCACAGAGACAACAAAAATTTTAGGTCTTACATTTGACAGGAAACTTTGCTGGTCTCCACATGTGTCTTACTTGGCTGCTCGTTGTACCCGTTCCCTAAATGTCCTCCGTGTTCTCAGCTGTACATCATGGGGAGCAGACCGAGTGGTCCTGCTTTGCTTATATTGGTCCATTGTCCAATTAAAGAGCTTTGTCAACTATTCTGCCCGGCCGTTCATCTTACGCCGTCTAAACTCTATCCACCATCGGGGGTTACGTCTGGTGACTGGAGCATTCTACACCAGCCCTGTTGAGTCTGTATGCCGAAGTTGCCGAATTACCGCTAAACTACCGGTGCAATATGTTGCTTTATCGGTACGCCTGCCGACTGATGTCAATGCCCAACCAACCGTCATATTTCTCCTTCTTTGACGACTCTCTCGACCGCCAATACAGCCCGTATGTCTCTGCCCTGTTACCTCCTGGAGTTCGTTTTTGTCGCCTGCTTCAGAAACTTGAATTTACCCTCCCTACAACTTTTCGAGTGGGTGAGAGCCCGACGCCACCTTGGCTCCAGGCTCAGGTTCGCATTCACCTTGAACTCAGCTCGCTCCCAAAGGAGAGGACCGCGGATTCAATATACCGAGGTTTGTTGAACTTTGTTCGAGGCTGGCAATATCTTTATTAACACAGATGGCTCCAAGACTACTGCTGGCGTTGGATGTGCCTTTGTCGTTGGGGATGACACCTTTCAATACTGGCTCCTTGACCAGTGTTCAAGCTTTACAGCTGAGTTTTTTGCTATCTATCAGGCTGTTCAGTATATCCGCCGCCATCGTCATTCTCCTTATGCTATCTGCTCTGATTCTTTGAGTGCCATTCAGAGTCTCTGGAACCCATATTTGGACCACCCTCTCATGCAACGAATTCAATGGTCCTTTCAGTCACTAGTTGATACCGGTGCTTGTGTCCTTTTTTTTTTTTTTTTGTGGATTCCTGGCCACGTTGGTGTGCCTGGGAACAAAGCTGCTGATGCTGCGGCAAGGCTGCTGTCGTCCTGCCTCGGACAACTTCCTTTTGTGTCCCATCAACTGATGTTAGTGGGGTTCTTTGTTGGCGCGTTTCGTCATTGTGGCATGAGGCTCTCCATGAAAATAAGCTTAGGGCTATCAAACCGATCTCGACGGCTTGGACGACCTCCTCACGCCCTTCCCGTTTTGTTCACTCTCATGTTGTCCTGTGTCTGCCGTCTATCTTACAGGAACTTTTAGCTGATGACGCACGAGCAGCTGCTCATGTCCTTAGTTTTATTACATTGATGGACTTGTCCAAAAAGATCTAACTCTTTTATTTTGTTTCTCTGCGTCTTTGTAAGTACTTTCTGGTGTTGCCCCCTTGCGTTTTTCTACGCTATTAGTGCACTAACGTTTGTGACTGGGTGCTAATGACCTTAGTAGTTGAGTGCCCTAAACAAAAAAAAAAGAAAAATCCTGACTGTCATCTTCTTCCTGAGACTGTTCTGATTTATTACTGTGGTTGTCAGCAACAAGAATTTTCTCTTCCCCATCAAAATTTTCTTTAGATTCATCTCACATCAACTCATCTTTCGAAATTTCTGCTAGAATTTGTAGGATCTCTTCAGGATTCCTTAAAATATCACTTTGCCAGGAAATAAATATAGTATACCCATAAAACAGTAAGTTAACATTTTAAACAAGCATAAATGATGAAAATGTGTGTAACAAATCATAAGCATATAATGTTGAACAAATACTTACATGACTAGGCACGTTGTGGCAATTGCACCGCAGAGGTGTAACTGAAGTTAACAGTGCTGTTACAACAGAACAATGGCCAGGTCTGGTTTCAAATGAGCTTACACACACTCCATCTATGATGAAAATTGCATACTATATACCATGGAAACCGACAACTAGCGCCAACCAGTGGACACTCAGAAAACTAAAATTTGCGGTGTGTATGCTGCAGCGTGCACGCCGGAAGGTTAAAGCAATTGGAACAGGGCGGGCCCGGAAAAACTTAGGTTGTGCATTGTCTTTCAATGTAACATGTGCTACAAAGTTATTAGCTTTTCCCATTCTGTCTGAAAATAGCTCAGGTAGTTCTCTAAGAAAGCTAGCTACACTGGCTTTTGGATTAAAAGCAGTCACCGAAACTACGTTGTCTTGGGTACTAAGTCCAAAGAAATCAAAGGTATCTAAACCAAATATGTTCTCACTGTCTCATGATTTCAACACAGTAAAATTCACTGTCCTAGTGCGAGATTTGTAAGTGGCAGGCAAACTACACAGTCCAAGCACTGGAATTTCCTGTCCATTGTAAGCAATGAGGTGCTATGCATGCATGGGTTTGAATCCCATCATCTTCGCCACTGTAGAGTCTTGTACTGCAAGGAAGCAAGGGAAAGGATGTTACAGGTGGCTGGTATCCTCTTTCTTCAACACAAATGCACATGGATTAACACAGTTCTTTATTTATATTGAATGTTTACTTAACTTGAATGGAGCCCATGTGTTATGGTACAAGCTCATTAGTAATAGTCCTCTCGCAGACAGTATCAATAATCTTGTTATTAAAAACTTTAGTCTCACTGCAAGCCCTGCTAGAAACACTAATCTTGTTGCTGTGTACTGTCGTAACTTGCAATGTGAACTGCGCCCGCTCTGAAATGTACTGACAGACGCCAAACTTGATGAGTGAGCCATTGAGGCCCTCCGATCAGAGGTGGCGGCCTAAATACATGCTGTTTAGAGGGCGTTGGCAGTGTGTTGCTTGTCGATGTGTCTCTGGCCTCTGTTGTGATAGGCGCACTGTATCCAACGCCTAGTATAGATCTTAGTACTACATCTATGCTGACTAGTGTACTGGTGACAACTTGCACCAGCACAAGAAGCCACAGACTTTCGCCTCATGGGGCAAAGTCACCTGCTACACAACTGGCAGGCCGGAAAGGACAGAAGGAATACTCTTTCGAAGACTTCTTATGTCCCTCCAGCCGACAAACATGTTAGTCTTCCTCTGCCAACCAGGAAGTCTCCAAGAACTCAAAGGCAAATGGTCTTCTCCTTTGCTGACTCAAAGATCCTCTTCGACCATGTCGCCACATGATACCCTCACCTGGGCGACCTCCATGTTGCTGGTGCACACTGCCAACTGTTTTTCTGCCCTGGACTCCACAGATAGACAGAAGGAGCATGCTGACGCTTCTGTAGATATTATGGAGCAGGATCCTCCAGCCTCTGTGCCCTGTAGCAGTGTGTCTTCGAAGCCTGGCCCTCAGGAGCTGCTGAGGTGACACCCCTCTATTATTTCCCTTTCCTCTTCATGACTCTTCTCCAATCGAGCATTCACAACCCCTCGATCCAACAGAGATAGTGTCGGAAGTTCCATGTGGCTTTTCGTGGATGATGCTGTAGTATACAGAGAAGTTGAAACATTAGAAAATTGCAGCGAAATGCAGGAAGATCTGCAGTGGATAGGCACTTGGTGCAGGGAGTGGCAACTGACCCCTAACATAGACAAATGTAATGTATTGCAAATACATAGAAAGAAGGATCCTTTATTGTATGATTATATGGTAGCGGAACAAACACTGGTAGCAGTTACTTCTGTAAAATATCTGGGAGTATGCATACGGAACGATGTGAAGTGGAATGATCATATAAAATTAATTGTTGGTAAGGGGGATGCCAGGCTGAGATTCTTTGGGAGAGTCCTTAGAAAATGTAGTCCAGCAACAAAGGAGGTGGCTTATGAAAAACTCGTTCGACCTGTACTTCAGTATTGCTCATCAGTGTGGGATCAGTACCAGGCCAGGTTGACAGAGGGATCAGTACCAGGTCAGGTTGACAGAGGAGATAGAGAAGATCCAAAGAAGAGTGGCGCGTTTCGTCACAGGGTTATTTGGTAAGTGTGTTAGCGTTACAGAGATGTTTAGCAAACTCAAGTGGCAGACTCTGCAAGAGAGGCACTCTGCATCGCGGTGTAGCTTGCTGTCCAGGTTTCGAGAGGGTGCGTTTCTGGATGAGGTATCGAATATATTGCTTCCCCCTACTTACACCTGCCGAGGGGATTACGAATGTAAAATTAGAGAGATTCGAGCGTGTACGGAGGCTTTCCGGCAGTCGTTCTTCCTGCGAACCATACGCGACTGGAACAGGAAAGGGAGTTAATGACAGTGGCACGTAAAGTGCCCTCCGCCACACACCTTTGGGTGGCTTGCAGAGTATAAATGTAGATGTAGATGTAGACTTATGGCTGCTCTTGGAATGCAGTGTCTGCTTGTTCTCTGCCTCCAGGAAACAAAATTGCATCCTCGCGACCACTTTGACCTTCCTCTCCCTCCCCCCTTCCCCCTCCTGCCCCTGAGGACAGCATCCCATCTCATGGGAGAGTCATGCAACCCATCAAGGATGATGTTCATAGTCAACCCATCTCCCTGACTACCCGGCTTCTAGCTGTTCCAGTCCGCATTTTCTTTCCTCACTTGACCTATTCCCTTTGTACCGTTTACATCCTTCCATCATTTGGTGTCACCAGGGCAGCACTCCCTCCATCTTATTGGGCAACTGCCTCACCCCTTTTTTGCTGCTCAGCGACTTTGATATGCACCAGCCCCTTTGGGGTTCTCCCAGAACCTGTCTGAGACGTGCCCTCTTGGCTGACATTCTCAATTAACATAACCTCATCTGCCTTAACATGGGAGCACCCACATTCCTTTCAGACTCCATGCGCACCTGTTCCCAGTTGGACCTCTCCTTGTGCACTGTCCAGCTTGAGTGGTCCGTTCTCTGTGACACCTACTCAAGTGACCATTTCCCTTGTGCTATCCATTTGCTGACTCCTACCCCACCTATGTGCACACCCAAATGGCAGCTTCCTAAGGCTCACTGGAAGCTTTACTCCTCCCTGGTGACACTTACTCTTTACTTTGCTGTGTCCTCGACTCTTGGTGGACTGAGGCGTGCCGCTACACAATTCACGTGTGGAGATGTGATCTCCGCATTTTTTATCGTCATTCTACGATGGCAAACTGTGTTCGTTATAAACAGTTACATGCAGTGTTGCCATGTTTTTCAGGGTAGCAAAAAAGCTAGCCAGATTACCTTTACTAGTTCTTTTAACAGTTCCATTCATCTTCCGTTGTGTGGGCCAACTTCCGACGTCTCCACCCCAGGAATGGATGATGTTCACTTTCAGATGTTGCAGAACCTTTCCCTTGGGGGAAAGAACTGTCTCCTTCATATGTACCGTTGCATCTGGGCAGAGGGCACGTTTCCCAGGTTCTGACGTGAAGCCACTGTCATACCCATACCCAAGCCCGATAAGCACAAACACCTTCCTTCTAGTTATCACCCCATTTCTCTCACCAGCTGTGTTTGCAAGATGATGGAACATATGATTGATGCCCAGCTTGTATGGTGACTCGAATCTTCTAATTTATTAACTGCTGCACAGTGTGGATTTAGAGTGCACCGCTCTGCAGTTGACCATCTCATCACTTTTTCAACCCATGTCATGAATGATTTTCTGCAAAATTTCAGACTGTAGCCCTTTTGATTTGGAGAAAGCCTAGGATACATGCTGGAGGACTGGTATTCAGTGCTTCCTACATGTGGGTCTTCCATGGCCGCATGATACATTTCTTTCAGAAATTTTTGAAAGACCGAGTTTTCAAAGTATATTTGGGTTCCACCTTGTTGGAAACCTTTATCCAGGAAAACAGTGTGCTTCAGGGTTCTGTCCTGAGTGTCGTCCTCTTTGCTATTACCACTAACCCTATGATTGCCTGTCTCCTGCCATGCATTGCCAGCTCCCTTTTTGTTGACCATTTTGTGATCTATTGCAGTTCTCCACAGATTGTCTCCTTGAACGGCATCTTCATCAGAAATGTCTCGATCATCTTTACTCATTGAGCATCAACAATGGGTTTTGCTTTTCCAGTGAACAAACAGTTTGTATAAATTTCTGTCAGTGCAATTTGTTTCTTCAACTGTCTTTACATCTAGGACCTGTTGCTCTTTCGTTCATTGAAACTATGTATTTCCCAGAGTCATGCTCGATACGAAACTTTCTTGGTCCTCCCACAAGACTTACCTGGCTGCCTGCTGTATGCATTCCCTCAAGTCCTGTGTGTCCTCAGTGGTACTTTGTGGGGAGTGGATCAGATCACCCTCCTCTATTTGTACCAATCCGTTATCAGTTCAAAACTAGACTATGGCTGTTCTGTTTATGCATCTCTACGTCCGACCCTGTTACCTCATCTCAATACTATCCACCATCGTGGCATCCGGGTGGCCACTGCTGCCTTTTACACTCACGTGGTTGAGAGTCTGTATGCAGATGCTTCCGAACTGCTGCTGTCATATGGCTGTGACTTTCTCCTCAGCTGCCTAGCCACCCATCATATACCTCCTTCTTTGATGACTCCTTTGATCGCCAGTGTGGGGCGCGTCCATCTTCTCTGTTACCTCCTGGAGTCAGTTTTCGGCTCTTGCTTCGGCAGCTTAATTTCACACTATCTGCCACTTTTGCGAACATTTTCACCTTGGCCTTCTTTTGCTTCCTAAGGACACTACTCCAGCCTCACTCTATTGCAAGTTTTGTTGTTTCACGACATTTGCATGGAATTCTCAATAGTACCTTTGTGTACACTAATGGCTCTCGGAGTGACTGTGGTGTTGGGTGTGCCTTCACCATTGGCTTCGACGTTTTTCGCTATCGGCTTCCAGAACACTGCTCAGTATTTACAGCAGAGCTCTTTGCCCTGTATCAGGCCACGCAGTACATCCGGCGACACAGGCTTTTCAATTGCGTCATCTGCTCAGACTCTCTCTGTGCCCTTCAAAGCCTCTGTGTATTGCACACTGTCTATCCCTTAATGCAACGGGTTTAGGAAAGCTGCCACTTGCTCGCACATGATGGAGCCACTGTAATGTTTATGTGGATTCCTGGTCACAGCAGTCTGACAGGAAACGAGGCTGCTGACACTGCCGCCAAGGCTGCAGTCCTCGTACTTTGTCCCAGTAGTCCTTCCATTCCCTTTGATGATGATTGTGGGGCTGTTTGTCAGCAGGTGGTGTCATGGTGTCACTTTGGCATTACCTCTGGTCCTTCATTCATGGAAACAAGCTCTGCGGAATTAAACCTCTCTCAATGGCTTGGACAACCTTCTCTCATCTTTCTTGCCAGGAGATCATTTTAGGTAGGTTGAATATTGGGCACTGTCTCTTTAGCTATTGTCGTATGTTAAGTGGTGCTCCCCCATCACTTTGTGCTCATTGCCCACAATCTTTGACGGTTTGCCATTTTGTGGTGGACTGCCCATTTTTCACCACTTAACATGTTCATTTATGTTTGCCGTCTGAATTCTCAACCGTTATAGCGAACGACGCGCAGGCTATCGACCGTGTTTTACTTTTTATCTGTTGTATCAATATGGAAAAGCACATTTAATTGTTAGTTCAGGACCTCTGTTTCTGTCGTATTTTATGGAATTTTATCCAAGTCCCTGTTTTTAGCTGTCTTCACTTCCTTCAGCGGGGCTTAACATTGTCATTTTTAACTCCTTTCTTCCTTTGTGTTCTACGGTTCTGACATGGGCACATATAACCATAGTTGTTTTTGTGCTGGAAAAAAAAAAAAAAATCCAAGATGTTTCTCCTCCATCTACTGAAAGGGGTTCTGCCCCTTTTACAGAACCACACATTTGTTTGTCATCTGAACAAATCTCTCTCTGTTGGGGTTGCACCTACAGTATATGACAATATGTATCACTGAGGCGTGCAAGCCATCCTGCCAGGTCTGCAGTTCACTGGAGAATACAAAATCCTATTAGTAATATACTTAGCTGCAGCATAGCTCATCCTCCAGGGTAGCTGGGAAGGAGACAGTTTGGTTGCAAATTGCCGAAACAGTATTGAAGATTTCAGTTAATCTGTGATTAAAAGTATTCTTCTTTGAAGATTCAGGTGTACTTTCTCGAAGTGCAGGCTGTTTCGTGTCATATAAAAGGTCAGTCTTTATGTGATCACCTTTGCAAAAATGTTGGAAACATTAAATATAGTTCAGAGATAATTTCAATGTCTGTATTTCATTACTGTAATATCTCCTCCTTGCTTTGAATAAACACTGTTACTTGTCCTAGTCTTTAGTGCCTGGTATTGGTATACTGTAGCAGACTAATCCCATATCTCACTATGTTGAGCTCTGTGAGCTTTCAACTAGTCCATATCGTGCAGAATGATTTTGTTTTAACTATAGGTCCTACACATTTTCATTATTGTACGTTCTTCCACTGATAGCAGCAGTTTCTAGATCTAATATTTGGTGAATGATTGTGACTGCTCCCAACCCGCTCTCATCTCACACTTAGACTGTCTCAATTTTGCATTTTTGTTTCAGGTTTTTGGGAATTGCTGCAGCTGCTTCAGAGTTATAATGAGTGTAAGTGCCACCTAATTAAAAAGACTGACCTTCAAGAATAAGATACATTATTACGTATCACTTGCAGTGTTCTTTCTCCCTCTCTGGAATAATACGTTTGAAATTGCGTGTGTAAATTTTTAGAAATATATTTACATACCATTAAATAGTGATTTTCAATGAAAAGAAAACAAATTATTTTCCACACACTGCCTGTGAGCTAAGGTTCTCTAGACCTCAGAGTCCATCCTGAGAACTTTGGAATGGGAGCGCCAGTCTTTACTGTCAAGTAATGGTATAGTGCTGTAGTAGCCAATGGTGAATTCTCTGTGTCATTTCATTTTGCATTATTGTGCTTGTACACATGCAAGGTAGGTTTGATTTCTCAAAAAATTTTATGTGTTCATTAGTGCTTTGTGTACAGACTGAGTAACATAGGGGTTACTACAAAACTAGATTATTCCTTTCTCAACTATATCCTCCCTTTCATTTCATTTGACTCTTAGAAATGCAACTAAGTTTCTGTTGAAACTGAAGATCAAGTATTGCTCCCTGTATTTTATTCATGACATCTTAGAATTCAAGAGCATATTTCAGTTAACATTGTCACTGTTTGTTTTTAAATGTGGAAATGTTATTATGTGGATTTTCATTTCTTCTTCTGATTTTCTTAGCTAAGTCATAGGTTAGTGCTGCTTTGTGCATATCTATGATTCTCTGGAACTCAATCTGATCTTCTCTGTGGTCAGCTTCTCCAGATAGTTTCAAGTTTCTGTAGATAATTTGTGTTAGTATTTTACTATCTTTATTAAACTGATGAGATCTGTAGTACTCACACCTGTTAGTACATGGTTTCATTTGTTTTGAGATTATTACACTCTTATAGAACCTTCATATATTGCACGCAGCAGCTGTAACACTTCTCTCATGGTTCTGTGTCTCAAAGATTGTAGTTGGGTGTTGTGAACTCTTATTAGTTGCCTTTTTTCGACTAGGATCTTAATGAGCCATGTGAAATTCTTCTTGCATCAGCATCTCGTGTTTCTCTACTTCCTTTTCCTTTCAAAGATATTGCCTTAAATGTTCTTTCCTTTGTGTAACCATTCTGCACATTCATTCCACTTTTCAGCCTTCCCTTCTTTGCTTGGTGTTGGCGTGCTGTCTGATCTCTTGATATCCACACTAATGTTTCTGTTTCCTGCGAAGGTTTCATTAATTTTACTATAAGGCCATGCCCTACATGAGTGACAGAAGCGAGCGACAGCGAGTGACTTCTGGATACACGACACTCCAGCGACAAGCAGCATCATCAGGTGAAAACCTTGGGTGTCCTGCGTGCGAGCGACTCTCGTGCTACAAGATGGCTGCTTAGAGCCAACCAGCTGTTTCTATAATACGGCGTCCTTAACCTGTAGAATACTGTAGCTGGGGAGTAAGGCTACAGAATTATTTTTACTTAAGAAAATAAAGTGAAAAGTAATGCTGTGCCTGAAATTTACAAAGGGAGGAATCTCCATGGAGAATTTCATAAGTATCGTCAACTACGAAGATCACCAGACAAGTTCTTTGAATACACATGAATGAGCAGAGGAGTAATCGACTATCTCATGAATAAATTAAATACGAATGTTTTTTTACATGATCAAGAACTTTTAACAGCCAATAAATGTGGAGGAATGAGTATTACGTGACTAACCATGCTGAATCCAAATATAAGTACACAGAGTGATATGAACGATCAGGAGCTAGCTGTGGTGCAGCGGTAGCGTGATTGGTACATAATTTTTGTGTGAAGAAAAGGTCCTGTGTTCAATTCCGGGCCGTTCATGTGTTTTTACGGACTCAGTTACAATTCTGTATACTAAGTTTCATATATACCGTTTACACTGCATCGCTAAGTATATTTTTAAGGTCTTACCAAAGAACTTCATCTTCACACCTAACCCAGTATATCACACACATTCAGTTGCTAATAAATCACAATGAACCATGAAATTTTACAGATATTTGACGTTGCAAATGTAATTCATCAACAGTCAGTGTTAGGCCAAGTGTTTTGTTACTCTAAATAGTCTGTAAAAGTAAAGCTTACAAAATTTTTGAAACGAAAGTCAAGTCTGTGAAAAAATACTCAGGTGCATGTAACAGAGCACCAATTGAAATTCAGTGTCAGCTCTGTCCAAGTAGACCTCTTTCATTAAACGTCTCACCAATGACAACTTCATGGAATGGATCTGGCAGCACTTTGTGGAGAGACCAGTTCTTCACACTAATGAAACTACACTCCTGGAAATTGAAATTAGAACACCGTGAATTTATTGTCCCAGGAAGGGGAAACTTTATTGACACATTCCTGGGGTCAGATACATCACATGATCACACTGACAGAACCACAGGCACATAGACACAGGCAACAGAGCATGCACAATGTCGGCACTAGTACAGTGTATATCCACCTTTCGCAACAATGCAGGCTGCTATTCTCCCATGGAGACGATCGTAGAGATGCTGGATGTAGTCCTGTGGAACGGCTTGCCATGCCATTTCCACCTGGCGCCTCAGTTGGACCAGCATTCGTGCTGGACGTGCAGACCGCGTGAGACGACGCTTCATCCAGTCCCAAACATGCTCAATGGGGGACAGATCCGGAGATCTTGTTGGCCAGGGTAGTTGACTTACACCTTCTAGAGCACGTTGGGTGGCACGGGATACTTGCGGACGTGCATTGTCCTGTTGGAACAGCAAGTTCCCTTGCCGGTCTAGGAATGGTAGAACGATGGGTTCGATGACGGTTTGGATGTACCGTGCACTATTCAGTGTCCCCTCGATGATCACCAGTGGTGTACGGCCAGTGTAGGAGATCGCTCCCCACACCATGATGCCGGGTGTTGGCCCTGTGTGCCTCGGTCGTATGCAGTCCTGATTGTGGCGCTCACCTGCACGGCGCCAAACACGCATACGACCATCACTGGCACCAAGGCAGAAGCGACTCTCATCGCTGAAGACGACACGTCTCCATTCGTCCCTCCATTCACGCCTGTCGCGACACCACTGGAGGCGGGCTGCACGATGTTGGGGCGTGAGCGGAAGACGGCCTAACGGTGTGCGGGACCGTAGCCCAGCTTCATGGAGACGGTTGCGAATGGTCCTCGCCGATACCCCAGGAGCAACAGTGTCCCTAATTTGCTGGGAAGTGGCGGTGCGGTCCCCTACGGCACTGCATAGGATCCTACGGTCTTGGCGTGCATCCGTGCATCGCTGCGGTCTGGTCCCAGGTCGACGGGCACGTGCACCTTCCGACGACCACTGGCGACAACATCGATGTACTGTGGAGACCTCACGCCCCACGTGTTGAGCAATTCGGCGGTACGTCCACCCGGCCTCCCGCATGCCCACTATATGCCCTCGCTCAAAGTCCGTCAACTGCACATACGGTTCACGTCCACGCTGTCGCGGCATGCTACCAGTGTTAAAGACTGCGATGGAGCTCCGTATGCCAAGGCAAACTGGCTGACACTGACGGCGGCGGTGCACAAATGCTGCGCAGCTAGCGCCATTCGACGGCCAACACCGCGGTTCCTGGTGTGTCCGCTGTGCCGTGCGTGTGATCATTGCTTGTACAGCCCTCTCGCAGTGTCCGGAGCAAGTATGGTGGGTCTGACACACCGGTGTCAATGTGTTCTTTTTTCCATTTCCAGGAGTGTATCATCACACTAATGAAACTATCTTAGCAGAAGACCCAGACAGAGACCAAATGAGGTTTGGAGATTCTGATCTGTAAAATTTTTCTAGTAAATCCGTAAATTAAAAGCAAGAAATGTAACCGTTATTGCAAGTTCAGAAGTAAATGGAAGCAATTGTAGGCGTAATGGTTGCTGCTTGATTGCTGAATCAAGTTGGGAGAGAAAACAGCTATTTATTTTTATTTATCTACATCTACATGATTACTCTGCTATTCACAATAAAGTGCTTGGCAGAGGGTTCAATGAACCAACCTCAAGCTGTCTCGCTACCATTCCACTCTTGAGCTAGAAAACAAGCACGTAAATTTTTCTGTGTGAGCCCTGATTTCTCATACATTATTATCATGATCATTTTTCCCTATGTAGGTGGGTGCCAACAGAATGTTTTCACAATCGGAGAAGAAAACTGGTGTTTGAAATTTCATGATCAGATCCCGTCGCAACGAAAAAGGCCTTTGTTTTAATGATTGTCACTCCAATTCATGCATCATGTTGGTGGCACTATCTCCCCTATTTCGCGATAATACAAAAAGAGCTGCCCTTCTTTGTACTTTTCGATGTCATCCGTCAGTTCCACCTGATGCGGATTTCCCACAGCACAGCAATATTCAAGAATAGGGTGGACAGGTGGACTTAGATCTGTTGCACCTTCTAAGTGTTCTGCCAATGAATCGCAGTCTTTGGTTTGCTCTACCCACAAAATTATCTATGTGATTGTTCCAATTTAGGTTATTTGTAATTGTAATCACTAAGTATTTAGTTGAATTTACAGCCTTCACATTTGTGCGAGTTATCATGTAATCGGAATTTAGTGGATTTCTTTTAGTACTCATGAGAATAACTTCACACTTTTCTTTATTCGGGGTCAATTGCCACTTTTTGCACCATGCAGATATCGTATCTAAATCATTTTGCAATTCGTTTTGGTCATCTGATGATTTTACAAGATGGTAAATGACAGTCATCTGCAAACAATCTAATAAGGCTACTCAGATTGTCTCCTATATCATTAATAAAGATCAGGAACAATAGACGACCTATAACATTTCCCTGGGAATGCCGGATATTCATATTTCCATCATGAATAGTTTAAGAGCATTGCTAACTCCATATAAGAGTGATAGAAATCCTGAACATTTCTTATTTTCTGTTCCAGGATGCTGAACAACTTTGGGAGGCTGGCTGATTTGGTACAATGATTGAAAGTGTTTCACGGCGTGCATTTAGTGGATCAAGTGGCACATACAATGTGCGAGCTTCGGAGCTGGCTCGTGATAGGCGCCTCAAGACCCTTAGTGCTACAGTGGTATTTCTGGATGATACTCAACATTGTTTCCAAATTGAGGTATTTATTTTTGGTGTTGTTCTTGTAAATAGAGTTGTTTAGCCAATTACTTGTCAATTTTCAGTCTTTGCACCTCTGTACTGGTCTAGTACATAAAAGATTATACAGGGTGTTTCAAAAAGGTACGGCCAAACTTTCAGGAAACATTCCTCACACACAAATACAGAAAAGATGTTATATGGGCATGTGTCCAGAAACGCTTAATTTCCATGTTAGAGCTCATTTTAGTTTCGTCAGTATGTACTGTACTTCCTCGATTCACCGCCTGTTGGCCCAATTGAAGGAAGGTAATGTTGACTTCGGTGCTTGTGTTGACATGCGACTCATTGCTCTACAGTACTAGCATCAAGCACATCAGTACGTAGCATCAACAGGTTAGTGTGAATCACGAATGTGGTTTTTCAGTCAGTGCAATGTTTACAAATGCGGAGTTGGCAGATGCCCATTTGATGTATGGATTAACACGGGGCAATAGCTGTGGCGCGGTACGTTTGTATCGAGACAGATTTCCAGAACGAAGGTGTCCCAACAGGAAGACGTTCAAAGCAATTGATTGGGCAGGGAACATTCCAGCCTATGACTCGCGACTGGGGAAGACCTAGAACGACGAGGACACGTGCATCGGACGAGGCAATTCTTCGTGCAGTTGACGATAACCCTAATGTCAGTGTCAGAGAAGTTGCTGCTGTACAAGGTAACGTTGACCCTGTCACTGTATGGAGAGTGCTACAGGAGAACCAATTGTTTCCGTACCATGTACAGCATGTGCAGGCACTATCAGCAGCTGATTGGCATCCATGGGTATACTACAATGTGTCAATCCTCATTTCAGTGCAAATGTTCTTTTTACGGATGAGGCTACATTCCAACGTGATCAAATTGTAAATTTTCACAACCAACATGTGTGGGCTGACGAGAATCCGCACGCAATTGTGCAATCACGTCATCAACACAGATTTTCTGTGAACGTTTGAGCAGGCATTGTTGATGTCTTGATTGGTCCCCATGTTCTTCCACCTATGCTCAATGGAGCACGTTATCATGATTTCATACGGGATACTCTACCTGTGCTGCTAGAACATGTGCCTTTACAAATACGACACAACATGTGGTACGTACACGATGGAGCTCCTGCACATTTCAGTCGAAGTGTTCGTACGCTTCTCAACAACAGATTCGGTGACCGATGGATTGGTAGAGGCGGACCAATTCCATGGCCTCCATGCTCTCCTGACCTCAACCCTCGTGACTTTCATTTATGAGGGCATTTGAAAGCTCTTGTCTACGCAACCCCGGTATCAAATGTAGAGACTCTTCGTGCTCGTATTGTGGACGGCTGTGATACAATATGCCATTCTCCAGGGCTGCATCAGCACATCAGGGATTCCATGCAACGGAGGGTGGATGCATGTATCCTTGCTAACGGAGGACATTTTGAACATTTCCTGTAACAAAGTGTTTGAAGTCAAGCTGGTACGTTCTGTTGCTGTGTGTTTCCATTCCATGATTAATGTGATTTGAAGAGAAGTAATAAGATGAGCTCTAACATGGAAAGTAAGCGTTTCTGGACACATGTCCACATAACATATTTTCTTTCTTTGTGTGTGAGGAATGTTTCCTGAAAGTTTGGCTGTACCTTTTTGTAACACCCTGTATACTATCCTAAAAGTGTGA